>NW_016804388.1:1097902-1160342 GCF_001698545.2 Rhinopithecus bieti
ACTTTTTTTTTTTTTTTTTTATTTGAGAGACGCAGTCTGACTCTGTCACTCCGGCTGGAGTGCAGTGGCGCAATCTCGGCTCACTCTAACCTCCGCCTCCAGGGTTCAAGCAATTTTCGTGCCTCAGCCTCCTGAGTAGCTGGGACCACAGGTGTACACCACCACACCCAACGAATTTTTGTATTTTTAGTAGAGACAGAGTTTCATCATGTTAGCCAGGCTGGTCTTGAACTCCTGACCTCAAGTGATCCGCCCTCCTCAGCCTCCCAAAGTGCTGGGATTACAGGCGTGAGTTACTGTGCCTGGCCTTGAAAAAGTATTTGATGGTAAGAATATTCAAGATATGTGATGTATTGTTAACTGGATAAAGCAGAATATAAAAATACAACCTACAGTATGATTCTAATTTTGTTTTAAAAAAGCATATGGTAGCAAAATATTAGCTAACAATTGGTGAATCTAGATGAAAAAGTACATAGGAGTTCATTGTATTATTCTTGCTACTTGTGTGTAGGTTTGAAACTTTTTCAAAATAAAAAGTAAAAGAATTGAAAAGGCCAGGTGCGGTGGCTCATGCCTGTAATCCCAGCACTTTGCGGGGCGAGGCAGGCGGATCACAAGGTCGGGAGATTGAGACCATCCTGGCTAACATGGTGAAACCCGACCTCCACTAAAAACACAAAAAATTAGCCAGGTGTAGTGGCGGGCACCTGTAGTCCCAGCTACTTGGGAGACTGAGATTGGAGAATGGCATGAACATGGGCAGCGAAGGTTGCAGTGAGCCAAGTTCACGCCACTGCACTCCAGCCTGGGCAGTGAGAATTTCTTACATTCTCCAACATTTCTACAATAAACATGTTTGTAATCAGGAACATAGAGTTAATGTCATTTAAAAGCAATAACAAATGCAAGGGTCTAAGAAACCTAAGAACATTAATTTGAAAAATAACAAACCTCTTCAACTAAGCTATCAATGCCACCTGCTTTGTTGTTTTAACTTACCCATCACAATTATGATCATGGCCTCTGTAACCTCTTCTATTCCTCCCAAGCTTCCCCCAGGTTCCCGTGACCTTTTTTTCTTTTCCCTGGCAACCTGTGTCCCTATGCAGAGATGTTGAACAATCCCTAATTCCTCCTTTGCTTGCATAACAAAATTCCTCAGAATTTTCAACCACAAGTTCTTCCATTCCTCTTATCATTTTCTGCTCTTTAGAAAAACAAACAGAGAACAACAGTGCTCTTGGAAACTAAAAATATGGGCATAGAGGGGAAAACACCAACAGAAATTTGTAAGATAAAGTTAAGAAATCACCTTATAAAGCAAAAAAAAAAAAAGAAAGAAAGATAAAGAGGGAGGAGACAGGAGGTAAAAGATCCAATGTGAGAAGAAGAAAATGCCACTAAACCATTTCCCAAATTTCAAAAGACATTTTCTATTTTGAAAGGGCCTACTCAGCAAGTACCCATCACAATGAATTTACAAAGACCTACTCCACGGACATCAGAACACCAGGGATAAAGAGAAGAGCCTAAAAACTTCCAAAGAGGGAGGAGACTTGAGAAAGTGTAAAGGACTGGGATATCAGAATAGCATTGGATTTAGTGACAACTCTGGGAACTAGAAACAATTAATGATGCCTACAAAATTAGAAGAACCAATTTCCACCCTAGAATGCTATACCCAACCAAGCTATCAAGTGGGCAGGTGATATAAAGACATTCTCAAACAGTCATTGTACCTCCCTTGACACTACAGTAGCCACTATTGATGGCCACCCCTGCAGCCACCCTCATTCTTCTTTGCTAACAAATTCTAAATTTATTCTGATATTAAGTGGCCATCTGTTTTGAAGGAGGTGGGGCACCAGCCCCAAGAGGGTGAATTTATTAGTAGATGCCAGTTATGGCAAGTCCAATCCCTTTGATATGGTCTGAGATGTGAAATTGGCTAGGAGGTTTTGAGAAAAGAATCTCCTGGCTTTTAAAAAGAGGCTTGGCCAGGCACGGCAGCTGTAATCCCAGTACTTTGGGAGGCCGAGGTGGGTGGATCACCTGAGGTCAGGAATTCAAGACCAGCCTGGCCAACACGGTGAAACCCCTTCTCTACTAAATATATAAAAATTAGCTGGGCATGGTGGTGCGTGCCTGTAGTCTCAGCTACTCGGGAGGCTGAGGCAGGAGAATCGCTTGAACCCAGGAGGCAGAGGTTGCAGTGAGTGGAGATCAGGACATTGCACTCCAGCCTGGGCGACAGAGCATGACTCCATTTCCAAGAAGAAGAAGAAAAAGAGGCTCACCAGAGAAAATGGTTCATTTTTAAACTTCCAGCTGTTGTGGTCTGCATATGACTCCAGCGACATGGCAGCCACCTTGCAGCTATCCCATGAAGCCAAATCCTTACCTTGAAGAATTGAAAGTTGGCTCAAAGAAAGACTTGAAAGTTGGAAAGAACCTAAGTCCTTGGAAATATGACTAAGCCTACCATGTAGCCAGCCCTAAAACTAGACTCATGAGTCAAAAACAAAGCTCGCTTTCTTGATGGCCAAGTCCTGAGTCCTCAGCACCTACAGGAGAAAGACTGGTCTCCTGTGCGAAGCCCTGCTGCAGCCCTTCGGGTATTGCTCCCTGGCAACCCCGATTCTCACACCATGCTCACACAGGATTTTGAGGGGAGCTGAGCATCCCACCCACCAAGTAGAATGTCTTTGTGCCTTCAGGCCAAGCTGGAGTCTATAGATTAGAATCCAGGTATCTGAGGAATAGGGTAGCTAGACCCTTCCAGGACTTCACATGGAACCCATCCATCCATTAAATTGTAGGAGGCAGAGGTGGGAAACTAACTTAGCTTTTAATTTTAATTATTCTTTAAGTCTTCATCACTTATCTCAGTCAAAGCAGAGCTTCTAGGCTGATCCAGATTTATGCTCTGCAAAGGACTGGGTATCTGCATTGAAATCAGAAAACACTCTAAAAGGCAATGTGATCTTTGTTTATTTGTACTACTAAAAACCACTGGAGAAAATGCCATATCTGGAAAAATAGTTTGAACTTTTACTCACCTCCTCAAATCTAAATTGACATCTAACACCCATTTTCCTTGCAAAACAATAGCTGGCAGTAGAGACAGAACCTTTTATACTAAGAAATGTTATAGAAACCTGAGAAGAAATAAATACAGTACTTATTTTCTATGTACACTCACTTTCTCCTTTAACATCAAAGCATGTTTATATTTTTAAACACTAAAGCGGAAACAGTGACTTTATTATGTTCACTCCACCCAAGTTCATTGCTACAATACCTGACCCTCTGCCAAGGTGCTTAGCCTATCACTAGGAAGTCCTAAACACAGGCCTGTTTTTAAACACTTTCACCACTCCCTTAGCCTTTCCACTTTAAAAATATTTTCTGGTATCATGTTTACTTTTACATTTTAAACACTGTTTATATGGAGAAGTGAATTTTAATTATTGTCAAGTGATTAATACTAGTCTTACTAACTGAATGTGGATTATTCTATATTTCATTAAAGTTGAAAGTAATTATATTTGTGGTTTAGCTCTAACAACTGTGCTAATAACACTAGTGATAAAAATGTACTCATAAGTCAGTTTGTATAATTATTGATATGCACAATGACTAACAAAATTGCTTTCCCAATAACTCTAAAGATATGAGAGTAATCACCTCCTCTCCTAACACACTACAAGCACAGGGAAGTACCAACTTAGACATGGATTCTGTATCGTCAATTATATGTGATGGGGTAAACTGAAAGAGCGTAAGAGATTATCTGAGGTGGAATTAAATGATCAGTGAGCCCTCAAAGACAGGAGAGGAGAACATACACCTGTAAGGAAAGAGTGCAACAACGGGTGCCCCTCTACTGCTCACTAGCTGATACTTTTAGCTTCAGATAGCTCTGTTGCTTTCAGACCACTGGAGGCAGTAAGCTGTACTATGATAATTTCAGGGAGAGCAGAGGCAAATAAAGAACGTGCTAACGATTCAGTCACCTTCTTCCTCTTCAATACATTTACCTGCACTGGTGTCTCTCACGAAACCTACTCAAATGCAGTCATATCAGCAGGTGCCCACTGTAGCTGAGAGGTGTTCCCAAAGCCTCAGGCTCAGAGCTGGCATACAGCACACCAGATCTGCTCAGTCTCAGAACTTAACTCCAAAGCCCAGAGGCTGACAGAGCTGAGTTGCTGTTTCTAGAATGACTATCTCAAGAACTGGGCAAGGCATAATGGAACCCATTAGTAAATTCAGCAGGAGGAGGAAGAGGCAGGAAAATAAGAAGGGGGAATGTACTAGCCTGTCTTCATGTTTCTATAAAAAACTACCTGAGACTGGGTAATTTATAAAGATTCAAGACCAGCCTGGCCAACATGGTGAAACCCTGTCTCTACTAAAAATACAAAAAACAAAAACAAACAAACAAAAAAACAGGTTTAATTGGCTCATGGTTCCATGGGCTGTACAGGAAGCACGGCTAAGGAGGTCTCAGGAAATTTACAATCACGGTGGAAGGCAAAGGGAAGCACGCACGTCTTCACACAGCCAGCATTAGAGAGCAAATGAGGAGGTGCTACACACTTTTAAACAACCAGATCTTGTGAGAACTCACTATCACGAGAAGAGCAAGGGGGAAATCCGCCCCTGTGATCTAATCACCTCCCACCAGGTCCCTCCTCCAACACTATGGATCATAATTGGACATGAGATTTGGATGGGGAAACAGAGCCAAACCATATCACGGAAGTTCAATCTCATAATGAAAGCAAATCTCATAATTATTTTTGTTAACCATGAATTCCTCTGTTGACTCAGGCTCTGGGAACTTAAAATGCACCAGGTTCTATCTATGTTAGGAGTTACAGGGAAATACAAAAATAAGGCATGATTTGGATTCTTGAGGAGTTTGCAATCCAATGAGGAGAAAGATAAGTATCTTAGTCACCTGGGCTGCTGTAACAAGATACCACAGACTGGGTGGCTCGAACAACAAATATTTATTCCCCACAGGGCTGGAGGCTGAGAAGTCCAACATCACAGCTCTGGTAGATCTGATGCCTGGAGAAACCTGCTTCCTGCTTTGTAGGTGGCTTTTTGTTGTGTCCTCACATGGTGGAGAGAGAAAAGAAAGGCATGGTCTCCTCCTTCACATGAGGGCACTGAGCCCATTCACGAAGGTTCCACTCTCATGGCTTAATCACCTCTTAAAGGTCCTACCACCTAATACCATGGCACTGGCGGGTTAGGATTGTGAATTTTTAACACAAATAGGCAGTCCATAACCACAAGCAAACAGCTATTTAGTTTTGAATTAAATATTAGGTTGAACCATACAAAATTATGTTCATTGCAGTGGAAAACAAAAATATTTGTAGTCGAAGAGGTAGCTTGGGGCCAGGCAAGGTGGCTCACACCTGTAATCCCAGCACTTTGGGAAGCCAAGGCAGGTGGATCACAAGGTCAGGAGTTTGAGACCAGCCTGGCCAACAGAGTGAAACCGCGTCTCTACTAAAAATACAAAAATTAGCCAGATGTGGTAGTGCATGCCTGTAATCCCAGCCACTCGGGAGGCTGAGGCAGAAGGATCGCTTGAACCTGGGAGGCGGAGGTTGCAGTGAGCTGAGATTGTGCCACTGCACTCCAACATGGGAGACAGAGCAAGACCCTGTCTCAAAAAAAAAAAAAAAAAAAAAAAAAAAAAAAAAAAGAAAAAAAAAAGAGGTAGCTTGGAAAGATATTCTGGGAGGTGATGGAACTGTTCTGAATTTTGATCATGGTGGTGGTTACATAACTTATTGCATTTATCAAAACCCTCAGAAACTGTACACTGAGCAGAGTGAATTCTACTGTATGTAAATTTAAAACTAAATTTTAAAAGCAGCTGAATATCTGTAATTTCATATGGTTTAATCTAGTAGATGCGCCAGCTCAGGCAGACAGTTCTGTAGGTTTGCAGGAAGCAGAGACAAGCAGAGATTAATAGAGGAGTAATAGTCTCATGAACAACAACCATTTCATCAGAGCCTTGAAAAAATAAAGAAGCCCTCAACAGTGAAGAAAAGGAGGGCAAGAAGGTAAATATCCTAGAGACAAGTATAGCACAAGCAGGCACAAAGTTCTACAAACTCACAGCAGGTGTGGAGAATAGCAAATAGAGCAGTAAGCAGTTCATGAAAGCAGGGGGATCATAAAAATAAGGAGGTAGAATACGTAGGACTTAAAAGACCAGGTTAAATAGACTAGAATTTATTCTATAGTCAATGGCAAGTTAGTAAAGTGTTTAGACAAGGGACTGATATGACTAAATCTATTTTGGAAAGACAACCTTGATAAAAATACGGAGGATTTATTTGTTGTGGGAGGTATCAGAGGCAGGAGAATGACCTACAAGGGTTTCTTAATCGGGGTCCGTGAATTCCTTAAAATGGTCACAAAATTGTGTATATGCACACACATTTGTACAAATACACATTTTTTTCTAGAAAGGGGTCAATAGTTTTCATTAGCTACTGAAGGAGTTCATAACCTCCAAAGGGTTAAGAACTATAATGTTCAAGTGCATCAAGATGCAGCAGGAGTTAAGTTTGCAGTGAGCAGAATAAATTCATGAGACACTTCATAAAGATTGCATTTCTGGACTTGCAATTAACTAGTGAGAGAGAGTGAGAGACAGAGGATCTAAAGATGACAACAAAGTTTCTAGCTTTCTGACCTGGGAAGTGTTGGGGAGAGGAAGGGAGAGGGAGAAAAGGGGTATCATTACACTAAGAATAAAAAAAAACCGATTTCACTTCAAAGAACTGAGTATTTAACCTCTGCACTTGTGTCACTCTTAGCTGGAGATTTTCTTCTATTTTTACGGGCCAAAGTATTTCTGGCTAAAGAGAGAGATAAGATGAACTACAGAGGACCGTACTTGCATATAAAAATAAAAAGCAGATGAGAAAACAATCTTCAAAGCCTTTCTCAGAGTGAGTTCGCTCTCCGCAGGCTTGCTTTCCACATTCTCATGGCATTAGGAAACCTCAGGGGGATGGTATCTGCCTCTGTCACACAAGGGAATGAATGTAACACATAGAATTGGAATAAGCTGAAGATAGCCATCCAAACAGTATTAATACGTTTTAAACATACAAAACATTTCATATGACTTGAGGATTTTTGTAAGTTAGGAATTTGACTCACTAGCATGGATTACACCTTAAATAAATATAGTTTCTTCCCTGGTGTTTTCATACATCATGGAGCAAATTTATGTTTCTTTGGTAAACATTTGTTTATTAAATAAACATCTGCCTGAAGATGAAAGGGGATGCTCTACAGAGCTCCCCTAATTGTTCTGTTAGCTCATCTGACCTCCAGAGGCCCTGGGATCCAAAGAGCTGCACCCCAACCTCGGGAAGCCTCGAGAAAGCCAGGCAGTGGCAGGACAGTGAGATTTTGTTCAACAAATCTGTATTCATAGCCAGATACTATAATGGGAGTCGGAAAATACAAAGATGTGAGGGGCTCTCAGCTTGTCTGTAATGAAGTGATCAGGGCAGGGCAAGATTGTCAGATTTAGTCATGTAGGAGCAGTCCTGGGCAGGAAGAACCCGACGGCCAGGGAGGGAGGCTCCAGGGAGCATATGGCTGTCACAGGGAGTCGAGAGGGCTGAGAAGAAAGACCTTCGGGGAGAGTATCTGAGGCTTCCTAAATGCTCATCCCTCAACTTACAGCAGAGTGCTGTCACCTGAATTCCACTCACACTGCTCTGCTGGGTCTCCTCACTAAAGCAAGCACACCCACTGAGAACTACAGCACGCTCAGGCCATCTGGCCCCTCTCCCACACCCTGCAACACACACACACACACACGGACACGTACAGACACATGCACACACATGCATGCACACGTAGGCACACACTCACCAACTGAGCTCCGTGAACAATACAACCTCAGTCAGTTGTACTGTTTCATTTGTACTTATTACTGTAACCAACAAACGACTGCAAAAATACTGTTGTTCAATGAATGTTCTGGAAATGCTTGATGGAGGCAGACTGCTAAAAAAAATGCTGCCAAATCAGGTGCGAAAGACATTATCTGTAAAAAGGGGGAAGGAAAATTGTTTTAAAAAATCTTCTACTAGATTTCCAGGTGTCCTTAAGTCCTTCCAACTGTAATATGGCTGTGGTTAACAGAAAAACAAAGATGTGTAACAAGGCAGATCCATATTAAAAGAAATAGCTTGGGACTTATGTCAAGTAACTGGTGAACAAATGTGCATTTATGTATATTTAATTAAAATAAACTGTTTAAGGAATGTATGGATCATTTTTTTTTAAGATTCTGTTTACTGGCCAACTGGCCAACTACTATAGGAATTAACCAAAAACCTAGTGATTCCCCAATTCCTCTTCTACATAAATTTAACAACCTCCCACTGCCACCCCATGTCACTCCCATTACCAGTTAAACTCCCTTCCAACTGGAAAATCATTGCTCTGTTACTGGTCGTTATCAAAGAGGATTTCCAAACCATACAATCTCATTTACTGTGATGTAGATTTAGCTTTACTTGTTAAAAAGGATTTTACATTAAGATTTAAACCTTAACCACAGCCAAATCTTCCTTCAACTTGCCCAGTAAGATTTCATACAACCTAAAAAAGAATTTAGAGCCTGAATAAATATATGCAGTGCTCCAGCAAAGCATTTTCTTAGTGTTTTTATCAATTATATTCCAGTAGCAGAATTTCAGATATTGAAGATTATTTCAAAAAACTTTTAAAATTAAAATTTGAATGCAAAGTAAGTGGCTACTTTCTTTGTTTTGGTATATGCCAATGTAAGATACTAGAGAGTAAAACATTCAAGTTGTAACTACTGAAATTAAATTTGATAAGAAACTTGTCCTTTTATTGAATAATGACTTTATTCATGTTTTTTGAAAAATTTATTCAGTTGGAGGAGCTATCCTCTTTTTAAAACTCATGCTTTAAAATCCACGTTATGAAAAGATTACTAGGCCAAGCCGGGCGGATCACCTGAGGTCCCCGTCTCTATTGAAAACACAACAATTAGCCAGGCGTGGTGGCAGGCGCCTGTAATCCCAGTTACTTGGGAGGCTGAGGCGGCAAAATCACTTGAACTCGGGAGGCGAAGGTTGCAGTGAGATTGTGCCACTGCACTCCAGCCTGTGTGACAAGAGCGAGACTCTATCTCAAAAAAAAAAAAAAAAAAAAAATCATCGCTCTTTCTTCCCAGTGTCTTAAAATATCAACATATTAGTACACAATATATCTCTAGCGTTTCTGTATGGTCTCAGAAGCACTATGAAATGCTCCGGGTTGTACACAATATATCTCCAGCGTTTCTGTACGGTCTCAGAAGCACTATGAAATGCTCTGGGTTGGCACTTGATCTTTACACACAGGATTCAACATAACAGAGCAACTTGAGAAGACAGAACCGGATTTCCTGAATGGGTACCGAGCTCCCTTACATTTAATCCACTGGAGGCTAACATCATCCTTCACTAAAAATGAAAAAATATGGTACTATTAAAATTACATTTACTTCCTATAAAAGAAAGCCAAAATGGGAACTACCAGAGCTTCATGAGTTTTAAAGTCCTGCACAAATATTGTTGCACAAACACAATTTCCTCCAGTCCTAGAAGTTTTGCTCAAGTTGTGTTAGCTCCATACAACCTGATCTACTTGTTCTAGAATATTTGGTTGCGATTCAAAGACGGGATTCTTTCTTATGGATCTCACATTTATACAACAAATGTACCTAAATGTTAATATGTTCATCGTAAATTAGATTTAAAACTAACTCGTTAATTTCAGTGTGTCATTATACAGTATTAACTAAACAATTAGGATAAATCACTACAAAACAGTGAGCTGTGACATCATACCGCCATTTCCTTTCAAGCCCTACCCTTAATCCACACTTCCACCTGCCAACACACACACACACATGTGCACATACGCACACAGATACCCCCCGGCCCCCGACCTTTCATGGTGTATTTTTCAACCCCTTTAGAGAATTGACAAGATAGAAGACATTTAAGATTTAGGTCCATGAAGTTTTCATTATTGTTGTTTTCTGCTTTCTTTAAGAACTGTCTCGTCCCACCAGGACCCAGAGCTATGCTAGCTCAGCTGTAAACGAAAGGATATGACCTTGAAGGTGTCCATAGCTCACTGGTTTTAGATGCTGACTCCACATCTTGATCACAGCTCCCAGGTGGTGGCTGCGCTGATGTGAACAATAAGATAAACTGAATCGCTAGCTGAAATAAGCATTTTGAATTTTCATTTGTATGTGAGTGGATTCAAAAGATTAAAGTGCTATATCCATAATTACATGCTCACTACTATTAAAAAATACCTAAGCTAACTTCTAATTAAAAGGGTGGATAATACACGTATATTACCTCCTCTCCTTCCTGAATCTCTGCCAAAAAAACATATAAGGCCACAAAGAAAAAAAGATTCAAGTGAACAAGAGATGCAACACTTTTCAGAAGACGGAAAATGAATACAGGAATGGTTACAGGATAAGAAATTGCAGAGGCTACAGAGGGGAACACCACACAGAAACAAATTTGCTCTGCAACCCGGGCTCCAGGCTTAGGGGAGCAGGACCCACCCACAAAGGGAATAGCAGGATGGGTGCAGGGCTGAAAACGGGAGTCAAAGAATGCCAGCATATGCAACACTTGGATCCCCAGATCCTACACAGACACTTTCTCCCCTGACCTGCAGAGATAGTTTCTCCCAGGAAAAGAGCTGGCTTGCTCAAGAGCTTCCAGTTTGCTTCCTAGTGACTCACTGTGTTTTCTGGTGGTAAAATGCATACAACATAAAATTTACCATGTTAGCCATTTTAAAATAAACCATTCAGCGACATTAAGTATACTCACATTGCTGTGCAACCATCACCACCATCCATCTCTAGGACTTTTTCATCTTCCCAAACTGAAACTCTGTACTCATCAAACACTAACTCCTCGCTCCCTCTTTCCCCCAAACCCCTGCCACTCTACTTTCTTCCCTATGACTCTGTCCACTGTAGGTACCTCATGTAAGAATCATCCAGTATTTGTCCTTTTACGACTGACTCACTTCACGCAGCCTAATGTCCTCAAGGTCCATCCATGTTGTAGCATGTGTTAAGAGTTTCCTTCTTTTTTAAAGCTGAATACTATAGCATGAATACACCACATTTTATTTATCCATTCATCCATCAGTGGGCACCTGGGTGACTTCCACCTTTTGGCTATTGTGAATATCGCCGCTATGAACATGGGTGTACAGATAGATCTTTATATCCCTGCTTTCTAGCGACTCACTCTTACATATGAACAGATAACTAAGGATCAGAGGACTTCTTAGGAAAACTTCCCAACGTTAAAGACAGAAACCAAAATAAATAAGGAGGAAGGGCTCTTGAAAATTAACAACGGTATAGGCCAGGAGCGGTGACTCCCGCCTGTAATCCGAGTAGTGTGGGAGACCAAGGCGGATGGGTTGTTTGAGCTCAGGAGTTCCAGACCAGCCTGGGCAACGTGGCAAACCCCATCATTACAAAAAAATACAGAAAAATTAGCCAGGTATGGTGGCACATGCCTGTAGTTCCAGCTACTCCGGAGGCTGATGTGGGAGGGTCACCTAAGCCTGGGGAGCTTGAGGCGGACATGAGCTGAGATTGTGCCACTGCACTCCTGCCTGGGTGACGAAGTGAGAACCTATCTCAAAAAAAAAAAAAAAAAAAAAAAAAAAAAAAAAAAAATTATAAATAAAAAAAGTTAGATGGGTTGGAAAATAAAGTCATAGAACTTTCCCAGCAAATAGCGTAAAAAGAGAGATCAAACATAGCAGAGAAAAGATAACAATCAACAAAGATGGTCCAACAGCAAATGTATAGGATTTTTAGAGAGAAGAAAAGTGTTTATCAAATAAGCTAGAGAAAATATTTCCTCCCAAAATGATATTGGTGTCCACACTCAAAGGGCCTTCCAAGAGGCTTGCAAAGATGAAGAGAGACCATACAAGGCACATTATGGTGAAATGTCACCATACCAGGAATAAATATGCTAAAAGCTTCCAGAGCAAAAAGCAGGTCACACCAAGGTTCTAGACACTGAATAGTATCAAAGATCTGAATAGCAACATTCAGACGCTAGAGTAGAACAATGTTTTTTTCAAATTCAGAGAACAATACGTTTTAAGCTAGAACTCTGTACCTAAGCAAATCATCAATCAAAAAAGCAGCAAACAAGGTCTCCATGAGAGGAGAGGAACAGGTCCCAGGAACACAGGCAGCAGGCCCAGAGAGCATTAGGTTGGTGGGCACAAGGGCACAAGGGATAAAAGCTTCTGACTTCACACTATGGACCTGTGGCTTTGTTTCTGATTAATTCAGTCCTACAACAGTGTTTTTCATCTATTACGTATCAGGCACTTCCGTTCTAAGTGCTGGGAACACAGAGGTGAAAAAAACAAAAGTTCCTGTCCTGGTGTAGTTTTCATTCTAAGGGGGAGAGGGACAATAAACAAATATACCTTGTTAGGTAATGTTCCATGAGGAAAATAAGCAGGGAAAAGGGATAGAGTGTGACCAGGTGGAGTGCTAGACTGGAAAGACTATAGGTGACCTTGGAGACCTGAGTGCAGTGCGGGAGAGAGCCCTGGGGGTTTTGGGGGTCTGGAGAGCGAGCTCTTAGGCAGAGGGACTTCAGGACCAGTTGCCCTCATCAGCCTGGCCTCCTGACAGGCAGTCTCCATGGACGAGATTTTCTCTTGCTCCTGTTCGTTTTTTCTGGACCCTCTGGGAAACAACTCTGCCTGGAGCCCGGTGGCAGGGCTAAGCAGCCCCAATTACTACATGGCTGGGGCCCTGTTGGGCCAGTCCTCTTTCCACTTCCCAGTGGGGAGATGACACAGGACTCTGCAAGAGAGATGGGACCCCAGAAGACAGAAAGGACGCAAGTGGTTGAGTGCTAAGGTGGTAAGTCCAGGCCCTGAAGCCATCTAGACAGACACAACATCTGACACTTACTGCTCTTTCTGTGCGTTTACACAAGCAAAAGAGAGGAAGAGCAGGTACCATCATCATGCACAGATGCCGAAACTGGGGCACTACCAGGTAAGGAACCTGCCCAGGGTCACAAAGCGTGTTAGTTACTGTCCAAACTCTAACTGGGGCCTGCTTCAGAGACCAGTGCTAGGTCAAAACCAAATGTAAACATGTTTTTCCTGTTACTTTTCACGTTCTCCATACAGGTAAAAATAAACCCCAAGTTGTAAGTGGTTCCTGAGAACAGAGGATGTTTTTATTTATAATTTCATAAAATATAAGGCTATTCCTCTTGAGACTTCACCTTGAGCTGTAATTTTCGAGTTACCCGTGGGTCAGAGACAGGCACCAGAACTTGGTTAGATTTACACCACGTCAGATTAGGAGCAACTACGGTTCGGGAAAAGAAAAGCAAACTGAAGGATGGAAGAGTCTACCTAGAAGATGTTTCAATGATTGGATAACTAGCATTACACTAGTTCCCCGCCCGAATATGCCACCTCAGCCTTCCCTTCCAAACGCTGCACTCTCCTTTCCGTTACCTATCTTCCCGGTTGCAGTTTTGTTCTAAGAGCAGAGGAGCATTTGCATCTGCCAGTGAAGGTGCTGGGTGGGAGGAGCGGCCACTGCATGCCCACAGAGGAAGCTGCTGTGACAGTCCTGCTGATCCTGCTGAGCAAGGGAACTAGAGTGGCCCAGTCTCCACCTGGGTCTGGCTCCGTTCCCGAAGCTGATTCAGGAATTGAGTCATCATTCGCAACCTGAAATCAAGGAACCTCTGAGATTTAAAACACTGTGTTTCAGTAATATCTAACAGTTAAAAAATACCCCCACATTTAACCCTCAAAATTCCTGCATGAGGGAAACACAGTGGTGCCTGCAATTTACTTGAAATGAGTGAAACATGTGAAATGGACAGATTGATGCATAGGCAGACACATGATGAAACGAAGTAAAAGAATACAGGTAGAATCCAGGTATCGGATAGATGAGTGTTCCCTGTAAAATTCTTTCAGCTTTGTTGTAGTTTTGAAATCTTCATAATAAAATGTCAGGGAGAGTGGGAGGGAGGGACTCTCCCATCAACCTGGATTATTTCAATATCCATGTGAACGATTAATTCAACAACCCAGCCTCAAGCTTCCTGGCCCTCTGAATAGCAGGACTCTCCCCTCACCTCCTGGACCTTACCTCACTTAAAACAGTCCTGCCTTGATCTTAAACTATTTCTTCACACCAGATTCCTTTCATTCCAGCTCACTGCCCTCATAGGTGCTTCCACTTCAGGAAGGTATCTACGCCTAAACCCTCCCTTTCCCCATGACTTCTGCTACGTCTGTATCCAACAGAGATGTATCAGTCCCCTCAGCACCTTCCCTGTGAGCCTGCAGGGCCAGCCACTGTCAGGGAAGAGGATCACAGGGGCAGGAAACAACCTCACAGCCCCTGCCTGCAGCGAGCACATTTGGAGCTGAGAGTAGGGACAGAGATGTATGGGCACAGCTCTCACGCGGCTCTGCTGCCATGGTTCCTGCGGGCTTGCCTGTGCTTCTCTCGCCTGCTAGATCCCCTCTTTTCCATGGCTGCATCTTCCCAGATAGCTCAGTTTACTCTCATTTTGATGAATTATATTTTCAACAGCTTAAACAATTTTTATTATGAAGTATTTTAAATATAACCAAAAGAAGAGAGAATGGTATAATGAACCCACATATACCCATTCTCAACAGTATCAAGAGTCGGGCATATTTGCTTCATTATCCCATTTTATTTTTCTTTTTCTTTTTTTTCCGAGATGGAGTTTCGCTCTCTTTGCCCAGGCTGGAGTACAATGGCACGATCTCGGCTCACTGCAACCTCTGCCTCCCGGGTTCAGGTGATTCTCCTGCCTCAGCCTCCCAAGTAGCTGGGACTACAGGCGTGCACCACCCTGCCTCGCTATTTTTTCCATTTTGTTAGTAGAGACGGGGTTTCACCATGTTGGTCAGGCTGATCTCAAACTCCTGACCTTAGATGATGCACCTGCCCCAGCCTCCCAAAGTGTTGGGATTACAGGCATGAACCACCACACCTGACCTTTTTCTTTTCAATCTTTGCTCAAGTATTTTAAAGGAACTCAGACTTCTTCAGTGTGCCTCTCTTAACCTCCAGGCCTGTAATCCCAGCACTTTGGGAGGCTGAGGTGAGAGAATTGCTTGAGTCCAGGAGTTTGAGACCAGCCTGATCAATGTAGTGAGGTCGTATCTCTACAGAAAAATTTTTAAACTGTTTTCAAATGTATTTGCAGAGTTGTGTAATTTAATCTCTTACTTAATTTTCAATTTCTGCTGTGTTGATAGTTACTTCTTTCTTGTGATACCTTATTTGGATATATATTAGGAGGGCTAGGATTTTGTCTCTTTTCTTGATCTGTATCTCAGTAGTCAAATTATTTACTTATTAATTGTTCTGTTTTACCATTTACTAACTGGTTAACTCCAGCTTTTATATTTATTAATTTTTTTTGTTTTCTTTTAGTTTACTCTGTTGCTTTTACCCCAGTGTTTTAAATTTCATGTTTAGTTCACTTTGATAAAATCTTTAAAGTTTTTATTTTTATAGATATTGATGTTAGGAATCTTCCTAAGCATTGTTTCAAGTATATCCCAGAGACCTTGATATGTCAAGTTTTCACTCATTTTCTCAGAATTCTGTAGTCTTGTTCATATTTTCCTTATGATCCAAAAATTGTTTAATAGACTTTTTACATTTTTGAAATTGAAGGGTGCTATGGTCTGAATGTTTGTGTGCCCTCAAAATTTGTACATTGAAAGCTAGTCCCCAACATGATAGCGTTAGGAGGTGGGGCCTTTGGGAGGTGACTAGGTCATGAGGCTGGAGCCTCATGAATGGGATTACAAGAGCCCCCAGAGAGCTGCCCTTCCCCTTCCACCATGTGGTGACACAGCAAAAGGTGCCATTTTGAAATAGAGAGCAAGTCCTCACTGGAAACCAAATCAGCTGGCACACTGATCTCAGACTTCTAGTCTGCAGAACTGTAAGAAGTATATTTCTGTTGTTTATAAGCCACCTGGTCTGTGGTATTTTTGTTATAGCAGCCCAAAAAAAAAACTTAGACAAGGGGACTTTTTTTTTTTTTAACGTATAAAGTAAGTATTTCAGATTTTGCACTTTGGAGCAGAAAGGCATTCTTATTCCACTCTATAATTTTACACATTGTAAGAAAGTTTCATTTTTATTTGTACTTGTTTTATCCTTTTCTTTGTGTGTTGTTAGCCCTCTTCTTCTAGTGCTACTAGTTTTACTCCAAAGATGTTATACTTCTAGTAGCCACTCTTGACACAAAACAACATCAACTCCTGGCTCTATTACTAATCAGCTGTACAACCTGCAAGGAAGTCAATTAATCTCTCTGAGCTCCAACATCCTCATCTGTTTAAGTAGGGTATTGACTCTAAGGTTCATTTTAGGCCTGAATTCTATTCTACAGATGCACTGTCAGTGATAATTATATCTATTTTCTATTTAGAATAAATTGGCACTGAAGCAAAATGCAACTCCTCACCTGTTCTTAAGCTTTAAAGCAGAAGACTTCAGAATCTTGTGACCACTTATTGCATTTCCCTCTTGACATCCACGTTAGTATTGCCTTTGAATGTTAATGAAAATTGAAAATTGCGAATTCATGTTAAGACTCTTCAAGGGTTCATGTCATGGATATAACTGAATGTCAAAAACTTCGATGAAAGAAACATAAGGGTGTCCTTGTACGCCGCACAGAGTTAGATTTTACTTTATCAGTCAATCTGAGAATTCTAACTTTTCACAGAAGCTTAATCCAAATTAGATTTATCAGTGTGACAGATTTGCGTAATACTTATGGTATAATACGAGGTCCATTTTCTTTGCTCCTCCTTTTCTTTGGTATTTCTTTTAGTATTTCAAAAGTTTTGTAGTTTTGTTCCGAGAGTTTATTTTTGTTCCAAGAGTTTCTTTATACTAATACCTCTATAATATTCTTAGTTATCTCTTACTTATATATTAACTGTGGCCTCACAACTGAAAAATTCCAGAATTATTATTCAGAACTGGAGTTACCTCTGATTCCAAAGACAGGCTCTTTTCCCCATGTCTATTCATGATAAAGCAATGCATGGAATTAAAAAAAAATTTCTAGGGAGAATAAAAAGAATGTAACCTCTCCCTCTTTCCAAAGAGGGAAAGAAGAAAATTAGGAAAACTGAAAAGAGTAGTTGGGGAAATCAGGAAAAGAAGCCATATAAAAATATAAGAAATTAATGCAAAGGTCAGCTAAAGTTGCAGTCTATTAATTTGATATTTAGTAGTTTTCATTTGTAAATTAACTAAATCTTAGACTACAAATAAACATATTTGTAAAGGGCTATGTTTTTCAGTTTCTAAGAAAATCTTCAGTTAGCAGTTTAGAGTCTTCTAAAATTAAAGTAGAAAGAAATAATTGGTGTGAAAATGCAAGGGTTAGCTGTGTGGGAAAATGTCTAATTGAGGGTTGTAAGTTTCTTCTATCTTGAGAAGAATAAATATTTTGAAGAGTAACATTGAAGGTGGCATTTTTAAAAGAAATTAAATGGTTATTCCAAGCCACAGGAAAAACAGTGGAAAGGAAATGGTAACAGAACAATCAAAGAAAAGGATAATGGGATAATGAACAGGTTAACAATGCAATAATGATAATTAACAGTAACAAGATATTGTCAAAATTTTAATTAAACTTAAAGCAGCAGGAGGAAATACTGAAAAATAAAAAACTACATAAAAATGTACACTTCTACTTACACACTTCTAACCTTATAAATTCTAAAAGAAAAAACACAAATGGTAAAATACATATGAAAAACTGTTTAATCTGAACAGTGCAAAAAATGCTAACAATAACACTAACGAACAATTTTTCACACTGCAAACCACCACAGATTAAGACGACTGATGTTTTTAATGTGATGAAGACAAGTTCCTTTCAGCTTTTGGGAAGGCAGGGTGGCACTCTGTGTCAAAATGTAAACTGACCATACCCCTTCACTCACCAAATCTATTTCTAGAAATTCACCCATAAAAGACAATCATATAAATGTTCAAAGATCTATCTATTGAAGCAGTTTTCAAAAGAGTAGTGATTAGGAAAGACTTATCCACTAATAATGGATAGGGTAAATAAACTGGTACATTCACAAAAATGACTACTGCTATGGTCATTGAAAATGTAAGGATGCTGGAGAAAGTCACATAATAAAGAAAATCAGTGCCACTGTAATTCATGATCCCTGCTCCCAAATGGGTCCTCGATTCCCTTTCTCTAACCACAGACTCACAGGCCCTTCTGCTGATGTGATCTAAGCTCTCCTATCAGCAACAACCAGGAACGAAGTATTGATACGTGCTACAACATGGATGAACCTTAAAAACAGCGTGCAAAGTGAAAGACCAGACACAAAGGACCGTATATTACATGATTCCATTTATATGGAATATCCTAAATAGGAAAACCTATAAAGACCGTAGATTAGTGGTTGCAGACTTGGGATGGAGGTAGTAGGGGGTGATAGCTGGTAATGAAAATATTCTAAACATGACTGTGGTGATGGATGCATATTCAACTCTATGCATGTAGTAATATACTCAACTCTGTGAATATACTACAAGCCACTGAATTGTACACTTTAAATGAGTGAATTGTGTGGCATGTAAATTCTCTCAATAAAGCTGTTAAAAACCAAAAGCTCTCCCATATGTGGAATGTTTGCATGACCCCTGCCACCTCAGTACCCTCACGCTTACAGCTAAACATGCCTATGTGTTATTCTAACATGCGTGTGAGTTTCACCATTGGCATGCAACAAACCAGGTCTATATTTATTTGTTACTCTACCTTTCTAAAAAGCCATCTGACATAATGACAGTACATACTGACAGCTAAAATTTCTTATCCTTTAATTCAGAGGTGATCTTTTTGAAATCTTTCATGAGGAAATACAAAAACTAAATCTGTCACCCAGACTGGAGTCCAGTGGCACAATCACTGCTCACTTCAGCCTTAACCTCTCTGGGCTCAAGTGATCCTCCCACCTCAGACTCCCAAGTAGCTGAGACTACAGGCACATGCCACCACACCCAGCTAATTTTTGTAGAGACAGGGTTTTGCCATGTTGCTCAGGCTGGTCTCAAAACTCCTAGGCTCAAGTGATCCGCCCATCTTGGCCTCCCAACGGATGAGCCACCATGCCCAGCCAATAATTTTTATAATTGGAAAAAACTGCAAAAAATCTAAATGTTTAACAGTAGAATGGATAAACCATAATACGGCCATACAAGAGATAGCAAAAAGACATGAAAATGTTTTCAAAGAATATGAAATATAAAGAGTGTTCATGATCTATAAGTGAATAAAGCAGAACACAAAAGTGTATACATAATGTGATCCCTGTTACGTATATTATACATTTCTACAACAACATGGATGTGGGAGCACCTACTGCCTTCTCTGAAGACTATCCCCTTCCTTGAGAGCCACTGTCTTGTGTAAAGTGACCACACTGCCTAGTCTCAGGAGCAGGGGCTAATCTGGGGGTGGGGTGGGCTAATGACAGGCTCTTTCCCAGAAATCTCAGCCATAAGATTCAACTTGGTTGCTCTCCTAAACGGAGATTTCAACCTAAGCCCGGTTTGCAAGTTGGCTGCAGTTAGCTGTTATCTAAGGAATGCTGGGAATGCTGGTAGGGGCTAGGCCCACAGGGCAACTCTGACTCCTCCCCATAGTCCCTGTGCTTAAATTCCAAGGTTCTTAGCTTTCGCTGGAATGCTGGAGCAGGAAGTCTCCCAGAATGCAGTGGTTGTGAACAGCAAGGCTAATCCCATGGGAATGGTGGCTGTGTCTACCTGTGTCAGCAGCTCCCTGTAGCATCTTCTTGTTGAACCCACTCCAGTCACAGGAAATAATCAGAGAGCTGATTCTGCTATGCAAACAACCAGGGGTTGTGGCAGTCTATGATTTCCAACCAGTTGTCTAAAGCGTGATTCAGAGAGGCAGGAACCAGTTCTGGTCACCACAAGCTGTTACACTTTCTGCAGGCTGGGTATGCAAAATTTACCTTTCTTTCAGAATATACTGTATAATTTTACTTGGAATTCTTATTCTGTTCTCACAGCATGTTCCAGATGTCACACAGCATAAGGAAGCAAGCACTCTCCAGCCCAGGGTGTGACAGCACCCACATCTTTGAGGACAGGGCACTGGGAAACCCTAACAACTCTGGCACATCTGCCACCAGGTGTGTGGTGAGGTCATGAGGGCAGACACTCAGGCACTACTCCTCCTCTTCTCCTGGTTACTCAAGAAAGCTGCTTAGTACTTCCATACCTGAGTTTCCTCATCTTCGAAAGGGAGGTTACACCCTCTAAGCCATGGCATTCACCAAGAGGCTGGGACATTACCCTTAGAAATACACGCACCCTTTTTACTAGTACGGGCTGTTCTTAAAGGTATGTGTCACACCGAGTCAGCAGGCTTCTGGGTCCACAGGCAGGTCAGTGGTCTCTGACACATTCTCCTTCAGCTCTTCTGACAGGTAGATCTTTCATTTTTACAGCTTTATGGAAGGATATTTCACAGACCATAAAACTCAACATTGAAAGGGCAAAGTTCAATGATTTTCATTATTGACAGGCAGATCTTGACTGTCACAGAGAGAAAGATAAAAAAGAAATTAGCTCCTTTCTCTAGCGGCCTGCATCCTCTGTTCCCTGCCACCTCTTAATCTTTCCCTCCGGTGATTTTTTCCTGGGCATCCCCTCTAACCCGCAGCCCCTTTCAGACCCCTCAGCAGCACCCCCTGGTGGCCAGCAAGCCTTGGAGGGAGGGAGCTGCCAGCGAGTGCAGCAGTTAGCTCACCATGCCAGGACCCACACTCCCCCCAGTGGAATAAGCTCTATGCTCAGACAACAGATTTTATGAAAACCAAAGAAACAAGGATAAAAATGAGGTGAAAGAAATAAAAGCGTTTTTGTGAACTTTTAAAGTACAGTAAATAAGTCCAGAGTTTATAAGCAAGAGATAAAATTTTTTTTTTAAAAAAGAGCTTTACTATATAATCTTTACCCTTATTCCCACAAGCAGTTGAAAATCCCACAACCACATGAACCTATCAAATAGTAAAGAAGCATTTGGGGACAAGAGCTGGGCGTGGTAGCTCACACCTGCAATCTTAGTGCCTTGGGAGACCGAGGCGGGTGGATCACCTGAGGTCAGGAGTTCAAGACCAGTCTGGCCAACATGGTGAAACCCTGCCTCTACAAAAAATGCAAACAATTAACTGGACATAGTGGAGCATGCATGTAATCTCAGCTACTCTGGAGGGTGAGGCAGGAGAATGGCTTGAACCCGGGAGGTGGAGGATGCAGTGAGCTGGGACTGTGCCACTGCATTCCAGCCTGGGTAAAAAGCAAAACTCCATCTCAAAAAAAAAAAAAAAAAAAAAAAAAAAANTCATCTTGATTTCTACTTTTGATTGCTTCCTATTATAAGGAATATTTTCAAGATATATTTTCTGTTTCTCATTTATTTTTCATTGGTCGTATTTTCTAATCCTGCCTTCACTTTGGTGTCTTCTCTGGATTTTAGTAGTGAAAATGATTGACATGTTTTGAAATAAGTGTTAAAAAGATAAAAAGAAAAACTATTGCCTGAAAAATTACCCTAGTATTCAAGCTACTTGTATAAATTATAGAAATTTTTAAAACTCTAGATCATATAATTATCAGATATAAATTCTACAATGAGTACATTTGAAATTATTAAAGACCCAAAGAAATAAAAATCCCAGGGAACAAAAGGTAAATACAAAGCATAGAAAAACATGATAGTGAGGTGGGTGGATCACCTGAGGTCAAGAGTTCGAGACCAGCCTGGCCAACATGGTGAAACCCCATCTCTACTAAAAATACAAAACTTAGCTGGGCGTGGTGGTGCATGCCTGTAATCCCAGCTACTCAGGAGGCAGAGGCAGGAGAATCGCTTGAACCTGGGAGGCAGAGGTTGCAGTGAGCCAAGATCGCCGCACTGCACTCCAGCCTGGGTGACAAAGCAAGACTCTGTCTCAAAAAAAGAAGAGAAAGAAAAATATGATAGAAATATTTCCAAGTACATCATAAATCACAAGTATAAATAAATAAAACGTGTCCATTTAACCGGATGAAAATTTAGACCATGTAAAAAGAAAAGTAAACCCCACAAAATCCATAGAGACACATGCAGATACAGAGAGGTTAAGAGAAAAAGAGGAAAAAATAAATATACTGGAGGAATTTAGATGCTGAGACTGAAGGATGAGATAATTTAGACTAACTCCCCCTCTGAACACAACTGGAAAAAATATAAAGGATATTTTCTTGAAGGCATTATAGAACCAATAAGATAGTAAAGAACGGCCAAGCCAAGATCCTGGAAGAATGGAGGTCTGAGAAGGTGAGCCATGCACATGAGGCCATCTTCCCCTTGGGGTATCCTCTGATTCTGGAGAGCATCGCTGAGCAATAAGGACTCCATCCAGGGCTGAAGGGACATAAATTGGAATCCAAGGCCCCCCAAAGACAGGGAGCTTGGTTAATTTGGATTTGGATCCTGAAGGGGTACTCTTTATAAGTAAAGACCAACCAGAAGTTGGCAGGCCCTCATAGGCACTGCAGCTTAGTTCTGAATCATCTCAATCCTTGAAATAGGACTGATGTTAACCCAGATTGCTGCTGCTGCCAAGTGCCCATCAGAAACAAACACAAACCCATCCCGGAAGAGAAATATGTATCATCCTAGACCTCAATTTATTTTATACTTTTCAATCTTTAGAGAACTCAATCAAAATAACCAGCCATACAAACAGGCAAGATTATATGAAAACAAAAACAAAAACAAAACAAAACAAAACACTAGTAGACACCACAAGTAACAGAAACATACCCACAATTGCTCTAGATTTAGAGCAAAAGAACTACGTTTACTATATTCAACAAGATAAAAGACGAGATTGATTGTTTTGGCAGAGAATTGTAAACCAAAAGACGAACCAATAAACATGCAAAGAGGCTCAATCTCATTAGTAGTTAGGGAAATGCATATTAAAACTAAAATAAACGACTAGTACATCCCAACTATGATGGCTAAAAATTGTTTTTAAGTGATGACAACAAGTGTTGCTAAATATATTGAGTAATTCTCATGAGCTGCTGGTACAACCATAAATTGTTTAAGCCATTTTAGAACTGTTTGGCAATATCTAATAAAACTGAACATATGTGTAACCTATGATGCAGTGACTTTATGGCTAGGTTACAGATCCAACAGAAATTCGTGCACATCTGCACCAAGAGACATAGACAAGATAACCCCTCCTCGCAAAATCAGATCACTAGAAGGAAAAATAGATAATCTTACTCTCACAATAGTAGAGTTAAAATACACACTTGTCTAAGTAAACTAATTGGTCAAGTAGAGAAACGCTGAATAACAATCAGTAAACCCAATCTGAAGGAAATATGCAGATCCAACTAGAGAACCCATTATTTTCAACTCCACAGTCATTAAAGAAAAAGAAAATGCAAATTTCAACAATGATCCAAGAATCTTTATCATACAATTACATTATTGTAACCCAATAAAATCAGAAATCAAGGACAAAAAAAAAAAATAACTAATTTGTGCCCCTCTTGGAAATTTATGGACATAGTTTTAAAAAAATCATAGGTCAGAGATGAAACCATAAAGGGTATTAGGAAATACTTACAACTTTAATGACAATGAAGGCACTAATTATTGAAATATATGGGACTCAGTTAAACCACTACTTAGAGAGAAATGTGGAGTTCTATGTGCATATTAGAAAAGAAGAAAACCTGAAAACCAGTAATTTAAATGTATGACTCAGGCTAAGTGCTGTGGCTCAGGCCTGTAATCCCAGCATTTTGGAAGGCTGGGGGAGATAGATGACATGAGGTCGGAAGTTCGATACCAGCCTGGCCAACACGGCAAAACCCCGTCTCTACTAAAAATACAAAAGTTAGCTGGACGTGGCAGTGCACATCTGTAGTCCAGCTACTCGTCGGGAGGCTGAGGCAGAAGAATTGCTTGAACCAGGGAGGTGGCGATTGCAGTGAGCTAAGATGGCACCACTGCACTCCAGTCTGGGTGACACAGCGAGACTCTGTCTCAAAATAAATTTAAAAATAAATAAACAAATGTATGACTCAAGAAGTCAGAAAAAGAACAAGAATATAAGATAATAGGAGCAGAAATTAATGAAACTCGAAACAAAAAAATCCTGATTTTAAAACAGCAGCAAAATCGAAAGCTGCCTTTTGAAAACTATAGAAAATAGAGAAGGTATAAATGGGAATGAAAAAATGATTACAACTACAGATACACTGACATTTTTGGAAAAGAATACTATGAACACCTTTACGCAATACAACTGAAAATTTAAGGAAAAGTGGACAATTCAGAAAATAAGTAACATTAAAATTCAGTCAAGAAGAAATGTAAAACTTGAATAAATCTACTAAAAAAATTGATTCAGTAGTTAAAAACCTATTCCCTCAAAATAAATTAAAAATAAACAAATAAAACCCTGGACACCTGCCCTAGATGTATTATCAGCAAATCATATCAAACACTCAAAATGCAGATAATCTCTATTTACACAGACTATTACAGATGACAGAAAAAGAAATTATTCCCAACTCATATAATGAAGCTAGGAAAACCCCAAAACCAAGCCAAACAAGTACAGCATGAACATCTCACTTACTAACATAGATTTTATAAACCTGAATAAGATGTTAGAAAATCCAATTTTACAAAATCTTAAGCAACAGCATTGTCAAGTACAAGTTATCCAAGTAACACAAAACAATATCATACTAGAAAATAGTTTAGTATCATAATTTAATTCACCACATTGACAGACTAAAGGAGAAAAACTGCATTATCATCTTAACAGGTACAGGAAAATCACTCTTTAAAATTCAACACTCATTCCTGATACAAACATCCAGCAAACCAAGACCAACAGAGGATTTCTCTAACCTGATAAAGACTATCTACAAAAACATACAGCAAATATCATACTTACTGATGAGACATTAGAAGCAGTCCCTTTAAAATCTGGACTAAGATAAGGGTGCTCACTATCAATCACAGCCTCCATTCAATACTGTGCTGAAGTGCCTGACATGGAAGTAAGACAAAAAGGACTGGCATAAGGATTGGAAAAGAAGATGCAAGTCTGTCAAAATGCGCAGAGAATAGGAAAGTCTACACAGAATAACTAAGAAAATCTGTAAGTTATTAGAATTAAAGTGAAAGTTTCCTGGTTGTAACCCAAAAATACAACAGTCAATTATGTGTACATGAGCATAAAAATAAAAATATACAGTTGACACCTGAACAATGTGAGGGGTAGGAGTGCTGACCCTCATGTAGCCCAAAACCCACCTATAACTTCTGACTCCCCCTAAAACTGCTAACTACTAATAGCTTACCGTTGACCAGAAGCCTTAGCAATAACATAAATAGTCGATTAACACGTTTTGTATGTTATAGGTATATACCGTATTCTTACAATAAACTAGAGGAAAGAAAATGTTGCTAAAAAATCATACAGAAGAGAAAATGTATTTACTTTTCATTAACTGGAAGTGGATCATCATAAAGGTCTTCCTTCTTGTTGACTTCACATTGAGTAGGCTGCAGAGGAGGAGGAAGAGGAAGGGTTGGTCTTGCTGCCTCAGGGGTGGTAGAGGCAGAAGAAAATCTGCATATAAGTGGAGCCTCACTATTCAAACACATATTGTTCAAGGGTCAACTGTAAGTCATGTACAACAGCAAAAAAACTATGTAACAAATTTAACTAGTCACACAACACAAAATTTTATTGAAAGTAATTTTAGAAGAATAGAGAGATGTACTCTATTCACATATAACAAGAGTCCAAATTATAAAGTTATTAATTTTCCCCATTCTAATTCTATACATTCAATGTAATTCCAAACTCCTGCTAGGGTTTTCTGTGTAGAATCTGACAGATTGATAATTATGAAATGTGTAAAGAAGATCAAAGAGCCAAGTACAATCAAGGCAACTTCCAAGAACCAGTGTAAGGTGGGAAAGTACTTGCCCTACTGTTAGAGGAAAGGGGTTCCGATCCAGACCCCAAGAGAGGGTTCTTGGATCTCACACAAGAAAGAATTCAGGTGAGTGAGTCCATAGAGTAAAGTGAAAACAAGTTTATTAGGAAAGTGAAGGAATAAAAGAATGACTACTCCATAGACAGGGCAGCCCCAAGGGTTGCTGGTTGCCCACTATTATGGTTACTTTTTGAATATATGCTAAACAAGGGGTGGATTATTCATGCCTCCCCTTTTTAGACCATGTAGGGTAACTTCCTGACGTTGCTATGGCATCTGTAAACTGTCATGGTGCTAATGGGAGTGTAGCCAAGGACCACTAGAAGTCACTCTTGTGGCCATCTTGGTTTTCGTGGGATTTAGTGGCTTCTCTACTGCAACCTGTTTTATCAGCAAGGTCTTTATGACCCGTATCTTGTGCTGTCCTCCTGTCTCATCCTGTGACTTAGAATGCCTTAACCATCTGGGAATGCAGCCCACTAAGTCTCAGCCTCATTTTACCCAGCCCCTATTCAACATGGAGTTGCTCTGGTTCACATGTCTCTGACACTACCAGCTTCCAAGATTTGTTATACAATTATAGTAACTAAGACAGTGTGGTTTCTACACAGGGAGAGGTAAACAGACCAAGGGAAAAATAGAGAGAATCAAATCCACACACACATCTATGGAAACCTGGCATTTGACAGACATGGTATTATAGATTAGTATGGAAAGGATGAAACACCCAATATATGGTGCTGAGACAATGGGTAATCCATACTGAAAATAACAAAGCAATCTCTATTTCTTGCCACATCCAAAAACTAAATTTCAGAATGAAAGACTCAAATGTAAAAAGCAAACTTTTAAACTTTAAAAAAATATGGGAGAACATCTTTATGACCTGGGCAAAACAGGTTTTTTGTTTGTTTGTTTTGTTTTTTAAACAAGACATGAAAATAAAAGAAATCATAAAAGACTGATACATGACTACATTAAAATTAAGAGCAAGAAGCAGAAAATGAAAGGTAAAATTACTGACAAGAAGACATTTCCAGTGTATATTACCATCAAAGGACTAATAATAGAATATACAAAGAACTCCTACAAATCCACAATCTTCTCTCCAAATAATTATTTTCAAAAGTGTGAAAAGCCTCCATTTTGTTTTCATTTTGAAAATGAATTATTTAAGATCACTGAGAATATTCTTTTCCTTATTGTCATTTCTAACAGAGAATTCTAACATTGATTTTGAATAGTATTAGAACTACTGAAAACAATTTAATACTTAATACATTTGAACTGTTTTATGATTATAAAATAATTTATAACTATGAAATTTGTAAAGATATCAAAATATACATTTGAAATATTTAATTAAAATGTTAAAATTAAAAGAAACAAATGTAAAAGCATAAAAATCATTAAAAATCCCTCATGCATTGCACACACACATCTTTGTCAACATTTTGGATTTTTTCCTACACTTTGTTTCTATTAATAAATACATATACATATATGCACAACAAGCTGGGTCCGAAGTGAGAGTGGCTTGTTCAAGTGATGATATCCATCAGTCAGTAGATGATGCAAGCTAGTGCTTAGGAAAGAGGTGAGGTCTGGGGATGTTGACTTGGGAGGTCATTCTTACAGCAATAAAAGTTAAGACTCAAGTCTTGGATGAAGAGATTGTAGGAAGAAAATAACAGTGAGGACAGAATATTAGAATAAGAAGCAGAATAATATGTTGGGAAAAATAACTTGAAAAAAGAGAAGGCACAATTAGATAGGTAGGAGGAGAATCAGGATATTGTGGAAGAATGTCAAGGAGAAGATAATAATCAACTGCCAATCCTGCAAAGAAGTTAAGGAGAATGAATCCTAAGAAAAGGCCAACATATTTAGCAGTTGAGAGAGACGGCTGTGGAGTAAATGTCTGATTACAGGAATGCAAAGAAAACAGACTGAAGAGATATGGATATGTACGTATTTATACCATACAGTCAACAAATCTAGCCAGAAAGAAAGGTGGCAAATCAAGTTTTTTCCCGAGATATTAGAGATCTGTTATCTGTCTACCTTCTCTGGGCGAGAAGCCCAGTATACTGAAAGACTAAAGATACTGGGAAGAGAGAAGTAAACAAAAACACAAAGGCCTGAAAGCAGAGGGAGACGATGGACTTCTAAAGAGTTCTGGATCCTGATTTGTCATCTGACATAGGAGAAAAGAACTGGAGTCACAACAGACATAGTTCAAGCTGATGAGGAGAAGAGAAATCTCTGGCTAGGTAAACTTAGTAATTTTAGTACCAAGGTACGTCACAGGACAAAACTCAACTTAAATCAAACAGCATCCACACTAAACTATATCTAAGGGCTTACAGGAGACAGAAAAAAAATCCCTCATTACGTATTTGCTTCAACTCACCCATGACATTAGAACCAAGACTGGCATCTGGGTGAAGCTTCAAAACAACTGAAACTATGGAGAATGTTTCAGACTAGTTAAGCACTGACATAAATGACTGAGAAACTCCGGTTTCCTTAAAATAAGCAGAATATTCATTTATTGTAATTTTTTTTTTGATGATACAAGTGTCCATCTTTAGTAGCTAGTCAATAAATATGGGTGCGTACTACATGTACTGAATGTTTCTGTGTCACGTGGTCAATTGCATAATTGCCAGTTTAAGGTACAGTATTAAGAGCAAAACAATTCACAGTGAAATACCCCACCCATGTTTTCCTACACATCTGTGATTCAACAAGGAATATAATGATTCACAGTATTTGCATTAAGTTTATATTGAGGTTGTTCTTTTGTAACCGAGAAGTAGGGCTGGGTTGTCACTGTGATCTTCCCAATCCCTTCCACATCCAAACCCTCACTTCCCTTCTCAGCCCCACTTTGAATGACGCCAAGTTAAAACACTAAGGTAGACATCCTCTGTCATAAAGCCAACAAACCAGAGAAACAAGAATGCTTATTGACCTCCTTCCTTAACTACTTCTTAAAAAGGGATCTAAAATTTATGGGTAATAAAATTCTAAAAAGAACACTTACCTTCTATGTATATGCATAACTAAAGCCTACAACTGAAATATGTGGAACTTCTGAAGTAGTTTTCAACGTCAAATACAAACTTGTGTTAGAGACAAAAGCCAATTAGCTTTGTTATGAGGAGTGTGAAGAGTTGATGTGACTTGAGGAAGCAAAGTTTGCAAAGATTTTCATTTGACTATAGATTTACAAAATGTGTAACAATTTCAGTTCCTGAAATAGTTAATATAGGTTAAAATAAACTAGTAAGTTAAATGTGGAAGTCTTTAAGGTAATAACAAAGTAAGGCCATCAGAGGGAAACTAAGAATTATTTCACTCTGAAGTATCTGGAGAGCGACTGTCAAAAATCAAGTCACAAAGAAATTACTACATTCACATTTCCTCATTCCACACATGTTGCTTCTATTGCTCACATGAACTCTTTTCTCTTTGTTTTCACACTCACCAGCAATACTTGTAGATCTCCTAGGTCATTTGAACATTTAGCATTCAACTCTTTGATCAGTTCGAACTGCCTCCACAGAACATCTTTTTCTTCTTTCAAGCATTCCTTATTCTCAAAATGTTCCTTGAATTTCAACCAAATTTAAATTCCTTATATTTACCTTCTAAACTTTGTATTCATCTTCTCTGATCCGTAACAACTCTCTAAGCCCTTGTTTCTTGTAGTAATCATTGCCAGGCATTTTCTTAAAATTCTTACACCTCCCTAGAGGTGCTGGGAGCTTTAGAAACGTCACCGGAGCAGCGCAAAACTAGCCATGGCTAGGACAGGACAGTCAGGAATTGCTGAAGGCTCTCATGCCTGCTTCACCACCTATGGTCATTACAAAGGACTTCAAAATTCCTGGCTTTCCCAGTCCTGGAATGACCCTGATCCCTGCCCCATTCCTACAGCACAATCCCAAAACATACATGGTCTTTCTCACCACAGTTCCCCTGCCAATCTCTTAAATGCTCACATCTAATGCTTAGGCCAAGGCTCTTGTGTTGCACAAGAGGTCCCCTACACCCCAGTCCTGCTGACTTGACCTCCTTGCATCAACAGTCTGGTACCCTGGGCCATCATTTCAATCACCCTCTCACCTTTAATCACAACTATTTCCTTCCTTTGTCTTTCTCCACATACACACTTCAAAACTAGCAGTGCCAGCTCTCCACTGCCACCCTCAGGCAGATGTGCTTTGCTGGAGAGACTGACACCAGATTGGCCCTGGTACTGTCCTCAACGTCTTCCTAGCCAGGGTTCCTTCTCCTTCTGGTCCTCAGCAGCAATCCTACATCATCACCTCTCTGTAGCATCCCCACCTTCTCCCTCTTCCTCAACTGGCAATCTCAATGCCCACTCAGGGAATGAAACTACCTCCCAACCCCAAACTGATCTCTATATGAGTTCCCTCCTCGCTGGGGTTCCCCCACTCCCATGCGCTAGAGTCCATCCATCTGTCCCATCCCTACAGCACCAGGGCCCTCCATTCTCCCTTTCCCTCTGGTATCTTCAAAGACTCTCCATAGCCATCTAAAGATACTCAACACTCTCCCACTTAAAAAAAATGGCACGTGTTAAAAATTAAAGACTTCTATAGAGAACATTAATATGCCACTAAATACTGAACAGAGTGGTCCACTCAGTCTTCATCATCTATCTCCTCTATGTTGTCAGCACCTGCCAGTGCCTGCCTTCCCCAGTCCAACCTATTGCAGAGATCGTGCTCATTCCTTGTTTCTTCAGCCCCAGAACCTTCCTAAGCCATCCTGACCAAGACTTCGGGCTTCCTATGTCTGGATCTAGAGGGCCACCCGCTAGCTCTCCAAACTGAGGCTCTCTTCGCCACATCTGCAACTCTGATTGCTCAACTCTTGGCTTAGTTTCAGATTAGTACTCCAGGTACTGCAGTCTGACGAAACTCCCACCTATTGCACTCATGTCCAGTCAGTGTCCTGACAAGAGACCAGCTCCTTTTCCCTGGGGGTGCTAACATTATCTCAATCCCGCAAAATATTAGGGGTCCCCGTGCTCCCAAATTCATGTCACTACCACTAACTAGTGGAATGAAAGTACTGTTATTGCTTACAGACCGCTCTACTGAGTTGATAAGATCCACCTTGGGTTTATCAAATTCCCTTAGAAAATATACTCAGAACGCCGGCAGCCCAGTGGAGTCCAGCTACACAGCTCGTCGCTTTAACCCTGGGATCCCTTGTTTCTGGTTTCCTTTCATTTCCTTCTCCAACCAATTTCCCATCATATCTATGGGCAAACACCCATGTTATAACAAGCAATTCATTAACTACTTATCTTAAGTTATGGTAAGTGTTACAACCATAACATTTATAAGTGTTATGAAATTTATAAGTTCTGAAATTTATACAACTCTTTCAGTGGTTAGCAAACCATATTACTATTATAAACACTATTATGTTCCATAACAACATATTATATATAACATGAGTACTATATGATTTATGCTTAGAGAAGATCTCTGTTTAAGAGTCCCACCTATGGCATTTGTAAAACTATTCAATCAGGCAAAGACAAATGTAAAAAGAGTAATATCAGATAGTAATACACTAGAAAACCAAACCTTGAACAAAAATTTGGGGATCCCCAGGCTTACAAGTGTATTGGTTTCTATTGGGTAAAGTCTTGGCTTTCTCATTTTATATCATTCAGACAAAGGAACTGAAAATTATATTTTAAAATAAAAAACCATAATCTAAAACTAATCTGAGAAAACACTGAGAAAAAAATAGCAGTAAATTTATATATTTTCTCTTCTGTAATGAAAACTACAGGGAAAAAGCATGCTAAAAGCAACTAGTTCTAAAGTAACCTCATGAATGTACCACACAGAGTACTTAATAGCTTTAAAAAACCGTATGAAACGCCCATTTGAACATCAGATACCAAGGACAGAACAAGTATCCAACCTAAAGCAGACAACACGGACCCACTCAAAGATATGCAGTGACATGCAGAGTCGTGCTTCACACAATCCTCATTTGGAAAATGAGTCAAGAAGGGCAGCAGCGCAAGCCTTCAGGCTTTTCCTAAATGATACCCCTGATAACTGAGGAGCTCCAGCTGGGCTGTTCTTTTGCCCTGGTTAAAAACATATCTAGATAGGGAAAAGTACAAAGGCGAGCATTTCCCATCCACTAGAAAAGAAGTTCAATTATCAAATGCTAAATCTAGGTTACACTAAAAAAAATTAGATGAATTAAAATGTGGCCTGCCTCAAAGCAGAGGATGTCTTACCAATCTTTTTTTTTTTTTTTTGAGACGGAGTCTCGCTCTGCCGCCCAGGCTGGAGTGCAGTGGCCGGATCTCAGCTCACTGCAAGCTCCGCCTCCTGGGTTCACGCCATTCTCCTGCCTCAGCCTCCCGAGTAGCTGGGACTACAGGCGCCGCCACCTCGCCTGGCTATTTTTTTGTATTTTTTAGTAGAGACGGGGTTTCACCGTGTTAGCCAGGATGGTCTCGATTTCCTGACCTCGTGATCAGCCCGTCTCGGCCTCCCAAAGTGCTGGGATTACAGGCTTGAGCCACCGCGCCCGGCCACCAATCTTATTGTATCTCACTTAACACACTCAACAGGAAAAGAAATTGAAACATTTAAAATTAAATAGTCCATCTTCAACATTCTGTTGTGAATACAGGACCTGTAATATGCTTGTTCTACTTGACATATAAAAAGAATCACATTTATGTGGAAGCCTAAGATTAAAACAGGTTTTTAAAATGTAAACAGCAGTAACATGAATATATTGAATTATGCAAGCCCCAAAACACTGAAAAATTTTCATGCCACAATGGTATGGGAAGGTCAGTAACTGAGTCACCTAAATAAAATGCAGTAAGTCAAAGTATATAGTTAGAACAAAAGGAAAAAGATAAAAACATTTAAAAAACTAATTTATGGTTTTAATTCTCTATAATAAATCTTTTAAAATTTAATACACAACAGAAAATGGAGAAACAAAGTTAATAAATGCTTACAAAGATGGCTTATGTTATATTAAACATGAAAATGATATCAAAACATGATTTTGAAATCATCAAAAATCATGTTTGGAGTACAAGTATATAGCTAGTTTTAAATAAAGAATTTTGACCAATTTACTTTCAGAAAGTAAACAAGAAAAAAAGCTTGATTTCTTTCTGACAGCACAGAAGTCCTTAAGAAAGGGCAGAAGCACTTTCACCTTCACTCCAAAGAATAAAACAGAGCACTATGTCACTCAACTACCACCCCCCAGTTATCACAGTTCTTGGTATATAAATCACTTTCAAATAAGCACAAGGTGGCTGAAATTTCCACTCTGCCCTAAGTAGCATCATTCAACTTATCAATTGCTTCCAGCAATTCAAACAATGAAAATAACTTTAAATTGGAAAGATTATTCCACTTTCATTTCCACATTAAAGTCCATCCATCATAAATTTAAGTAGAGTTATGGTGGGCAAGATGTAGCAAGAATGAAGTAAAGTATTTTAACCACAAGAGACCCAAACAGGGGGATTTGGCAAGGCTTCCTAACTGCACACCTTAGAAAGCCCTGCCCCCATGTGGCTGAAAGGCTTGTACAGCTGGCCAGCTTGCCCTGGGGCATAAGGGAGAAGGTTCCTCTCTGAAATGGCCATGTTAAATGCCCACTTCTGGCTGTTGGAAGATGTAGGGTGCCGTCTACTAAGCAGAAAGGATACGTTTTTCCCAGGCTCAGTGTCTTGGGCAATGTGAACACACAACTAATAACTGCTGAACTATGGAGACAACAGCTTGTATCTGCATAATGCCTTATGTAAGGTTCCCTCCCACGGATGCAGCAAACACGGAACATTCCAGTTCTGAGATGATGCTGAGGCTCAATTTAAAAACGGCATCTTTCCTGCTCACAACTCTACTTTCCTGGTAATGCTTCATGACATACAATCTTTTAATTACTATTCCTAAATAATAGTGCCCTGTCAGTACTGGGGGCAAAGGATGCATTTTGGCACTTGGTGCTTTTGATATTCTCTCTCCACCTGGTACACACTCTGCAGTCTGTGTCCCTCCATTTTCACCTCCAGCTGCCTGGAGTCTCTCTGGGAATGCTTCAATTCCCTCTGGTTCACAGCCCAAAACAGAGCCTACACCTGGTTTACCCACCATTAGCCATTTCCCAAGCCTGTACTCTGCTCCCCAACCCCTACTGCAGGCTCTCAGTGCCTCTGAAGGTGAAAGCTGGCAGCAATGCTGGTGAGTCATAAGAGAAGGGAAGGAAAAATACCACCCAGCTACACACGATGTGCTATGGTCAGAATGTCTGCATCCTCCAAAATGCATTTGTTGAAATCCTAACCCCAAAAGTGATGGTATTAGGAGGTGGGCCCTTTGGGAGGTGATTAGGTGCTGAGGCTGGAGCCCTCATGAATGGGATTAGTGCCCTTACAAAAAAGGCCCAAAGGAGCTCGTTTGCCCCTTCACCATGTGAGCATACAACGAGATGATGTCTGTCTACCAGGAAGCGGGCCTCACCAGGCGCCCAATCTGCGATGGCCTGATCTTGGTCATCCCTGACTCCAGAACCTTGAGAAATAAACTTCTGTTGTTCATAATCCCCCGATCCTCCAGTTTATGATATTACGTTATAGCAGCCAAAAAGGATCAAGACACCACGCATGTGAATAACAAACTCTGGAAACAGAGCCACTGTCAAGCCCAGCAGTGACTCTCACTGTGAGAATTCCACAATAAGCAGGCCACAGGATACTCTGGGGAAGACCGGGTGGGGCTTATGACAGCGTCCAAGTCAGGTCCGGAGGAATGCACCTTCCTATAACCTACAAAGTCATAACTAAAGAGAATTGTAACATTCATTTGTCCACTTGCCATAGGAGAGAAAAGAGTCAATCACGGGAGAGACAAAGTGATTCCTTTCCTCTCGGTTTATAAAGCCTGCCCAGAGCCAGCATACAGAGTGTGTGCCCATGTCACAGGTGGCCCTCCCCTTCTGCACCAGGTACCCAGTCAGGCCTCACAAAACATTAGCTGCTACAAAATGTACAACTTACCCAAAAAGGAACATGTGTAGAGATAGAAAACAACATATTCTGAAACATCCATTTTTCATTCTAATTCTCAGCAGTCATATAATAACCAGATGACCTAAGCTGCTTTCATTTAGATTGATGGGAACAGAATGGTATCTGTCTCAAGACAAATAAAACCAATTTTCTACCTATGCTTGAAATTACATGTGTGTGCACACAGAGAGATACGCTATGTCACTTACTATGTTCCTCAGGGATGATTTACTGTTCCATAACAAACGCGGTGATCAAATGATTCTATTCACTGACTGAAAAGTAATGAAATCATCTAAGATCATCTCTGAAAAGTTGAAGCAGATCCACATTAGATAAAAAAGAAAGACTTCCATAAACTGACTCATTCAACACACATGAAAACATTCTATCTTTATATTTCTGTATTTTTCAACCTTCTCTGGCCTGCTTGCCATCCCACTGCCCTTGGCCTATGTCACCAATCACCTCCAAGTGACCCCTACCCTTGCCCTACCCCGATGACCACCATAACCACAGCACGCAGAGATGAGTCCACTGCACTGTGCCAGTTTCACAGATGGGGGATGAAGGGAGCTGTAACTGTCAGAAATACATGAAAACTGTCAAAAATGCATGCCATCAGCTCTGGAGATTTTGGAGCACTGATGACTTTCTGTTCTGTGAATGTATTAAAAAAATTATATTATCCTTCCTTTCAAGGTTAGCAAACAGATGAACTCACTTCTGCCTCCTCAAATGACCTCCTATGACTGCTGACAGGCCCACACTGCCTTTGCCTTCCCTACCTGCTTGAGGCCACACACATCTCTGTGGATCACTCCTCCCTTCCAGAAACTCCCCTGTTCTGCTTCTTCAGCCTCTACCCAGGAGTTTCCTTTGCTAGCCCCCCACTTTCCAACTGCCTATGCACTGGTGAGGTTCCCTGGCCCTGCCTTAGCCCTTGCTGTTCACAAGACCATCCTAGCAATAAAATCTTTTTTCCCAAATAAAATGGTCTGTGCTTCTCACCTTCCAGTAGAACAGATAAAAGCAGAGCTACTCTGGCTGGAAGGGGGCATGCGGGCTTGAGGCCACCCTCATGGGGAATCTCTACAGTGCTCTAGGGTTAGGAATCACCAGCAGTTTCCTTCAACCAGCTGGTGTGAGCTCCATCTCCGGTCCCCGCTCTGCTCCCTCAACACCTCCCCACCTTTTGCCCAACAAAGTCATTGGTGTCCTTCCAGATCCAGTTTCTCAGCCACCTTCTTGGTGACTCTTTATGTACAAAGTAGCTTTGAGCACTTCATTATCCCCCAAGGCACTCTGCACTGCCTCCACCATTGTACACATATCAAATGTTTGCTCACATTTTTGCCGGCTCCACTAGATCATGACCATTTTAAAGGCAGACAAGATGATGACAACGGTGTTAGTGTGTGCGTGCATGTGTGTATGTATTTGCATGTGATGGGACAGGGGAGTCCCCAGCTGAACCTAAATTTAGGCTTAAACTGTTCTGGCTGTGAGGCTGGTGCATTGATCTGCATGAAGAGGCTGTGAGGAGGGAAGCAACTGGAGAAATGGGGAGGAGTGGTGGCTGAGGTCTCCATGCCAGCCAACCAGAGCTGCGTCTAAGCCCTAGAGAGAGAGGGTCAAGCAAAATTCAGGAACTGCTTTCATGAGAGACTTCATGAAATACTGGTTAAAGCAGAATACCAAATGCATCATATTCTCTTCTTTGAAATAACATTTTCTCTATTCTTTTCATTAAGATCCAAATTTCTAAAAGGCCTATATTTTCTTCTCAGTTCTGATGAATAAAATTCTGCCTAAAGTCAGAGTCAATAAGCTCCCGAACTAGCAGTTGCTAATGAAAAGAAACTCTGAAGAGATGAGAGATGATGGCACAGGTCCACTGGAATGGAGACAAAATACCGAGCTGCAAAACCAATCCAGAAAGCCTATTAGGTGGAGATGAAGGCCAGTACCACTTACAAGAATGGAGTGTTTGCAGCTTCTGTACTTGCAACCATTTTTTAAAACAAGAGTTCTTGCAAGGCTGTCTGGAAGAGTCCTTTAGAAATATGTGAACACTCCCAGTTTAATGAAGAAAGTATCCATTAAGGGTAAAAACCTCCTACCAATTAGTTGTCAATTGGCAAACCGCATTCAGACTGGCCTCTGGAACTCCCAAAGTTATAAAAATAGCTGGATTCCTTTTTCTGCAAAAGAGCCTCAAGTCTCTCTGACTCCTCTCCATTTGGAAGATTAATAATGGTGATAATTCTGGAAGACTCTTTTACCATACAATGGTGCGCACCTCCACAGAGGGCTGGGAGCGGGCTCTGATGTCCTGTGCAGTTCGCTGACACGCAGGTTAGCAACACAGGCAGGATGCTCGGTAAACTGGGACTGGCAAGGGTAGGCCTGGGAGTCCTGCCAGGGAGGGGACTTGTTCATGAGCACCTGTAAGAACCAACTCCCAAGTCATTTTTCTTTTCTTCCTTTTTTTTTCCTTCTTCAAGTGAATACTCTCTGTATTTTGGTTAATCAACAATCTTTAGCACCCATTATGGACAAAACAATATGCTGTATACATACATACCAAGGATACAAGGAGGAACGAAACTACCCTGGCCTGTGCTCTGATGGAGCGCACTTTCTCCTGGAGACAGACGGAAGAATAAGTAAAATAACTGCAAGCTGTGATAAGACACTGGGGACACCAAGACCACCAGCCCACCAAGTAACGCTAGAAGATCGCCACAAGGGATTCTATATGTGTGAGAGAGACAGCGGGTGGGCATCCTCTTTTGACATAAAGATGACGGAGAAGGTCTTTTTTAAAACATGAATTTACAGTCAAATCCATGAATTTAGCTAATCCTTCTTTCCCTAAGTGTACAATCAGGGAACACCTAATGACTACTTTACAAGTTAGAGTTTTGGTTTCTTTTACCATTTATTAAAAACACAGCCAGGCGCAGTGGCTCATGCTTGTAATCCCAGCACTTTGGGAGGCCAAGGCGGGCAGATCATGAGGTCAGGAGTCTGAGACCAGCCTGGCCAACATGGTGAAACCCCGTCTCTACTAAAATACAAAAATTAGCTGGGCATGGTGGTGGGCGCCTGTAGTCCTAGCTACTCAGGAGGCTGAGGTAGGAGAATTGCTTGAACCCAGCAGGTAAAGGTTGCAGTGAGCCAAAATTGTGCTACTTCACTCCAGCCTAGGCGACAGAGCAAGACTCTGTCTTAAAAACACACACACACACACACACACACAACTAAATAACACTAAACAAAAATTTTCTACCTGGTAAGGTACTTAAAGGAAATATTTTATATGTAAAATTAAAATCATTTGAAAACAGGTACTTGACCTTTTAATATCACAATTTTGACCTAGTGAATACTGTGACCAGCTTTTGTTGCGGTGGGGGGGGGGGGGCACCAAGGAATTTTAGACCCTATGTTTATAAATACAAAAATGTGAATTGGAATTATACCAACACTGGCAACATATTATTGACAAAATATTTTAATTTCATAAAGCCAATATAATCCCTTGTTCAATTTTCTCTAAAGTACATGAAACGGCTAATTTTTTCTTTCTTCAACTGATCTTTTCCTGCAATTATTTTCACTGAGATAAGGCTTTTCTAGGTAAATTTTAAATCAATCAGATCAGTAATACTTCAAATGTGTACCAATTATAGCTTCATTCATTATGAATTCTCTCTACTGGTTACTGCTTTTGTTTATTTTATAAAGTCCAATATCCTGGATCAAAGTCTGAAGATTTTAAATCTGTCATGAATATTTTATTCTTTTGTTGATCTGAATTCAAAAATAAATTTTACTGTATTAAGTATCAGCAAATGTCAATTTTAATTTTATTTCTTCTGTCAGCTTTTCAACTGTATCAAGTTCCGCTATGCCACTTAACCCAGTGTCCGTCTTGTTTTATGTTGACTGTTTCTACCAAGAATTGTCATTATGAAATACTCTACAGGACTGGTCTACTTTAATAAAAATCCAACCCTCCCACATACTTATACACGTGTGATCACTTGGGATCTCATACTAACCTTCCTCACTGGTGAGCAATTCCCCTCTGGTGTCTCATATATATGGTCACGGAGACAAGGGCCAGGTCAAAATGTCCCTAAGACCAAAAGGTCTAGGCCCTAACACTGGAGCCAAATGTTCAGTGCACGTGTATTTCTTCCAAGGACGCATGACTTGAATCCGCTCATGAAGAAACACTCGATGGACCCAGGCTGAAGATTCTTTAAATTTGCCAAGGCCATGAAGGACAGGGAAAGGCTGATTCCTGTGTCCATTTTCAGTGCCCCTCTCATGGCGTAGCTGCTAGCAAGGCTACTGATTCACTTAATCATATCTATTCATTCATTTGACAAATATTTATACTGAGCTGCACTAAATCCTTAACATTATGCCAGCTATTATGAAGCAATCTAGTTTTATCGCATATAAGCTGTCAGAAATTGGGGAAGCAATATGAACACACAAATTCTAATGTACGGGATCCCGTAAGGTTGCACAGTCAAATAAAGACTTCCTGAATGGGGGATAATTCGGGGAACAATTTGTCCTAGATAGACAAGTCTTCATAAGTCTAACTAAAAATGCTACTGCAGGCACTAAATCGTTTTGTATTTTAACCATTTGGCTGCGTTTTTTTCTTGTTGTAAAATATATTACTCACTTTCCTGCCTTCCTAAACTGAACACAATTTGGTCATTATTTTATGCAAATTTTAGTTGTATCAATCTAAATCATGCAACATAAAACATTAATAAAGTCTCACTTCATGAACACATTTGAAATTATGCAAATGTCCCAAATTAAAACTAAGCACCTGGAATTCATAATTTTAAACTGGCAGGCTGAGTGAATTAACCTGTGTGTCTACTACCGGTCCATGGTAAACCAATTTATCTGAAAACAGAAATAAGCCACCATTCTTGTAGCTTATTGAGAGTCCTATGGGAAAAATAGTCTCAGAATCATAGGAATTTTGAATTATGTAGACACCTCAGATACATCTCTCTCATAATGCCATGAGAGCAATTATAATTTAACCTATTTATGAGTTGGCTTTTACTGTGGCATTAATTATCTGGTCTGTACTGTGAATTGAAGACTTGCTGGGAGGTGCTGGCGGAGCAGACCCTGCTAGTTACCTACAAAGTACCCATTTCCTCCTTCTTCCTTACCAGCAGAACCCCATTTTCATCCCTAGGGAGCCTGTGCCACCAAAACTCCCCGTTTTTCACCCTCCCTTAGAACAGGAAATGGCAATGTGATGCAATTCTTGACAAAGAGATGGAGAGGGATGTTCCTGGGGAGGGCATCTCCGAAACAAAAGGGCAAAGCTTCACCAGGAGAAAGTTTTCTGACCCTTTACTCTGCCCCGTTATTTTTGTTGGAAATACAAGATGTGAGAGCAGAGTCACAGCAGCCGCCTAGAGACTAACGAATGAGGGCTGAGGCCCTATAAACCGAGAGCAGCCTGGAACAGTGGGGAAGGCTGGTCTCTGGGAACTTCACAGCACAGCTGTGCCAACCCTGGGCTGCCTGCCCCACACTCCTTGCTACAAGAGAAAAATGCTCCTGTTACTTTACTTTCAATGACAATCATTTGGGCAGGGACAGTGGCTCACGCCTGTAATCCCAGCACTTTGGGAGGCTGAGGTGGGCGGATCACGAAGTTAGGAGACCGAGACCATCCTGCCTAACACGGTGAAACCCTGTCTCTACTAAAAATACAAAAATTAGCTGGGCATGGTGACACCTGCCTGTAGTCTTAGTTACTTGGGAGGCTGAGGCAGGAGAATCGCTTGAACCCAGGAAGCAGAGGCTGCAGTAAGCCAAGATCGTGCCATTGCACTCCAGCCTGGAAACAGAGCAAGACTCCATCTCAAAAAAAAAAAAAAAAAAAGACAATCATTCAGTCAGCCAAAGGCACTGAGTGATATTTGAGGACTATTTATTTGCTCCTGTCCTAAACAGTCTTACTTTATTAATACCATGTCTTTTATCTTTTATATTCTTATGGTCATTATTTATGGATTCTCAGACTTTTCCTTTGGTCAAAGAACCCAGCTAAGAAAATCAATACATGACATTCACCAAGCCAGAGCCTGGTCCAGCATAAGGTCCAGTGAGACAGAAAGGAGAAGTAGGAAAGAGAACTTTAGGGTAAGTTTTCTATGCTTGATAGAGAGCCATAGAAAGAGACACTGCCCTTCCTGCCTTTATCCCTGTGGACATGAGGCCTGAACTGCTGCCCATGGCATGGCACAAGCCTACTGAGGAAGTCTACGCAGAGGAGGGGAGATGCAAGTATCCCAGGAAAATGGAACTAGACCCACAGGATTCAATGAGCCCTAAAGAACATCCTACTGCAGAACTTCTAGTATACAACTTAATATCTTTATTATTTAGACCAGTTTGAGTCAGTGTTGTTATTTGCAAAAAGGAACATTTCAGCGACCTCAAAACAGGAAAGACCCGGCCTACTGTAAGAAAAGAAGGCTCAATCACCTCCGCCTCCACATCTACTACTACTAACACCTCCACCACCACCTCCTCCTCTTCCACCTCCACCACCACCACCCCCTCCACCACCTATATCATCACAACCTGTTCCTTCACCACCACCTCCACCACTTCCACCTCTATAACCACCACCTCCACCACTACCACCACCTCTACCACCACAACCTACTCCTTCACCATCACCTCCACCACTTCCACCTCTATAACCACCACCTCCACCTCCACCTTCACCACTACCTCCACTTCCACCACCTCCATCACCTCCACCACCTCTACCTCCACCACCACCACCACCTCCACCACCACCACCACCTCCACCACCACCACCTCCACCACTACCTCTACCACCACCACCTCCACCACCACCACCACCACCACCTCCACCTCCACCTTCACCACTACCTCCACTTCCACCACCTCCATCACCTCCACCACCTCTACCTCCACCACCACCCCCCCCTCCACCACCACCCCCCCCCCCACCCCCACCTCCACCACCTCCACCTCCACCACTACCACCTCCACCACCTCCACCTCCACCACTACCATCTCCACCACCTCCACCTCCACCACTACCTCCATCTCCACCACCACTACCTCCACCACCACCACATCCTGCGCCACTACCTCTACAACCACCATCTCCACCTCCACCTTCATCATCACTATCTCCACCACCTCCACCTCCACCACTACCTCCATCTCCACCACCACTACCTCTACCATCACCACCTCTACAACCACCACCTCCACCTCCACCACTCCCACCTCCACCACCTCCACCTTCACCTTTACCACCACTACCTCCACCACCACCACATCCTTCGCCACTACCTCTACAACCACCATCTCCACCTCCACCTTCACCACCACTACCTCCACCACCACCACCTCCTATACCAATGCTTCCTGTACCACCACCTCCACCTCCATTACCACTACCACCACCAACTCTACCTCCACCACTATTACCTCTACCACTTCCACCTTCACCTTCACCACCACTACCTCCACCACCACCACATCCTGCGCCACTACCTCTACAACCACCATCTCCACCTCCACCTTCATCACCACTACCTCCACCACCACCACCTCCTGTACCAACGCTTCCTGTACCACCACCTCCACCTCCATTACCACTACCACCACCACCTCTACCTCCACCACCATAACCACCACCACTTCTACCACCATAAGCACTCCATCTTCACCACTANCACCGTCTCCACCTCCACCTTCATCACCACTACCTCCACCACCACCACCTCCTGTACCAACGCTTCCTGTACCACCACCTCCACCTCCATTACCACTACCACCACCACCTCTACCTCCACCACCATAACCACCACCACTTCTACCACCATAAGCACTCCATCTTCACCACTACCTCCTCTTCCATCACCAACTCCACTTCCACCATGACCTCCACCACCACTACCACTACTTCTACCACCATAACTACTCAATCATCACCATGTGCCCAGAGCAGAGGAGCCCATGATGCTCCCTGCAGTTTCTTCCAGGCTCTCGTACTGGTGAGGGGAGAACTGGTGATAAGAGTGGGAGTGAGAACGGGGGAAGGGGCCAGTTCCTCCCACAGAACTGGGAAGCCCAGAAGTGGTGTCCATGTTCCTCCATGGGCTCTCCTTCCACCATGTTTTCACCATTTCATGCCTAGTTCCTCTCTCACCAGCCAGGCGCCCAAGGTGGAAAAACAACTTAGGATGTGTTCAAAGTCAAAAGGTAGTTTTGTGTCAAAACAGGTCCCTGAGGCCTCTCAGGGTCCCACCGGTCTCATAGTAGAACGTCTTGAGGGGTAGAGGGAGGTGGATAAATTTTTCATCATGGATATCTTCACAGGGTTACAGACATTTCCTGTCAGTCTGCATGGATTCTCTTTTTTTCTTTTCCTTTTTTTTTTTTTTTTGAGATAGAGTTTGCTCTGTCACCCAGGCTGGAGCGCAATGGCATGATCTCGGCTTACTGCAACCTCCGCCTCCTGGGTTCAAGTGATTCTCCTGCCTCAGCCTCCCGAGTAGCTGGGATCACAGGCACCCACCACCATGCCCAGCTAATTTTGTATTTTAGTAGAGATGGGGTTTCACCAGGTTGACCAGGCTGGTCTCAAACTCCTGACCTCAGGTGATCCACCTGCCTCGGCCTCCCAAAGTGCTGGGATTACAGACATGAGCCACTGAGCCTGGCCAGATACTTTTTTATATCAGGAGAAAGAAGTGTCTCTTCAAATGTTAAAAAAAAAAAAAAAAAAAAACACTGATGTTAAAAAAAACAAAAAAACAATTATTCAGGGAGCAGTGACATGTGATTTATTAACCCAAAAACGCACTAAAATATAACACTCCAAATAATATCTTCTCACATCTTTCCCCCCAATGACAAAAACTCCTCTAAAGCTTTTGAAACACGTATCCCTTTTGCCTAATGATTATCAGTGATGACTGAATCCTCTGTCACTCAAGGTTAAGGGAACATCACCATAAATTGTTAATTGGATCATTGTTTCTATTTACTGTGCACAAAACTTTTTGTTTTTCTGCTGGCAGAGAGATAAGCCACAATCTAGATTTATATCCACAAAACAGGAAATAAACTGCCTAAGTTTATGTTCTAGAATACCTTCCTCCCAAACAGAATGAACTTCACCCAACTGGCTCCATTCCCCTATTTTAGGAAGGAGGTTTGATAAGAGAAGCTGCAAAATTTCAAGCAATTTGTTAAATTTTTAAATTATCACTTAAATTTTTAAATTATCACTTCTTTGACTATACACTTAGAATCCAAGAGAAAGGAAGGGGCAGAATTAAAAAATGCAACCTGATTTGCAACCTAAACAGGTAATAACACCAGAGTGAAATGGAACAGCTAAGAATGTAAATATCATTCACTAAATCTAAAGACAAAAGGTCACTTTTTTTTTTCATATTGATTGTTATATGTCTATCACCCCAAGGGGGAAAAAAAAAAGAACCTGCCATCTGGTTTATACACCATTTTACTCATTAAAACATTGAAGAAGGGCTCAGGTTTTCCAGGCAAAACACACACACAGAACAGAACTGTCGAGTCCAGGCTATGCCTGAGGGAATTTTACCAAGCATCTCTGGGACACTGCCTCAAGGAACCAGGGAGACTGGATGGATTCCAGTCCCCGTCAGTAAACTAGGATGCCAATCAATTCTCCTGTAGGGTTACAAAATGAACTAGAATGCCCATCCCATTTCATCCCCGCAGAGAAAGCTGAAACAATCACTTCGGCCCAGGAGTGAAATGGCATCAGTCTGATGGTGCCCGGGACCAAAGCCAACAGGCTCAGCTGGAACCTGAGGCCTCTCAGCCAGAAACTGGGACCAGGAAACTACAGCAAGTGGATCTCTTGCTCCACTTGCTATGTTTTTCTAAAAGCAATAAAAGTTGTATATTTTTCTTAGACAAATTTGGAAAAAATTAAAAGTAAAACATAAAATAAAATAGAAATATTATTCTGTTGGTTATACAAATTTGATATGTATATATGTCAGGAGATTATTAGCTAAGTCCCAGTTTCCCTATTTCAAGGTTCTCTATTTACTTTGGCAGTCATAGGGAGTCATACATTTAATCAGAATTTTTAAATAAATTTTTTAAATAGTGTGTAGTTTTCATAGTTGTTTGAACTGTAAGAACATTTACACAGAGGTAACTATGGTGGCTAAGGTGCTTCTTAAAGGAAATAAAGATTTCTATTCCTACGTAATTAGAAGTCATTACAGATCCTTTACCAAATACCTTCCCTTCAGACTTCCATGGCTAAGGTTTTAAATTGGTTCTACATGATTATATTACAAAGTCAACTTCCTTAGAAAAACAATTCTGAACACCTTTCATCTTTGATGAAACCCTTTTCGAACCCATGTTTTTTTTTCAAAAGTGTAGCCTCCCTTCTTTCTTTCAAAAAAAGAAGAAAGAATTTTTTTTTTTTTTTTTTTTTTTTTGCAACCAAGTCTCTCTCTGCTCATCCAGACTGGAGTGCAGTTGGCACTAATCTTTGGCTCACTGCCACTCTCCATCTTCCTGAGTTTCAGCGCTTCTCCTGCCCTTCAGCCTCCGAGTTAGCCGTGATTTACAAGATTGCCTGCCCACCGACACCCAGATAATTTTTTGTCTTTTTAATTGAGGATGGGGTTTCGCCATGTTGGCCAGGGCTGGTCTCGGAGCTCCTGACCTCAGGTGATGCCACCCACCTTGGCCTCCCAAAGTGCTAGGATTACAGACGTGAGACACCAATCCCGAGCCAAAAAGACAGATTTTTAAAGAAAAAAAAAAAAAAAAAAAAAAAACTGTAGAGAAAAAATGTTTTTTGCCCCATGCCAGAGATGCTATATGCCCCCTTACATATTTTGGGATATTACAGTATTAATTGCCAGTATCTTATGCGTAGAAAGTAGTGAGCGAGCCGAGCTGCTGTAAGCCCTCTTCTTTTTTATTTATTTTTTTATTTGCTTGAAAATCAGTTATTGCTTTTCTAAATGAAATATGCTCATTGTAAAACTTCTAACAACTAAAAACACGCAGGAGTAAGATACAATAACTATAAATTGTTGCCCTCCACTTACCCATGACCACAAGAACCTGAGGACGAAAATGAACACAAGCTTGCCCCAAAAAACTCAAATGAATTGCCAGAAATTAGACTTCACTAACATGTTCCCATTGTCCTGAGGCGATGAATGTCAGCATACCAAGTCCATGGCTTTTCAACGCACTCCCTCAGACGTAGAAAACCTGAAATTTAAAACAACATCGCTCCATGAAAACCAAGTGAACCATTTACACCAGAACATACAGGTCCATCCCCGCGAATAAGCCTTCTATGAACCTCAACGTTTCCTCTCTTCTAATATCAACGTCAAAATGCTTCCCTTCAGGGATACTTAGACACTTCACCTTTGAGATACGAGTCAAATAGAAAACCATCAAAAAGAAAGGGAAGTAATTCTGCACCTGGGTAGCAGTATGTTTTCCTTGCTTGCGAGGGTGCTACTAACTGTCAACCAGCTCAATTCTTTCATGAAAACAAAGCAGAAAATAAACTCTCAATAATTTAAAAACAGTATTATTATGATAAAAAGGTAACTCTATTTGTCATTTCTATTTGGTGCGAAAACTGAAGCGCCAATCTTTTTCTCTGGGGAAAGCTTTTTGGTCTGCTTACATTCCAGAAACATTATAATCTCTCCCCCAACCAGAGATGACTTCTGTTTATGCAAAGAAACATATTTTATGACATTGCAAATTAATTATTATGATTATGGCTTCAGTAATTGACAACTGTTTACACAATAGCGCTGCATAAAATTTTACACAAAAGCTGATAAAATTTAAATTTCCATTTTTATACTCCAACACATAATTTAAATTTGTTTCTTTGATGAATTCAATTGTTTCACTTGCGAAAAGCATTTTTAATTCACTCATTTTGATAGTACATTTACATTTTTCTTTAGTTTACTTTAACTGTTAGGTCTACTCAGCAAGAATTTTACTGTCTTTTATTCTTTTTTCTGTTCTCGGTTAAATGTCTTCTGATAGTCACATTTACCTATTTATGCTTATGTCATAAAGTATTCAAGAACTTTTAAAGTAAATGTTTTGAATAAAATTATTTTAGTAAAATGAAAAATAAATGGTAAAAATACATGTAAAATAAATGTAAACAAATAAAAATAATGTAAAAATACACGTAAAAAAAAAATAGGGAGTACTGGCCGGACACGTGGGCTCGTTCCTATAATCCTGGACTTTAGGAGGCCGGGAGAGCGGGCGGATCACAAGGTCAGGAGTTTCGAGGACCAAGGCCTGGCCAGATGGGCGTGAAACCTGTCTTCTTACTAAAAATATAAAAAATAGCAGGCGTTTGTGGCCGGGCACCTGTATTCCCGGGCTACTCAGGAGCTGAGAGCAGCGAGAATCGCTTTGAACCCGGGAAGCGCGAGCGTTGCAGTGAGCCCTGAGATTGTGGGGCTCTGCCACTCCAGCCTGGGGCAACAGAGCAAGACTCCATCTCAAAAAAAAAAAAAGAATAAATAATAGAGTATTCACATTTACTGAGCTTTTTTTTTCAGTAGTTACAGGTAAGAGATGAAAGAGACAGAATTTAGTTTCATACTTTGATACCATTTTTTGAAACAATGGCCAATGGTACCTTTATCATTCAAAATTTTCAAAACTCAAAAGGACAGAAATGAACATATCAGGTCTACCAAATAACCTAAACATTCATTAATTTACCATTGAATCTTATGATACATTAATTGAAATAAAACCATTTTACAGCAAAGAAAATTCTAGTGTTTGCTTTACAAATTGGCATTACAGTATCTTTTTTATTCAAGTGGGGCCTGAAAGTGCCAGTGTTCCTCCAAAAACATGCATGAATTTACCACATTCCCATATGAGAAATAATAATGTGTCACTTGGCCTTGAAAAAAATATGACCATTAATGTAACCACTTAGAATAAAAAGAAAGTGCCAGGAGTTCAAGACCAGCCAGGGCAACATAGTGAGACCCCATCTCTACAAAATATTAAAAAATTAGCCAGGCATAGTGGCACACGCCTATAGTCCCAACTACTTGGGAGGCTGATGTGGGAGGATCACTTGAGCCCAGGTGTTCAATACTGCAGTGAGCCATGATTGCACCACTGCCCTCCATTCGGGGCAAGAGAAGGAGACCCTGGCTCTTAAAAAAAAAAAAAAAAAAAGAATAGAAAGAAAGCACCATTATTAACTGAATTGGGATCTGTCCTAATAATATCAGAGTAGTTATTGTCTGGCACTTGGGGTTAATCAAGACACTTAAGTCTCTACTTATATTAACATGTGGATTTGTGATTTTATAAGATATTCCCATTAATACTCTATTGAACTTAAATCAATTTTTCTTGTAGAGTTCACGAAGCATTTCTCTACCTTCATCTTTGTATCAGAATCATCATTATGAACCATTTTATAAACGTTATCATATCCATGCTAGTTAAGAAAACATTCTGGTTGGCAACCTGTTGGGTAAACCATTTCCAAAATTAAAAAATGCCTGCCACAAAATAAGTCTGTTGCACTTTCATGACAATAATAAAATAAAAACTTTCATACTCTTTGAAAAAATAAGAAAAGCATTGCTCAGTCCACTTACAGTGAGCTCACAGAAATCGATGCTATCAAGGCTTTTGCTTCTGTGTAATCTCCCTTTAATTCGTCTTAAAGAGGGTTTTCCTTGGCTGACACTAGAAGTAGCACCATTAGGATTTTCAGAGGATGGGGTTACCCTGCAAGAAAGAAAAAATTATTAAAAAGACAGGTTTACATGTGAACACATTTCTCAAGTTTCAGGTAAGCATTTACTCAAGGGTAGCTTTGGAAATGTCACACTCCTTTTCCAGTCAAAAGTTAAGAACCACAGCGGAGCTACATTCTATCAGATACCCTTTCTAAGTATTTCTTAGCTAGTTTAGACATCCTGACAGGGTTCAAAAATACAATATTAAGATTCATTAGGCTGTGGGTGGTGGCTCACACCTTGTAATCTCAGCACTTTGAGTGGCCAAGGCAGGAGGATCACTTGAGCCCAGGGGTTTGAGACCAGCCTGGGCGATACAGGGAGACCCTGTCTCTACATATATACACACAAATAAAAAAATTAGCCTGGCCTGGTGGCGCATGTCCGTGGTTCTGGCTGCTTGGAAGGCTGAGGTGGGAGGATTGCTTGGGCCTGGGAGGTCAAGGCTACAGTGAGCCACCACTGCACTCCAGCCTGAGAGACAACAGTAAGACCCTGTCTCATTAATAAGGTTTTTTAAAAAAAGATTCATTAAATATCAATCCTGCAACCATTGAAGAAGCCATTAATATACACTGAAGTTTCCTAGGTAAGTTGGAGGTATCTGCTTCCTTCTGGGCAGGTATTTATTCAGCACTCAGTCCAGTGCCTGGCACACCCAGTACAAGTGAGCTATCATTGTGTCCGTCACAGATACTGTTCAGAATGGTTTTGTTAAGCATGAAAATAACATAAATCTAAACATGATAGCCAACACTTAATTCAGCATAATTATGGAATCACGAAAACATAGACAACAAGAAGCAGTAAACAGGCCGGGTGCGGTGGCTCACGTCTGTAATCCCAGCACTTCGGGAGGCCGAGGCGGGCAGATCATGAGGTCAGGAGTTCAAGACCATCCTGGCTAACACAGTGAAACTCCATCTCTACTAAAAATACAAAAAAAATTAGCTGGGCGTGGTGGCGGGTGCCTGTAGTTCCAGCTACTCGGGAGGCTGAGGCAGGAGAATGGCGTGAACCTGGGAGACGGAGCTTGCAGTAAGCTGAGATCCAGCCACTACACTCCATCCTGGGCGACAGAGTGAGACTCCATCTCAAAATTAATAAATAAATAAATAAATAAAATAAAATAATAAAAAAGAAGTAGTAAACAATCTAAGCCATCTATAAAGTGTACACTGGAATACATGTTCATACATATACATATAGACACAGTAAATATCATAAAACAGACTAGATATGGCTACAGTTTAGAATAAAAGTAATACATCCATATAGTTAAAACATTTGAAGAGCATAAAAAGATATAAAAATGGAAAGTAAAAGCTGCCCTTTTCCCTCTCATCCCAAACCTCTGTATCTTTTCCAAAACCAACCACTATTAACAGTTCTTTGTATTGTATAATCTCCCACACAAATGCTCATGCTTATATAAAGGTGTGTTTACTTCCCTTTGAAATTTTTTTAGTGAGGTGGCCAAATTGCGTGTATTGTCCTGTACCTTGTATTTTTCACTTAATACATCTTAACGTTCTTCCCATAATAATCCATACAGAACCATTTCACTCTTTTCAGTGGCTAAACGGTATCCCATAATATAGATGTAATATAATTTGTTCAACTACTCCCCTACTAATGGGCATTTAGTTTGTTTTTATATGTTTGTTATCAAACCATACAGTGATGAACATCCTTGGCAACATCTCTGGGTACAAATGCATTATTTAGTTAGGAAAGATTCCTCAAAGTAGAAATGCAGAGTCAGAGATGGGAGTTTTCTAAATGCTGATAGATAATACCGTTCCAAAAAGCTTTACAAATGTACATTTCCATCAACAGTAGATGAGAATATCCATTTGGGGGAGTCCTTAAATACAAGGGCAACTTTATCACTTTATTATTTTATCACTCAACTTCTCCATGTCCTTCATGATATTTTTGTCTGTTGAACTGCTGATTCTGTAGAAAGGACTATTATAGAATTTCCCACCATGAACATGGATTTGTCAATTAATCCATGTCTTTTAGTTTTTGCTTTTTATATTTCAATTATTTTTTATTAGATGCCTTGATGTTTATGACACATGTCTTCTTAGGGATTTAATCTTTTATCACATAAAAAGACTATGCCAATTAAAGATTTTACCTTAAATGCTATTTTGTCTGATAATTTTCCCCATCTACAATTTTTTATTAATCCTTTCTTGATTTATCTTGTGTTTTCAAGTGTTTCAAGTCTCTCACTCTTTTCAGTTTTCTTTTTGAGACGGTATCTTGCTCTGCTGCCCAGGCTGGAGTGCAGTGGCGTGATCTCGGCTCACTGCAAGCTCTGCCTCCCGGGTTCATGCCATTCTCCTGCCTCAGCCTCCCGAGTAGCTGGGACTACGGGTGCCCGCCACCATGCCCGGCTAATTTTTTTGTATTGTTAGTAGATACGGGGTTTCACCATGTTAGCCAGGATGGTCTCAATCTCCTGACCTCGTGATCCACCCACCTCAGCCTCCCAAAGTGCTGGGATTACAGGCGTGAGCCACCGCGCCTGGCCCAGTTTTTTTTTTTAAGTTGTACCTTTAACTCTGGATAAGTAGCATGTAGCTGGATTGTTTTCTTTCTTTACCCAATCTGAGGGTTAATGTCTTTAATTTAATTAAATTAATTAATTTATTTTTTGAGACAGAGTCTCGCTCTGTCACCTAGGCTGGAGTGCAGTGGTGTGATCTCAGCTTACTGTAAACTCCACCTCCTGGGTTCATGCCATTCTTCTATCTCAGCCTCCCGAGTAGCTGGGACTACAGGCACCCGCCACCACACCCGGCTACTTTTTTGTATTTTTAGTAAAGACAGGGTTTCACCATGTTGGCCAGGCTGGTCTTAAACTCCTGACCTCCTGATCTGCCCGCCTTGGCCTCCCAAAGTGCTGGGATTACAGGCGTGAGCCACCGTGCCTGGCCGGGTTAATGTCTTTTAAGAGCAACGTAATCCATTCAAATTTATTGCGTTTACTCATATGTTTAGATCTATTCCTGCCATCTTGTTTTGTGTTTAATGCTTTCTTCTTAAGTTTCTGCCTTATTAATTGAGCTTACTTTGTCCTCAACCACCCTGAGACCTTTTTCCCTTTACATTCAGTAGTTTGAAAGTTATGCATCTTATTAGGGAAACTCTAACTCTAGTTAACTATATACACACATGCGCATTATCATCTTTATGTATGTATCTATCACACACGTATATCTACACATACACACACACACACACACACACACATATAAACTCATATTTTCCTATCAACACCTAGGGCTCATCAGTATGCTCACCTCCTCCTAAACAAGAAGTGGTATTAGCACGTCTTCATTGCCCCTCTTTCCCAGCAACTCCACAACCCTACAGAAAGCCTCAACTCGCCTTAGAAATAGCGTCCAGGTTTCCTGGCTTCTTGTTCATACTTTTGATCCCTTTGCTCTTTTGTGATTCTTTAACTTTCTCCTCCAGATTGCTAACTTGCTTTTCAGTTTTGTGAATTAAGCCATTCTCTTTTCTGTGAATCAGTAAATTTTAAATTTCTAAAGTAGCCAGTAGTTTTTTTTTTTTTTTTTTTGAGTTATATTATATACTTATATATTATAATAATAGGATTGGAAGCATAGAACGAACATAAGATCGCCCAGCGGCTGAGTGCAGCGTGGCGCGATCTCGTGTCCACTGCAAGCTCCGGCCTCGCCGAGTTCATGCCATTCTCCTGCCTCAGCCTCGCCGAGGTAGCTGGAACTACAGGCACCCGCCACCCACGCTCCGATACATGTTGTTTGTAGTTTTTACAGTAGAGACCGGGTTTCAGCCATGGTCACGCCAGGAGTCGGTCTCAATCTCGCTGGAGTCGTTCATCTGCCCATCTCAGCCTTCCAAAGTGCTGGGATTACAAGGCTTGAGGCCACGCACCCAGCCTGTTATCTAGTATTTTTTTATTAATGGCGCAATTATTCTTCATGCCACTCTTTCAAAAATAACCTTGTGGGTGTGGTTTGTGTCTGAAAAGTAACCATCTAATTTTGTTCCATTTCTCACGGGATTAGTTGCTTCTGGTTTTGTAAGTATTGGGTATTCTCGTGGCGTTACCAGCTCTTTGCGTTGAACTGTTTGCGGTCGTGATTTTAATGCTCTACTTCACCATGTTGGTATTGGAACGACACCCCATTCCCCACTGCGACTAACTGTGCCTGCTCCGGAGTAAACCTCTGGCAGAACCGGAGAATGGGGAGTACATGACGCTCGCCAGGTCTGGGAGGCAGCTTCTCTGGAATCAGTAGCGTACCCTCTAAGGACAGCCCTGCTCCTACTGACCCCATCGTGTCCAAGACAACTGCAAGGTTCTTCTCCTGCAACAGATCTAGCCTATCTACTAAGTTACATTTCCAGAGGAATCCTTAAAAATACCAGGTCCACTGATGCGACATTCTTTATTGGTTTACTAAGGGACTCCATTCTTCACATTTTGTTGTAAGCTTTAAAAAATAATTTTCTTCTTTCACTGAATTTCTAGTGCTCTTCCTTTCAATGGCCCCTCCCAAAGTAAAATTTTATGGGTCTACCACTTTCGATGATTCTCAAGATGAAAAGGAAACATTGTGTACAGCTTTGTTCTCTTCTCTGCAAGGTAAAAGCTTCCCGAAAACAATGTACGCTTTATTCACAAAGAGGACACCATGCGGGAAAGAACCAGAATAGAGTTGATTTAGGAAGACAAATATACAAAGTTCAACACTAATTCATTTATCTCCCCTCTTAATTTTGATAGCCGCGTCGGTACGTGTTGTGGACCTCACTCATTAGAAAGTTAACCGCAAACCATTTGATATTAAATAAACTAAACTCGTGTCCAGCGGTTTTGCATAAGGTTGTTTCTCTCATTTGACCTCTAGAAAGGCATCACTATTCTCCCTTTATGCCACGAATCTAGAAGCCTAAAAGAGCCTCGGTAATAAAAAGTGCTTATATGCTACCAGAGAGTTCATAAGATGGGCAGATAGCCAAAGAGAACACTTTTTATCAGGCGTTTTCAACTCAATGTACATACTAATCCAGTGAAAAATCTAAAAAGAAGATAAAATGGACCATAAATTAGTAACTAGAAAAATAGATCCAGCTGCCCTCCCCTACTAGGCATCATAATAAAAAACATTGCCTGTTAATACCAGCACCTTTGGGAGGCTGAGACAGGAGGATCCTTGAGCCGAGAATTTCGAGGGACCAACTTGGGGCGAACATAGAGAGGGACCCGGCGTCTCTAGAACGATGACAAAAAAGTTCGCCAGCGGCGGGATGGGCACCGATGCCTGTGATAGCCCCGAACTACTTGGTGCAGAGGCTGAGGGGGGAAGACCTCAGGTAACCCAGGAAGGTTTGAGGTTAGTACAGCGACAGTGAATCACACCCACTGCCCACTCCAGTTCTGGTTCAAGCAGTGAGACCATGCTCTTCTCGCTCTCTCTCCTTCGTCCTCCTCTCCCTCTCTCCTCTCTCTGCGCGTATACTAGTATACCTATAGCTATGTTACGCGTAGTATTATATGTTGTGTGGGTGTGTGTGTGTGTGTGTATATTTGGGCCCACCCTCTCTTTCCACTTCCTATCCCCACCCGATGAACACATACCACAGGCCTGGTCCCTGGAGGCAGTCCCCCACTTGCTCTGCCCATTTCCCTTCTCTTCACCTGGCACTGCTAGAACAGGTCTGGTCTGCACTGCAGCCTCTACCGTCATAGCTCCCGAGGTAAGGGAGGAGGCATCCCCTCAGAGGCTCCAGCACAGCTTCCTAGACAGCCCTCATTTGGGTGATAGCCGGCGCCTGCCCCAATATTATTAACAACTCAAAAAACTGTCAACATTTAGTTCTTGGTCCCTGAATGTATCTTCCCTGGTCAAGAACATGCAGGAGAAAGATATACACCAATCCAACTCTACCCATTATGTCACATCTACAAAGCTCTGTTGGGCTCTCTGTTAGCTACAGCCCAAATGTGGACTGCTACATCTTTGACATGGGACATGGTCCTTAGCAAAGTCATTTAAATCTGACAGACATACAAATTTTCACTAGTTCAAAATACATGCACCACAGTGCAGCACAACTTCTTGACATTCTGCAACCATCCCTCCCACACCCTTCCCTCTGCTGCAGTGCTTTTCTACTCCCCATCCCTGAAAGCCCAACGTTCCCAGGGAGCCTTAGGTATTCATTCCTTTTGTTTCCAACTCAGGAGCTTTGGCTACAAATATTTCCAACCATCCTAGGACAAACAATTCCCAAGCTCATCTACACCACCCATTTCTAATTTCCAGTGGAAAAGAACTCAATAAAAACACAGAATCGGGCAAAATAATCAAGACGGTAAAACAAAGTAATTACACAAGGACAAGTCTATCAACAAAGTAACATCTAAATAATCCTACAAGATACTCATTTCAAGATACCGGCAACTGACAGCCACAGTCAACTCAAGAGAATGCTAATGAGTGACAGCAAAGCATCCTTCCTCCACTTGAGGGGAATTCCAGACAACGATGTGAGTGAAGGAGCCGTGAGACACTGCTAAGTACAGGAGGGTAGCTGGCTTTAAAAGGATGCTAAATCCGGCAGGGTGCAATGGCTCACACCTGTAATCCCAGGACTTTGGGAGGCCGAGGCAGGTGGATCAAGAGGTCAGGAGATCGAGACCATTCTGGCTAACACGGTGAAACCCTGCCTCTACTAAAATACAAAAAATTAGCCGGGTGTGGTGGCAGGCACCTGTAGTCCCAGCTACTTGGGAGGCTGAGCAGGAGAATGGCGTGAACCCAGCGTGCGGAGTTTGCAGTGAGCTGAAATCGTGTCACTGTACTCCAACCTGGGAGACAGTGAGACTGGTCTCAAAAAAAAATAAAATAAAATTGCTAAATCCTTCTGAAGGATACTTCAGGAAAAGCTAGTAAAATGCTAATTTTTGTTTATAAGCATTGGACTTCAGAAAGCTTAATAACTCATGTAATAGGTTAATAGTAAACAGTCATTTGATGAACTTAGAAATAATAATGTGCACAACTGCCAATAATTAGGTCATTTAAAAAATTATGGGCTGGACACAGTGGCTCAGGCCTATTATCCCAGCACTTTGGGAGGCCAAGGCGGGTGGATCACCTGAAGGTCAGGAGTTTGAGACCAGCCTGGCCAACATGGTGAAACCCCGTCTCTACCAAAGATATAAAAAATTAGTCAGGTATGGTGGTGGGCGACTATAATCCCAGCTAGTTAGGAGGCTGAGGCAGAAGAATCACTTGAACCCGGGAGGCGGAGGTTGCAGTGAGCTGAGATCACGCCACTGCACTCCAGCCTGGGTGACAAGAGTGAAACTTCGTCTCAAAAAAAAAAAAATTTACAAAAGGACTTGGGTATTGGAGCCCTTCACATCCCAACGAGAACCTCAGTGATCGATGAGTGGGCTAGGGGACCTCCCTTGGAGAAACAACCTTCTATGGGGCACTTACCAGTCATTTTAGTATCTGTTTTCAGTTATTTTCTCCTTCTAGACTCTCATCTCACTGATCAATTGTCTTTTAAACCTTGATGAATTGAGTCTGAGCAAGTCAATGACCTAATTTGTAAAACTAGAAAAATACAGCACCTACCTCATAAGGGTGCTCTAAGTTAAATAATGACAGGATACTTGGAAAGCACTAATATAGAGTCTGGCAAGTAATAGCTCAATGAATAGCAACTCTTATTGTTTTTGGAATCTGATTATTAGATGACTACTTGAAGGAATATACTGATAGTGCATGGCCTTAATTACTGAATTAAACAACTGGGGAAATGTTGTCAGAGTATAAAGAAAATGAAACGACACCCCTTTTTCTCCCTAAGCCCACTGTAAATACTTTTTTTTTTAATTTCTATTTCTGAGACGGAGTCTCGCTCTGTCGCCAGGCTGGAGTGCAGTGGCGTGATCTCGGCTCACTATAACCTCCGCCTCCTGGATTCAAGCGATTCTTCTGCCTCAGCCTCCCAAGCAGCTGGGACTACAGGCGTGCGCCACCACGCCCAGCTACTTTTTGTATTTTTAGTAGAGACAGGGTTTCACCACGTTGGCCAGGATGGTCTCGATCTCTTGACCTCGTGATCCGCCCGCCTCGGCCTTCCAAAGTGTTTGGATTACAGGTGTGAACCACTGTGCCCAGCCCACTATAAATACTATTAAAGCATGTAGTGCAAAACTCAAGACTGCTGACGGCAATAAATTATGAAAATATTTTCTGCATATTACATTAGAAAAGAGTAACTATTATTTGTGCCTCACACCTGCAGAACAGCAGCATGAATGTCACCTTACTTAGAATGTTACCATGTTTAGAAACAGAGTCTTTGCTGATGTAATTAAGTTAAAGTTCTCCCGAAGAGATCATCCTGGATCATCCAGGTGGGCCCTAAATCCAATGACAAGTGTCCTCATAAGAGACAGAGGAATAAGTAAGTCAGTCTCCAGGATGTCAGAGGAGAGCTGTTTTAGTTGCAGTGGAGATTCTAATATGGCCTGCAGAAGAATCCATCTGCATATGTATACATCATATTATACAATGGAGCATTTATTTTATGAGCTTCTAATTTATAATTTGAAATAAATTAAAAATGAAAAGTTTTAGTCTTCTAAAAAAAAAAAGAGAGAGAGGAGAAGACACAGAGACACAGAGGTCATGTGAAGACAGAAGCAGAGAATGGATTGATGCAGCCACAAAGAATGTTCGAAAGAGGCAAGGAAGGATCCTCCCCGAGAGCATTTGAGGGAGCGTGGCCCTGCCAACACCTTGATTTTGGACTTCTAGCCTTCAGAACTGAGAAAATAAATCTCTGTTGTTTTCAGCCACCAAGTTTACGTGATCTGTTACAGCATCCCCTGAAAACACAAAGCCCCACTGCTTCTTTTCATCATTGGCAATTCCAGGAGGTCCCCCAAAGGAAGCCAGCAGGCTCTGCAAACTTATACCTACCTCAGGTAGAGGTAACCAGGCTTTGTTCTGGGTTCCTAAGTAATGATTCAGAACCAAACACTGCAAACGCTTCTGCTTCCTAAATTTTTTGGAGAAGGGGATGAGGAGAAGAGGGTTCCTACAGGCTCCACTGATGTGGGTCTGACTGTCTGCTTTAGTTTCCACCTAAGTTGGTCTGCAAATATAATTCTCCTTACGAGATTTGCAGAGCCAATCGGAAAGACAGAAGATATTGCACAAAGAAAAACTGACAGGCACAAATGCCCAAGCGAGATGGAAGTGGGGAATGAGGCATGCAACCCTGCCCTTTACACTGGCAGGAGCCTTTCCATATAGACCGCAATAAAGACGGAGAAACACAGATATATAAATACCTTCATGTAAATCTTCACATATGCCTTGACCAGTTTTCGTAACACATTCTCACATTTATTTATTTATTTAGAGACAGATTCTTGCTCTGTCACCCAGGCTGGAATGCAATGGTACAATCTCGGCTCACTGCAACCTCCGCCTCCTGGGTTCGAGCGATTTTCCTGCCTCAGCCTCTCGAGTAGCTGGGATTACAGGCACACACCACCACACCTGGCTAATTTTTATATTTTTAGTAGAGACAGGGTTTCACCATGTTGGCCAGACTAGTCTTGAACTCCTGACCTCAAGTGATTCACCCATCTTGGTCTCTCACAGTGCTGGGATTACAGACATGAGCCACCACGTCCGGTCCTCGCATTTGTAAATAGGCACAAGCTGGTGCATTCCAAGGTCTTATAAGCATTGTTGATGTCTGCTATTGGTTTCCACCCACCACTCGAGAGACAGGACCTACATCCTACTATCTTCCAGACATATGATGGTACCTTATGTCTCAAATACTCCATGTGCGGTTGCTATGAAACTAGCAAAATGAAACATTATCTAGAATATAAATCCGAAGTGTATAAGAGAAAAATGAATCTGGCAGAACAATGTTCTCCAGCTTAAGAATATGAAAGTATTCTACATCTCTGTTTAAAAGAGCCATTCACTCCAGAGTCTTCACAGAGCATGCTCTTCCCTTTGCCGCTGTAGAATTAGATGAATGTTTGCAAGTTAACATTGAGTGGAAATTATGAAATGATTATCTAAGATCATGGGAAAGCTCAACAAAAGCCCCTTGCCTTTTCAAGGCCATCTCTTAGTAAGATGGCTTTTATCCCTGGCCCTAACTCACTGCCTACCTCAAATATGAATTGCTTGGACATAAAAGTTACCTGGATTTTATTTCCTTGTGTCCTCTCTTCAGAAATTCTTTGAGAATGTGTTTTCAGAAGCAGAACCCCAATGATGGAAAAGAATACCTAGTTTCCTAACTTTGTGACCAAAGGCTGCTAACATTGATGTCTAATAATTCCTCCAATATTATTCTCACGTCTTAATTTTTAAACTGGCCTGGGCGCAGTCGGTCACACCTGTAATCCCAGCACTTTGGAAGGCCAAGGTGGGTGGATCACCTAGTGTCAGGAGTTCGAGACAAACCTGACCAACATGGTAAAGCCCCATCTGTACTAAAAATACAAAAAATTAGTCGGGTGTGGTGGCATGCACCTGTAATCCCAGCTACTCAGGAGGCTGAGGCAGGAGAATCACTTGAACCCTGGAGGCAGAGGCTGCAATGAGCCAAGATCTGCCATTGCACTCCAGCCTGGGCAACAAGAGCAAAAGTGTTTCAAAAAATAAATAAATAAATAAATAAATAAATAAATAAATAAATAAATCATTTAAAACTGAACATTAAGAAAATAGATTTCCCTTGGCTCATAAAATAAATTTCCATTTATTTATTTTGGCTGGGCGTGGTGGCTCACGCCTGTAACCCCAGCATTTTGGGAGGCCGAGGCAGGCGGATCACAAGGTCAGGAGATCGAGACCATCCTGGCTAACACTGTGAAACCCAGTCTCTACTAAAAGTACAAAAAATTAGCCGGGCATGGTGGCGGGCGCCTGTAGTTCCAGGTACTTGGGAGGCTGAGGCAGGAGAACGGTGTGAACCCGGGAGGCGGAGCTTGCAGTGAGGCGAGACCACGCCACTGCACTAAAGCCTGGGCAACAGTGCAAGACTCAGTCTCAAAAAAAAGAAAACAGATTTCCCTAACATATTATTTCCCAGTCACAAATTATTAAGAATCCATTTATTCAGCAAATATTTATTGAGAAGCTTTCTGATACATTTGAACCAGACATCAGCTTCAGGTGTTTTACAGCAATGAATGAAACAGACAAACGCTCTCTCCCTCATGCAGCTTACGTTTTAGTGAGGAGAGGGGGAATAAATATGAAAAATAAGTAAAATAAACAGTGTGTTAGTTATTGATAAGTGCTCAGGAGAAAAGCAAAATGGGAGATATGACTGCTGGTGCTGGTATCTCCCATACTCCCATATACCATCAATCTGAGAAGCAATCCTCAAGTGTTACCCCTTCTTCCTTCACTGTAGTGACAGTCTTCATTTATTTGCTAACATCTCCCACGGACATGTTTTAATTCAACTGCGGCTAATCTTGTCTTCTAAGTGTTGTCACTTGTTGTTCATCACATTAAAATATCTTTCTTTTTTTTTTGAAACGGAGTCTCACTCTCGCCCAGGCTAGAATGCAGTGGCATGATCTTGGCTCACTGCAACCTCTGCCTCTTGGGTTCAAGTGATTCTCCCGCCTCAGCCTCCCGAGTAGCTGGGATTACAGTCAGGCACCACCACGCCCGGCTACTTTTGTATTTGTTTGTTTGTTTTATTTGTTTGTTTATTTAGTAGAGACGGGGTTTCACCACGTTGATCAGGCTGGTGTTGAACTCCACACCTCAGGCGATACGCCTGAGTGCTGGGATTACAGGCGTGAGCCACTGCATCTGGCACATTAAAATATCTTTTGCAGAATAAATTTATTTTTTAAAAAAACAAATTGGTGGAGGCAAAAAGACACTAAGATTTACTAAGCACCTATGATTAAGCCAGGCACAGTGGTAGACACCTTCGTATTCATTATCAGAGTTGATCTGTATATATCCCCATGAGGGAGATAATAAGATTCTCATTTTACAGAGGAAGAAACAGATACTCCAGGAACTTGTTTAAGGTCACACAGTACGTGGCACAGCTGAAATCTGAACTTTGCTGTCCATATTTGTCTTACCTTCAAAATTCTCCACTTTTAGGATTCTTTTTCTTAACCCATCTTTTTCTTGGCTGACCACTATAGACTTTGGTAAGGATCATTCTTTCACACTGTCTTACACAGCAGGAATTACTTTCCTCATTACCTAAAAGCAGCCTCATCTCCTTTCTCTATAACCTTAGGATTAAATTAGACTGTGTTCAGTTGAATTGAATAAAACCTTTATGCGCTACATTGACCACTAATTTTAAAATTAAAATGACCACTGACTGTCATGACAACCGGCATCTTTTTTCTGTAGTCATCTTCCCTTTACTAGATTACTTCTTTTGCAAAAGAACCTTAAGCCTAAATCTCAAGCCAGTGGAATACCTAGGTGGCTCCTAGGATTCCATTTGGATGACGGAATATTATTAATAAAACGCAATCTATAATCCTGTAGATAATCAGCAACGTAAACCAGTAAGGTCCAGACATTTTTCTTGAAAGGTGTTTTTTCTTCATTACCTCAGTAACAGTTTCCAGGTTGGAGGAACTGGAACGCATGCAGGTAGAATATAGTCCCTGACAATGCAGTAATAATGTCCCAACTTATTCCCCTTGCCTTACTCGTCCTCTACTATGCACTCAGCAGCAGATGAATTTTTGAAAAATAACTGAAAACGCACACCGTGATACTCATGAATTCTCTGCTGTCTCCGCGAGAGCCTGGCTGGAAATTCTGAGCCAGAACCCGCCGTAATGGAGCAGAAAGGACAGGCAGAGGCGGGAGGCCGACGCCCGGGTGCGGGTGCCAGGGGTCCCGGCAGCTCCCCGCCGCCGTACGCTCAGCGGGCACAACGAGGGTCTCGGCGGAACCAGCCAGCGGGCACGCGGCACAAGGCGGCACTCGGCCCTGCGCTCGGCCTTGGCTGCTGCGCCCCGCGCGCCGCGCG
>NW_016804388.1:1160694-1178860 GCF_001698545.2 Rhinopithecus bieti
CGATCTCCACCCCTGCAGGCCGTGGCCCCGCGGCGCGCTCCGGCGGGCGGGTGCGGGTCTCGCGGGAGGCCGGGCTGGCGTGGCTCCCGCTCCAGAGCCGCTGGGCGAGGCCGGGCCACCTGCGCGCCGGCCGCCCTGCCCAGGCCCTGCGCCCGCGTGTCGCGGTGTTTTCAGCGGCTGGCAGGAGCTCCTTTTCAACCGTTAGCACCCAAAGAGAGTACCAACAGCACACTTACAGCACAGATTAAAAAAAAAAAAAAAAGCACCGCCTGTTGGTTTGTCACCATCAATTGATGTGTTCTACCCCAAAGTGGTTGACTTCACATTGACATAATGCATATTGTGAATACGTACTACACGCACGTGCAGTCCTCGCTTGCACGGTAATTCTGGACCCTGGAAATGACTGAACCATGCAAAACTACCTTAATAATAAATGGGAAAAATTAAGATAGTTCCAGGACTTTAGACAGTTTTTCTCAAAACATTCAAACCAGTCCGGGCACGGTGGCTCACGCCTGTAATCCCAGCACTTTGGGAGGCCCAGACGGGAGGATGGCGTGAGCCCAGGAGTTCGAGACCAGCCCTGGGCAACACAGTGAGACCCTGTCTCTACAAAATAAAAAAAAAATGAGCCAGGTGTGGTGGTGTGCACCTGTAGCCCCAGCTGCTCAGGAGGATGAGGGGGGAGAATCGCTTGGGCCGGGGAAGCCAAGGCTGCAGTGAGCCAAGGTGGCACCACAGCACTCCAGCCTGGGTGACAGAGCAAGTCCTTGTCTTGGAAAGAACAAACAACAACAAAAGAACCATTCAAAACTCGCTTAACTGGTGGTTACAAATACACTGTATATGGAAACGAAAAATTAAAGCATTCGAACATTGAGAATTAAAGTGTTTTATGTCTTTGTAAAAATAAAACTTATTAAGAATAACTTGAACAGTGCTTGTCTTCTTCTAGTGTAACTCTTACATACCAAGAGAACACCTTTTCTGTGCCTTCGCAAAACATCACATTTGGATTACACGCAGTATTTTATCCTTTGCACTTCCAATGCCATGCAATGTCTCAGAGTTCCTTTCACGTAAAATTTTTTGTGGACCTCACTTCCTCCGGGACATCCTCATCCTTTTTGTCACAGCCGCTTTCCTCATTCAGTGTGCGTTGAGTAAGTTTCGCTGACTGCATATCTAGTCTCTGGAAAGTCAGCGCTCCCACAGTTGTCTATTTCTTCTATAGTACTTCATTTGCATTCAATTTGAATTTCACTTCAATTCCATCTTTATCTTTTTTTTATTTCTTTGCTGCACTTTCATCTTTGTTGACCAATTCCCTTTCAATTATCCATTTTTATACAATGCTGTGTGAGTTTAACACTTGGAGAAAAGGAAGCAACACAATTGCACACTTTGCTGCCAGTGCCTAAACTAGCAGTGCAATGACCCATCACTGACAGATTTTGAAAGAACTGCTATGATTGGTCACTGGTTGTTATGGACATCTATTGTTTATATAGGGATTTGGGGACTAAACAGCTAGAAGCAAAGATTGTACTATATGCGTTCACAGTTAAAATGGCGTGATAACTGAAATTTGTTTTTTTATTTTTGTTTTGTTTTGTTTTGAGACAGGATTTCATGCTGTTGCCCAGCTGGAGTGCAGTGGCACAGTCATGGCTCACTAGAGCCTCTACCTCCCAGGCTCAAGCCATCTTCCCACCTGGGCCTCCCAAGTGGCTGGAACTACAGGCACACCCCACTAAGCCTGGCTAATTTTTGTATTTTTATTTTTTGAAGAGACAGGATCTCATTATGTCGCCCAGGCTGATCTCAAACTCCTGGGCTCAAGCGATCCTCCCACCTCAGCGTCTCAAAGTGCTGCAATTATAGGCATGAACACCATGCCCCATCCAGTAACTAAAATTTCAACCATATTGTTGAGATACTGGTGTTATTTAACTAAATAGCTGACATCAGTCATATCTGAACCTGCAAAGCAAAGGATGCCTATTTGGATATATGCATACTATATATGTGGGTGTATATATAGTATATATGAAGAGTACCAATAATAAGCACCTATGCATCCACCAGGCAGAAGTGTTAACCCCCTCCCTCCACAGCTCACCCCTCCTGCACCTCTATTTAAACACTTCATCTTCAAATTAATTAGCATGTAAGATTAAAACAACACAATCTTCCTGGGGTTTGGGTTCCCAACATGATTTCACAGTCACTTAAGTAGGAAAGCAGGTCTAAATATTTCACTTTCATTTACCCAGAGATGTTAGTTCTCACATAAAATGAGGAATTGGCAGGTTTTTGACCCTTCGGATATATACGCCCCTGGGAGAAGACATCCTTGGAGCAGAACTTTTAAGAAACAACAAGGCCTGTTCTTATATACTCACCGTGTCAAACGTATGTTTGGCCTTTAGCATTACCTTGTCATAATACTTGTAAGATATTTGATGAAAATAATAAACTGTGCTCAAAGATTTAGACACCTGGAGGATGAGGGACCTATTCAGGATAATAAACAATAAAAATAAACCTGGGAGAAGCACTTCTAGAGAGTGGTAGAAAATCTGCTTAAGGGAGCACACTGGTAAAAATGGTTAAAACCTACTCCAGAAATAACCAAACACAACCATCCAAGGAGTATTTATTCAAGAAAAATTACTGAATCTTGGTGAGTATGATGAGCTTTATGGCATTTTGATCTGCCCAATTCTCATCTCCTTCTCTCCAGCTCTACAGTAGCCTGGGAAGCCAACAGCCTCACAACTACAGTAGCTTTGAAGCAGCCACTAGATGGGGCAGAATGGGTTTAGATCTTCTCGAAAGCCCCATACTAAGTAAACTGTCATTATTTGACCTGTCCGGAAGCACCTTGAAAAGTTCCATCCTCGGGGTGTGTCTCTATTTGACCTGGTTCAGAACTTGCTCTGTGCAAACAGCCCTGTCCCTAGTGTATTTGTTGAAAACAATCAGTTGCAATTGTTTAACATCACAGATACCTGAGATGGTGAAACCATTTGGTACTAACAAGAGGCTAACCAAAAAAGTTAAACAAACAAAAGAACATGGGCAATGAGAGTCCATATAGTTCCTTGAAAAGCTCTGACATATACCTAGGAATTCAGAATGTCATGCAGGACATGCATGTACATGCAGGACTGTGAACACAGCCAGAAAACACCTGAGAAGACTCTAATCTCTCACCTCTGTCTAACCTTGAGTTTCAGTGCAAGCAGAAAATAAAGGCTAAGGAAGAATCGTAACCTACCTACCACAATGTGCAAGGCATGCCCCAGCACACACAGCCTCTCTGCAAAAGTTAGGGGATTTATTGGTTCAGAGCATTTAAGAAAATATCCGTTCAGTCATTAGCTGGGCACTAAACTATCCAAGCAGAGACTTTAATGGCTGCACACAACAAAGAATACAGACTTTCTAGATTAGTACAGCAAAGTCACTAAACCAACAACAAACCTCAGTGGAGAGGAAGAGATATGATTTCTAGAGTTTCCACATTATATTGTTCAAAATGTCCAGATTGCAACAAAAAAATTCACGACATCCAAAAAAACCAAAATTATGGCCTACATGCAGGAAAAAGCAGTTAAACCATTCCTGAGGAACTCCAGGCATTGGACTCACTGAGCAAAGGCTTTAAATCAGCCATTATGAGTATGTTCAGAGAACTGAAGGAAACCATGTCTAAAGAACTAAAGGAAAATGTGAGAATGATGTCTTACCAAATAGATAATATCAATAAACAGAAGTTTTAGAAAATAGAAACTCTGGAGTTGAAAAGTACAAAAAGTGAGATGAAAAAAATTCTCTAGAGGAGCTCAATAACAACATATTTGAAATGGTAGAAACAAAAGGGAGTGAACTTGGAGATAACTCAGTTGAAATTATCCAGGCTGAGAAACAGAAAGAAAAAAGAATGAAGAAAATGAACAATGTCTCAGAGACTTATGGGAAACTATGAAGTATATCAACATACACTTATAAAGTCCAGAAGTCCCAGAAGTCCCAGAAGGAAAGGATAGAGAGAAAGGAACACAAAGAATATTGGAAGAAATAAGACTTCCCATACTTTATGAAAAACATTAATCGGCCATCCACGGAGCTCAAAAAACTTGAAGTAGTGACCTAGACACATAATAGTCAAACTGTCGAAAGCCAAAGATGATGAGAAAATTTTGAAAGCAGCAAAAGAAAAACAACTCATCACACACAAAGGATCCTCAATAAGATCAACAGCTGACTTCTCATCATAAATCATGAAGGTCAGAAGGTAGTGGGAAGATGTATTTAAAGGGAGGAAAGAAAATATCCTTCAAAACGAAAGAGAAATTATGGCATTCCAGGTAAACAAAAAGTAAATGAAATCATCACTAGCAGATATGCACTATTACCAAAGGGAATCTTTCAGGCTGAAATGAAAGAACATTAGAAATTTAAATCCACATAAAGAAAATAAGAGCACCGATTCTGATAACTACATAATTGAGTATAAAATACAGTATAAAATTATTTTATTTTATTTTATTTTTGAGACAGAGTCTCACTCTGTCACCCAGGCTGGAGTGCAGTGGCATAATCTCAGCTCACTGCAAGCTCCACCTCCCGGGTTCCCATCATTTTCCTGCCTCAGCCTCCCGAATAGCTGGGACTACAGGTACCAACCACCAAGCCCAGCTAATTTTTTTGTATTTTTAGTAGAGACGGGGTTTCACTGTGTTAGCCAGGATTGTCTTGATCTCCTGAACTTGTGATCCACCTGCCTTGGCCTCCCAAAGTGCTGGGATTACAGGTGTTAGCCACTGCACCTGGCTGACAATTTTTAAAATTAAAAAATTTTAAATTAAAAAATGTGTTTGAATACTCTTATTTAAAACACAACTGCATAAAACAATGGTTATGAGCTGTGTTGATGGGCTTTTAATATATAAACATACAATTTGTTTGACAATCATATCACAAAGATAAGAGGGACAGAATGGATGTATATTGGAGCATAGTTTTGGCATGCTATTGAAATTAAGGCAAAGCATGGTAGCTCATGCCTATAATCCCAGTACTTTGGGAGGCCTGGGTGGGAGAATTGCTTGAGCCCAGGAATTCGAAACCAGCCTGGGCAACACAGTGGGACTTCGTCTCTACAAAAATAAATAAATAAATAAATAAATATTAACCAGGCATGGTGGCACGTGACTGTAGTCCCAGCTACTTGGGAGGGTGAGGTGGGAGGATCACTTGAGCCTGGAAGATGGAGGCTGCAGTGAACCATGATTGTGCCATTGTACTCCAGGCTGAGCAACAGCGGGAGACCCTGTCTTGAAAAAAGAAAAAAAAGAAAGGAAATTAAGTTAGTATTAATACTACTTAGATTATTTTAAGTTAAGAAGCTAATTGTAATCCCCAAGATGACTATTAAGAAAATGATTTTTTCAAAATGTTATACAAGAAATAACAAGGAAATTAAAATGATACAGTAGAGAATATATAGCACAAAAGAAAACAGTAACAGAAGACTAGAACAAAACAAGATATAAGACACATAGAAAGCAAACAGCAAAACGGCAGACATAAATTCTACCTTACCACTAATTACATTAAAGGTAAACGTACTAAGCATTCCAATCAAAAGACAGAGATTGGTAAAATGGATCTTAAATGTACAACCTAATCTTCCACTTTGAGCAACCAGAAAGAGGAGCAGAATAAACTCAAAGCAAGGAAAAGGAAGGAAATCGTAAGGATTAAGAGTGGAAATGAATGAAATGAAGAATAAAAAAAGAGAAAATCAGCAAAACCAAAAGTTGGTTCTTAGGAAGTATTAAATACCAATAAAGATGACAGACCTTCAGCTAGACTGACCAAGTGAGAGAGAGAACTCAAATTACTAACTTTGGAATGAAAGAGGGGACATTACTGCCAACCTTGTAGAAACAAAAGTGACTGTAAGGAGTATAGTGTGGGTAATTATGTAGTCCCAGCTACTTGGCAGGCTGAGGTGGGAAGATCAGTTGAGACCAGGAGGTGGAGGTTGCAGTGAGTTAAGATTGCACCACTATACTTTAGCCTGGGTGACAGAGCAAGAGTCTGTCAAAGAAAAGAGAAGGGAAGGGAAGGGAAGGAAAGGGAAGGGAGGGGAGGGGGGGAGGGCGAGGGTGAGGGGAGGGGAGGGAGGGAGGGAGGGGAAGGGAAGAGTCTGTCAAAGAAAAGAGAAGAGAAGAGAGAGAAAGAAAGAGAGAAAGAAGAAAGAAATGAGAAAGAAAGAAAGAAAGAGAGAAAGAAAGAGGAAGGAAGGAGAGGAAGGAAGCGAAGGAAGAAGGAAGGACAGGAAGGAAGAAGGACAGGAAGGGAAGGAAGGATCGAGCTACCTATGTGAATTGGAAAACTTCCTAGAAAGACCAAACTACTGAAATGGACTCAAGAAGAAACAGAAAATCGGAATAGAAGTATAACAAGCAAGGAGATTAAATTGGTAAGAAGAAAAACTTCCCAAGAAAAAATGGCTTTATCAGTTTTGTTCACTCCTTTATCTCCTGCACCCAGAACAGTGCCCTGGTGTATCACAAGCAACCAATAAATATTTGTTGAACTTGAGACAAGATGTTAATACAAAGTGAAAGACTTCATGACTTATCATAAAGCATATCATTTTTCTAAAGAACAGAGTTTTGCATGCAATGTAGAAAATATTACAGCTGGAAAGTTGACATCATTTTATGTAGTCAAAGAAATAAAAATTTGCTATTAGTTCTTAGATGATAGCCAGTGCTTCAAAGGAAAATGTGGGAGCTGCTACTATTGGCACTATGCGAGGTCCAAGGGAGTGGTTTTCCAACCTGCCTCCCGGTGAATACAACCTCAAGGGTTACAGCACCTGAGCCTGTTGCTCCACCTTCCTCAAAGACAAGGTCCTTCCAACCTATTTTGACTACCATGCACAGTTAGAAGTATATTTTATTTTATTTTATTTTATTTTAGATGGAGTCTTGCTCTGTCATCCAGGCATGAGTGCAGTGGTGCTATCTTGGCTCACTGCAATCTCCGTCTCTTGGGCTCAAGTGATTCTCCTGCCTCAGTCTCCCAAGTAGCTGGGATTATAGGGGCCCACCAACATGCCCGGCTAATTTTTGTATTATTAGTAGAAACAGGGTTTCCCCATGTTGGCCAGGCTGGTCTTGAACTCCCGATCTCAAGTGATCCACCTGCCTCGGCCTCCCAAAGTGCTGGGATTACAGGCATGAGCCACCGTGTCTGGCCAGAAGTACATTTTAAATAGTGGCACAGTACACACAGACACATACAGGCGCACACACACACACACACGAACACACACAACTGAAGCAAAAGCTTCTGAAAACAATATTTTACTACCTAGGTTGAGCTTTTCTGTTATCTTCTACTTAATTTTTGAAAATGTTAATCACAATTGTTTTAAATGTTAATCATGACATTATATATATATTTTGTTTGTTTGTTTGTTTGTTTTTGAGACAGAGTCTCATTCTGTCACCCAGGCTGGGGTGCAGTGGCATGATCTTGGCTCACTACAACCTCCATCTCCCAAGTTCAAGCGATTCTCCTGCCTCAGCCTTCTGAGTAGCTGGGATTACAGGCATGTACCACCATGCCCAGCTAATTTTTATATTTTTAGTAGAGACAGGGTTTCACCATATTGGCCAGGCTGGTCTTGAACTCCTGACCTCGTGATCCGCCAGCCTCGGCCTCCCAAAGTGCTGGGATTACAGGTGTGAGCCATGGCGCCCGGCCTATTTTTTGACTCTTTAATAGATCACAACCTGTGTTATAAAGGACAGCCCTAAGAGGTGCTGTGACTAATGCCATCGCACCTCATATCCTTGTCTACCCCAGAGGCCACCAATAAGAGTGAAACCCCTCCAGTCAACTAGTAACATCCATACTTACTGCTATGTTCATCTCTGGTTAAAGTGATCCAATTTCCATCTTTTCCAGACCTATCTCTGTGCCCTCTGGAATGCCATTTCTGCAAACACCAAGCCACTCTACATCCTTAGCATTTTGTTGGAACATTCTCATCAGCTCCTATCTTTGCTTGAAGCTGGACTGTCCCCTGATTCAGTGATGCCCTCGGCAGCCCTCTACAGGAGGTGTTTAATCTCTTGCACCCCACATGTCTAAAGGAAGGCCAGAGGTTGGGTAAGTTTCTTCCTTGCTGGTCCTGCCCCTTCTAAACCATTCCTTGCTCTTTCTCATGCCCAAACCATGGGCATGAGGTTAAACAACAAGAAAAACTAAAAACTGGCTGCCCTGAAGTTTATGCCCTTAGATGATGCTACCTATGCTTTTCCCCTCTTCTTCACTGACGTTTGCTGCCTTCCTATCCCCCTTTCACTCCTGGCATACTTTTTAATGACTTCAACATTCATGTGGGTGGATCATCCAACGCTCTTGCCTCTCAGTTCCTTGGCCCCATCTCTTTTAGAGATCTTTTCCCTGTTCTGCTTCAGCCTTGCACTCGTGTGCTCATACCTTAAACCTGGGCTCACAAACTCAAATGCCAGTAGGGTAAGGCACTTACTACCAATGAGCGAAGAAGGCCAGATGTTAGTCAGCAGAAAATAGTGGAAGCTGTGACCTCCCTGCCTGGTGCCACAGTTCTCTTTTAGAAAGGAGTGACCAGCACTCAGCTGCAGCCAGCTGTCATGTGGAAATGCTAGACCAGGATTTCCACATCTTCCAATTCATGGAAACACAGGTTGTCATGTGCACAGGTAATATGTGCAAATTTTACATTTTAGCAACAATATGGACTTTCAGTCTAAATATTGTGACATTAAAAAACATTTCCCCTCTTAAAAATCAGCTCAAAAGAAGAAAAAAAAAGGGAAAATTAAATTATATCTTCCTTGAAACGTGGAGATATTCTGGAAGTTAGAAAACAGTGAAGATTTGGCCGGACGTGGTGGCTCGCGCCTGTAATCCCAACACTTTGGGAGGCCGAGGCGGGCAGATCACGAGATCAGGACATGGAGACCATCTGGGCTAATACGGCAAAACCCCATCTCTACTGAAAATACAAAAACGAGATTAGCCGGGCGTGGTGGCGGACGCCTGTAGTCCCAGCTACTCGGGAGGCTGAGGCAGGAGAATGGCGTGACCCTGGGAGGTGGAGCTTGCAGTGAGCTGAGATCCGGCCACTGCACTCCAGCCTGGGCGATAGAGGGAGACTCCGTCTCTAAAAAAAAAAAAAAAAACAAAAAAACAACACACAGAAGAAAGAAAAGAAAAAAGAAAACAGTGAAGATATAGTAAGTGACTTAGCAGAAGGGAGGGGACAACCGAAGTGGCTATCCAGGGCAATGCCATGAAGAAACAAGCTCATTGCATTGCAGAAGCACGGAAATGTTCAGGAATGAATTGGAGGCTCCAGGTACCACGAAAGACAAATGGAAATGGAAGGAAGTGGCGGGCACTGAAAATAGGAGATTGATCTAAAATGTGGAATAGGAAACTCTTAGTCCTCCTGGTATCTTCTCTCACTTCAGCGGAAATGGAAGTATATTCTCAGGAGAAGAACTAGAGAGTGGCATTAGGTACAATAGACTGAAAAGAAGACGGTTACGGGAAACTTATATATGGAGTGATGAGATGCTAAGCTCCTTTCTGGCACCCAGATCCAGAATGCTAGCAACCTCAGGCAAGAGATTTACGTATCTCCCCATGTAGACGATCACAATTTTTTGTTAAATCCACAGATTTCATTGTTGTGACTAAGCATTGTTTAGTACCGCATCTAGTATTGTGCTGTGATGATATTTTCCTGTCTTATAGAATTTCTTATTTTACCTGGAGTTAATAATTGCCTTGTTTTCAACTTGTTTTCCTAAAACCCATGACTTCCCACATCCGCAAGAGTAATGTCAAACGCCTGCAATACAGATTTCCACACACTCAAACCAGACAGAGAGTCTATCTATTTCGGTTTTTCTTAGACTCAGCCCTCTGAAGCCCTCCATCCTGCCGCTCCTATCTGTACAGGTGTGCTCTCCGGGCTTGTGCCCAATTCAGAGAGAGAGAGAGAGAGTAAGAGAGCTGTTTATTTTAAGGAATTGGCAAATGTGATTATCTTATCTGTACAGATGTGCTCTCTGGGGCTTGTGCCCAGTTCAGAGAGGGAGAGAAAGAGAGAGAGAGAGAGAGAGAGAGAGAGAGAGAGAGAGAGAGGGAAAGAGCTGTTTATTTTAAGGAATTGGCGCATGTGATTATGGAGGCTTGCGAAATACAAAACACGCAGGGTAGCTGGCAGCCTGGAGACCCACAGAAGAGTTGTAGTTTGAGTCCGAGGGCAGTCAGTCGGTGTCAGAAATTTTTCTTGCTCAGAAGTAGTTTTATTCTATTATGGTCTTCAACTGATTGGATAAGGGCCACCCACATTATGGACGGTAATCTGCTTTACTCAAAATCCATCAATTAAATGTTAATCGCATCTAAAAATTGTCTTCACAGAAACATCCAGAATAATGTTTGACCCACCAGGTAAGTTTGAGAAACAAGGAATGAAGAGTAAAGCAAGTGGTAAATATGTGGATGTATCTAAGTAAATACTGATTAATAAAATAATAATAGCAATGTCTTAATGGGTTAAAAACAATAAAATACATAGAATATACATAGAATATTAATTCATAAATTGGGAATTAAGTAAAAAGAATTAAAGGTTTTTTTTTTTTTTTTTTCCTGAGACAGATTTTCACTCTTGTTGCCCAGGCTGGAGTGTAATGGCATGATCTCGGCTCACTGCAGCCTCAGCCTCCTGGGTCAAGTGATTCTCCTGACTCAACCTCCCAAGTAGCTGGGATTACAGGTACCCACCACCATGCCTGGCTAATTTTTTGTATTTTTAGTAGAGATGGGGTTTCACCATCTTGGGCAGCCTGGTCTTGAACTCTTGACCTCAGGTGATTGACTCACCTCGGCATCCCAAAGTGCTGGGATTACAGGCCTGAGCCACCACGCCCGGCCCAGTGTTCTTTCTTTTATTATGAGGAGAAAGTTAAAGGATCTGTTTACTTTAGGCTTGATTATATTAAGTGTGCATATTATAATTTCTAAGACAACTACTAAAAGAAATGAACAATGCATAGCTTTTAAACCATTTAAACGGGAAAACATTGGAATGATTAAAATACTCAGTGTATCCAAAATAAGGTAAAAAAGGAGAAGAAAAAAGCATGGAATGGGTGTGTCAAATAGAAAGCGGTCGCTCACACCTGTAATCCCAGCACTTTGGGAGGGCGAGGCGGGCGGATCACGAGGTCAGGATCACGAGGTCTGATCACGAGGTCAGACCATCCTGGCTAACACAGTGAAACCCTGTCTCTACAAAAAATACAAAAAATTAACCGGGTGCGGTGGCATGCACCTGTAATCCCAGTTACTCGGGAGGCTGAGGCAGGAGAATTGCTTGATCCCAGGAGGCAGAGGCTGCAGTGAGCCGAAATTGTGCCACTGCACTCCAGCCTGGGTGACAGAGAAAGACTCCATTTCAAGAAAAAAGAAAAAAAAAAAAAAGAAAGCACAAAATATATTTGCAGATTTAAACACAAATATATATAAAATATGAATTGTGCCTTTAGAAATGGTATAATGTCATGGCCTTGACAATATAGTGTTAATTACATTTCATGTAAATAAACTAAATGCTCCAGTTAAAAGATTTTCAGACTTGATAAAGACAAATTCTATCTTCATGTTATGTACAAGGAACATGTTTCAGAAATATAAGAATACAGAAAAGTTAAAAGGCTATATAAGATATACCACAGCCTAAACCAAAGAAAGCTAGTGTAGCCATGTTAAGGAAAATATAGTTTTAAAGAAAATAAAATTATAATAAAAAAATCAGTGAAGACATAAAAGGTTTGAATAAGATAATATGATTGACATAGTGAGATCTCCACCTAACTACTGCAGAATATATATATATCAAACATACAAAACTATTATTAAATACAAATGAACAAATACTCCACCTAACTACTGCAGAATATATATATATATAAAACATACAAAACTATTATTAAATACAAATGAACAAATAAAAGCAAGTCTCAATACATTTCAAAGGTTTAAAACTCTACAATGTGTGTTCTTACATTATAAAACAAGCCAGAAATCAACAAAATTCGAATGAGAAAATTAATATGTTAGGGATGAAGAGACAATCATGCTTCAAAACAAAATTGTAAAAATATTAGAACATATTTTGAACAGAATTATAGCAAAATATTGCATATAAAAGTTATGACAATTTCAAAATAAGTATATTCAGAGAATCTGAAAATTAATTAGGTTAAACACTCATCTCAAGAAGTTAGATATGCGTGAGCAAGAAGGAAACAATGAAGATAAAAGGAGAAGTCTTTGAAATAGAAAGCAAATACATAATAGATGCGACAAAACCAAAAGCTGCTTCATTGATTTTAACAAAATGAAAATATCGGTCAAGAATGATTAAAAAAAAAACTGAGAAGGCACAAATAATCAATAGCTAGAAACAGAAAAGAGACACACTTAGGTATATTGCAGATATTTAAAAGATAGTACAAGGTTAATATGAACTTGAAAAATTTAGAAAAGCTTGATAATCTTCTAATAAATATATAACCTACCAAAGTTTATTCAGGAAGAAATAGGAAATCTATAATAAGAGATAGAAAATGTTACAATTATGGTATCCATACATCCCATTTTGCCCAGGACAGTCCCAGTTTATACCTATTATAGATTAATGTCCATTAATTATTTTCATAACCCCTTTAATTCTCAAAAGTGCTCCAGTTTGGAGGATAAGCCATATGTTCATCCTGCCTGTTTATAATAATTAGAGTAACTAAATCCGTAGTCCAAAGTGTTCCTCAAATGTTCCTCCTAAAAGAATTCCAGGCCTCAATTCACCAACCAGTTCTACCAAACATTCATGGAAGAAATAATTTCAATCTTAGCCAAACTCTTTCACAAAATGGAAAAAGAGGAAATACTTCCTGACTCTTTGAGACGAGTATAACCTTATTACTAAAATGTGGCAAAGACAGTACATGAAAAGAAGATTACAGGCAATCTCACACACAAACACAGACACAAAACTCATAATCCAAATATCTGCAAACTGAACTTAGCAGTATCTAAAGGGATAATAAATTATGACCAAGTTGGCAACATCCCAGGAATTCAAAGTTGGTTTTACATTAGAAAATAAACTAAAATAGGCCGGGCCTGGTGGCTTACACCTGTAATCCCAATGCTTTGGGAGGCCGAGATGGGAGGACCACTTGAAGAGATTGAGACCAACTTGGGCAACATAGCAAGACTCCCTCTTTACAATAATAATAATAATAATAATAATAATACTACTAAAAGATGGATGCAGTGGCATATGCCTATACTCCTAGCTACTCAGGAGACTGAGGTGAAAGGATGACTAGAGCCCAGGAGTTCCAGGCTGCAGTGAGCTATGATTGTGCCACTGCACTCCAGCTTGGGCAACAGAGTGAGAACCTGTCTGTAAAAAAATAATCAACTAAAATAATCCACCATGTTACCACATTACCACATGAGAGGAGAAAAATCATAACATCTTCTCAATAGCTATGGAAAAAAGCATTTGATAAAATTCAGTGTACATTCACGATTTAAAACCTCTTATCAGAGTGAGAATAAAAAGGAACTTCTTTGATAATTATCTTCAAACGTCATACAGCACATATCACTCTTAATGGTGATATTAGGAGGAGATCAGAGCCACACAAGATTCCTACTATCATCGCCTCTATTTGACATTGTGATGGTGGTCCCAGCCAATAAAGTAAGAAAAAGATTGTGTAAGAACCAGAAAGGAAGAACAAAACCACCAATATTAGTGACTAATATGCTTCTATAATAGAAAATTTTAATTAAAACTACATATATATTATTATTAGAATTAATGAGAGATGAACAATTTTTCTGGATATGAAAAAATCAAAATTGCATTTCTTTACAGCAGCATCAAAGCACTGGAAAATGGAAAAAAAATATACATTTACAATAGTGTCAAAATATATAATGTACCTAGGAAGAAAATCTAACACAAATGTTATGGAGAAAACAACATATCTTTATCGAGAGATATCAAAGAAAATATAATAGAGATATATATAGTAGTCCCCCCTCGCCCGTAGTGGATACGTTCCAAGACCCCCAATGGATGCCTGAAACTGCAGATAGTACTGAACCCTATATACACTGTTTTCTCCTACACACACAAACCTATGATAAAGTTTAATTTATAATTTAGGCACAGCAAGAGACTAAAAACAACTAATAATAAAATAAAACAATTATGACAACATGCCAGCATTATTACTCTTCTGCTTTAGGGCCATTATTAAATAAAATGAGGGTTCCCTGAACACAAGCACTGCAATACTGCGACAGTTGGTATTGATAACTGAAATGGCCGCTAAGTGACTGATGGGTGGGTGGCATGTACAGCATGGATCCTCTGGACAAAGGGATGACTCATATTCTGGGCCATGCAGAGCAGGACAGTATGAGACTTCATCCCCCCACTCAGAACGGTGCACGATTTAAAATTTATGAAGTGTTTATCTCTGGTGAATTTTCCATTTACTATTTTGGGACTGTGGCTGACCAAACGTAACAGAAACTGTGGAAAGCAAAATAGGGGATAAAGGGAGACTACTGTAACAAGTTTCTGGATTAGAAGATTCAATATTATAAGCATATCAAAATTTCCCAAATCAACCCAAAGATTCGGTGCAAACACAACAAACAAATACTCCTTTAAGTTATTGAGCTTGGCAAACCGATTCTAACGTTAATATGGACTGGTTAATATGGACTGATAGCTAAGACTTTTTTTTTTTTTTTTTTTCTTGAGACAGAGTCTCACTCTGTCGCCCAGGCTGGAGGGCAGTGGTGCGATCTTGGCTCATTGCAACCTCCTCCTCCCAGGTTCAAGCGATTATCCTGCTTCAGCCTGCCCAGTAGCTGGGACTATAGGCACGCGCCACTATGCCTGCTAATTTTTGCAATTTAGTAGAGACGGAGTTTCACCATGTCGGCCAAGCTGGTCTCAAACTCCTGATCTCAAGTGATCCGCCCGCCTTGGTCTCCCAAAGTTCTCAGGTGTGACGGAGTCTCGCTCTGTCGCCCAGGCTGGAGTGCAGTAGCACGATCACGGCTCTCTGCAAGCTCCGCCTCCCAGGTTCAGGCCGTTCTCCTGCCTCAGCCTACCGAGTAGCTGGGACTACAGGCCTGTGACACCACGCCCGGCTAATTTTTTGTGTTTTTAGTAGGGACGGGGTGTCATGATGTTAGCCAGGATGGTTCTCGATCTCCTGACCTCCTGATCCGCCCGCCTCGGCCTTCCAAAGTGCTGGGATTACAGGCGTGAGCCACCGCGCCCGGCCCAGCTGAGACATTCTTAAAGAAGAAAAGCAAGGTGGAAATAAATATTTGCCCTGTACGATGTTGAGACTTAATATATCACTAGAATGATTAAGAAGGTATAAGATTGGCTCGGGGATAGACAAACAGACCAGTGGTACAGAGACAGAGCCCCAAAATACACCTAGACACATATGGACACTTGATATACAACAGAGTTAGCATTGCCAGTAAGTGATGAAAGGATGGCTTTTTCATGAAAGGGTGCTGAGACAATTGGGATTTTTTAATAAAAGAATAAAACCAAAAATGGTCCTATACCTTTCATTACACTAAAAAATCTTTTATAGGTAAATTATATGTGAAAAGCAAACCTATAATGCTTTTAGAGGACAATATAGCAGATATCTTTAAGACTTGGGAATATGGAAATATTTCTTAAATATTACATTAAAGCATATAGCCATAAAGTAAAAGATTAATAAATAAGATAACATTAAAACTAAGAACTTCTCATCATGAAAAGACACAAGACTGGGAGAATATATCTGCAATAAATATAATTGATGAAGGATTAATCTCTGAATATATATAGATATATATATGTTTGTATAGTTTTTAAAATGCCTGCTAGTCATTGAGAATAAGGCAGACAACTCAGTAGAAACATGCACATAGGGGCCGGGCGCGGTGGCTCACACCTGTAATCCCAACACTTTGGGAGGCCAAGGCGGGCGGATCACTAGGTCAGGAGTTCAAGACCAGCCTGGTTGGCACGGTGAAACCTTGTCTCTACTAAAAATACAAAAAATTAGCCTGGCGTGGTGGCAGGCACCTGTAGTCCCAGCTACTCCGGAGGCTGAGGCAGGAGAATCGCTTGAACCGGGAGGCGGAGGTTGCAGTGAGCTGAGATCACGCCACTGCACTCCAGCCTGGGGGACAGAGCGAGACTCCGACTCAATAAAAAGAGGAAAAAAAAAAAAAAACCCAGGCACATAGGATTTGAATAGACAGCTCAATAAAGAGGCATTCCAAATGTCTGATAAACATATGAAAGGTGTAATCTTATTTGCATTCACGGAAATGCACCTTGAAACAACAGCGAGATATCCTATAACCCCATCAGGCTGGCTAAAATTATGAAATCTAAAATAAATTTGGGAACTCAAATGCATTGCTAGCGTGAGCAGAAATTGGCAAAACGACTTTGGAAAACAGTGTGACATTATGGCACAGTTGTCAGTGTATTGCTTCTCAGCTCAAACTCACTTTTCAATACAAGCTTTGAGATGAGGGAATTTCTTGAAGCATTTCTCCTCTAAAGTGAGCGCGATGTTGAGCTTTCTCAGTAGAGGGCGCTAGGCAGGTGTTGCAGGAGGGAGGGGCGCTTCTGCAGTTTCTGGTGGAGGCTCAGTGGGTCAACCGTGCGGGTGGGAAGGCGGTCGAGTGGATTCCGCCCTTCCGCATGCCCAGACGGCCAAGTCCCTCAGCGACCTCACAGCCCGCTTGTCTGCTCAACACGGTCAGGCCTGCTGCACACTCACACACAGGCCACCAGCTGCGGCTCCCCTGACCAGCCTACACTTTGGAGGGTTGTTTCCTGTTTTTCTTTTTCCACCACTGCAAACCAACACATTTCTCTGCCATCTAATTGGTTCAACTACGCCTTCTCCAACGAAGTCAGAACCACAGTTTTGGAGAGGGAGCCCCTTGCAAGTTTATTCTTCCTTGGGTAACTCTCTCTTGGCTCTAGGGCACCGTGCAGGCTTTCTTATTTTCTATAGTTACTCCTTTATCCCAACTTAATAATTCTTTATATTAAACTCTCCCTTTGCGGGAGGAGTTTATATTAAACGAAACCCTTTGTGTTTAAAATAATTACGTGGTTTCTATCTTCTGACTGGATCCACCCTGCTAAGTATTGAGGATGTGCCATACAATTCCACAGCAATTCCACTTCTAATTATCTTTTCTAGAGGAGCTTTTTGCACACGTGCATTAATTCACAGGAACCAAAACGTTTATAGCAGCAATTTGCATAAAAGCCAAATTCTGAAAATAACTCAAATGTTCATCAAGAGAGAACAGATAATTAAATTGTTACAGTCCTACAAGGAAATGAAAATCAGTGAGCTACAGCTAGGCAGAACAAAATGGATGAACGTCACAGACCTAATGCTCAGTGAAAGAAGCAAGTTGCACGTTGGTGTTTACTATATAATCCCATTGATCCCATTTAAAGTTCAACTTTATGTAAAACTCAACTACGTTGTTTGGATGTATATATCAATATATATAAAATATATATATAGTAAAACTATAAAGAAAAACAAGGAAATGAATATTTTAAACGTTAAAATAGTGGCTACCTTTATAAGGTTGATTTTGGGGTGCCCTCTTTGTCATGCGGATGTGGTTACATAAGTATTTGAATTACAATTCCCTTTGACTTATGCATATATGTTCTGTGCATTCTATTAAAGGCTTTGCAATTATGTAAACCAATAACCACAACACAAAGAAAGACACAGTTTCTGCCTTTATGAAACTTACGGGGAGAAAGAACAAAACAGAAAACGTGGAATTCACTTAAGATAGAGATAGCAGGGTTTCTTTCCTTCCTTCCTTCCTTCCTTCCTTCCTTCCTTCCTTCCTTCCTTCCTTCCTTCCTTCCTTCCTTCCTTCCTTCCTTCCTTTCTTTTTCTTT
>NW_016804388.1:1180099-1200985 GCF_001698545.2 Rhinopithecus bieti
TGAGACGGAGTCTCGCTCTGTCGCCCAGGCTGGAGTGCAGTGGCCGGATCTCAGCTCACTGCAAGCTCCGCCTCCCGGGTTCCCGCCATTCTCCTGCCTCAGCTCCCCAGTAGCTGGGACTACAGGCGCCGCCACCTCGCCCGGCTAGTTTTTTGTATTTTTTAGTAGAGACGGGGTTTCACCGTGTTAGCCAGGATGGTCTCCATGTCCTCACCTCGTGATCCACCCGCCTCGCCTCCCAAAGTGCTGGGATTACAGGCTTGAGCCACCGCGCCCGGCCAAGACTGATAATCTTGATAATCCAGGGTTGGACCTCATGCTGGTCTGGTATTCTAAATTACATTACCCACGTAAGCCAGTAACCCCTAGGTAGAAATATTAGCATAAGAATTAGTGACTGTAGGAAGATACTACTGCTGGGCAACACAAAACCTCTTTAGAGAAATACACCTGTATCCAGATCACATGGAACGTCCACCAAATGGGAGCTCACAAACCTAAATTACAAGAACGTGAGGAAACAATTCACCCATGCCAAGAGTCAACAGACACAATAGTCAACAAGGTTAGACTCTCAGAACTTCAGAAAATATAATAAATAAATATTAGTAAAATATCAAGATTATAAAACAAGGAGTCACATAGCACAAGAACATCTTAGTATCAAGAAAAAATTAATTTGGAAAAACTAGACTGAACTTCCAGAAATAAAATATGTGGTCATTGAAATTAAATATATCTTCTTGTATAATAGTTCATAAGGCATTGGCCTCAAAGGAGCCTTTACAGGAAACTGGAGCTGCCTAGAGCCATAATGTCAGGTGAGTGATAATTTCTAAGCAATTATAGATGTAGTGATATATTTAGAGGTGAGAGCGGCCTCATAGATTTACTAGTGAAACTCCCTTTGGTGAAAGATGTGAAAATCATAGCCCCAGGATGTAAACCAAGTCACAGGTACAGTAAAGTCCCATCTAGAGCACACATGTTCTGATACCTGTTAAGTGCCTTTTCAGATATGTCACATTCCCCTCTCCATAGACACAGGCACCTGCTGAGAGAAAGATCAGGGAAGTTTGATGACACTTGTTGCAGTGAAAAGGTGGTAAAAGGAGAAAGGAAAGAGCAGATCTCAGACCTCAAAAGGCTGGGAGACTATTTTTGTATATAATAACAGGAAATAGCCTTCCTATTATATAAACAGGAATTTAATGGAGGAGAGTCGCCTAGGGATTCTGGGGAATGCTGGAATACATACTTGATTACGTCCTGCAAGGGTGGATTTGCGTGGGGAGCAGGGCAGTTAATTCTGGCACTTGTCAGTGCCAGGGCTAAACTCTTCAGCTCCCATTTGGTGGAGGTAACATTCTTTCATCACTTTTGTTTCCTTCCATTGACGTGAATGAGGAATTTCTTCCATGGCGTGCTTGGTTCAAGCACTGCCAAGAGCTGGCAAAGCTCCTAGTGGCATCTTTCACTTTTGGTCTCGGGTGGCTCTTAAATACAGATGAATTGTGTAGGAAACAAACAGGAGGAATTATCAATCATATGTGTCTCTTCCTCTCAAGAAAATGTGCCATTTTCCTCTTCTCTTCTCTACATGGTGATGGCATTTTTTTTCCAAGTTTGCTCAGTTCACAATCTGCACACCTCACCTTCCTCAGAAAGCCTCCTAGGCTGAAAACCTATTGTCAGCTGTTCTGTGGTTCTACCTTGTATTACCATTGCAGGTGTACATGTCTTATCTCCTTCGGTAGACAGCGACTACTTGGAAGACAGATCCTGGTCTGATCCATTTTCGAGTTCCATAATGCCATGCCCAGTTCCTCACACACATTTGGTGCTTAATAAATGTTTGTCTTATGAGTGAACTGATCTTTGATTTGTTGTGTAGCAAACATACAAAATTCTAGGCTGTATCAGCTAGAAATCATGTTGGTGCTAGTGACTAAGAACTTAGCATAGAGGCTTAAATAAATTAAAGCCTTTTTTTTCTGTGATGTAAATAAATAAATAAATATTAGTCTTGCCAGTCCAGGATGGGTAAGGTAGCTTCACCACGTCATGAGGGACCCAAGCACTTCCTTCCACTCTGCGTTCTTCAACATGTTGCTTGCATCTTCGAGGTCACAAAATGTCTGCCAGAGCTCCAGTCAGTAGGTCTGCATTTTAGGAGACTAGAAAGGGAAAGACAACAGGCTCTTCTCTCATTGGCATGAAAAACCTCCTGTAAAGAGAGTTGCAGGAAACACCAATCAAAGACTTGTATTTAAATTTCATTGACCAGCCCCTTAACTGCAAAGGAAGATGGGGAGTAAAGCTTTTTAGCTTGGCACACGTTCCCCTAAGAAAAATCTGAGTTATGTTTCTAAGGCAGAAAGAGAGCATATTGGATAAGCAGCCTGCGGTCTTTGCCATAAAGGATCTTAATCATTCATCAGTAAGTATAATTTTTTTTAATGTCAATTGTTTCTTTAAGATTTTAAATTTCTCTTCAAAATCTGTAGGTAAATCACTGAAATTTATCCAGACCCCAGCCTTCACATCCAGGGATTTTAGTGTTCCACCATCTACTCAATGCTACGCCTCCTCCTACCCCATCAAATGAGCTTCGTTTGTTTTTCCTTTATCTCTAAGTGGTATGACACCATCTGGTGTTCTCTGCTTTTGACCCAGAGCCATGTCTGGCATCATCAGACTAATCAAGAGGTGGGAAGGGACAGGGTCAGGCATGGGTTAGTGACACAAATCACTTGGTAATTAAAAACCCCTTTGTTATAACATTTTCTCCTTGCACAACAAAATATCCATTGCAGGATTTTGGTAAAATTCTGCTCTATTAATCATCATCAATTGGAAGCTCAGAATATGAGGCTAATTGTCAGATTGATGTTGTGGCTGAGAGGAAGTATTAAAATTTCAAAAAGACCATAAGAGAGGCAGTTATAGAAATAGTGTGCTAATTCTTAGCTTACCTTTCCATATATGTTAAATTTCTCTTAGAAATTATTTGGATTACTAACGTACAAATGATTACTAAAGATAATAATTAATCGATTTAATCATCCATTCCATTAATCAATAATTGTTGAGCATATACTATTTCCCAGGCATTGTGCTAGCTGCTAGAGCTATAAATGAGAGTTTTTTTAAAATGTAGACATTTCTGAGCTAAAGATACGTTGAAAGGTTAAAATGAACAGCAGGAAAATGAGATGATAACCTGAAATCAGCTTTCATAGACCAATAATCCCAAAAAGTCTGCCAGAAAATTAATAACAGAAACTAAGCTTGGGCATTTTGCAATTCTCTTTTAGCCACACAAAATTAAATTAGAAATTCTGAGAAGACTCAAGCAGGGACTGTTAATATGGGATTTTGACATGTATTAACTAGACAATCTTCATGAATAAAGAAAAGAAATAGAACAAGTCACTTACATGGCATAATGTTAAAATAAGGCCTCCTAGATAGCCACTATTCTGAATAAGATAAGAAAGACGATGCAATTATAGCTAAGCGGCTCAAAATTCCATTAGAATATTTTAAGCGTTAGTATAGGAATTTACACAAGAGTTAGAGAAAAGGAAATTTAAAACCAAGACCTGAAAGACACTAATTTAAGGGCAGGTTATTTTGCAGGGGTTGAGTGGGGCAGGAGAATCACTGGATTGTGAAATTGAAATTGAAATTGGTTAATTTCAACGGACTACTTGATACGATTGATAGTCATGGATTTGGCAACTGTGGATGCCATGGCAGACAAAGTTTGCTCCTAAGAAGATGCCCAACTCAGAGATGCTGGGTCCTGTGTCCCAGGGTTCTCCAGTGCCTTTCATCTGGAGATCATATCACTGTCCTGTGCTTTTGACCTTGTTAGTTGGTCTGACGTACTTGTTTACTTCCCTTTAGCTGGATGAATAATGTATAATCTCTGGAAAGTATAAAAACCCAATGTACTCTTATGTCATTTGTGTTTAAATATAACCATTATGATGTCCTGCGCATACTATGTTAATGTTTTAAATGATTTTTGAAAGGCTTAAAAGGATTTCTTTCTAGAAAATTCATAAGGCTGATTTAGTAGACTGATAAGAGGAAGAGTTCTTACATTTGTAACTCTCCCTTTGTATATCTGAAATGTTTGAGAGGGGGAGTTACATTAAAATAGTACTTTGAAATAGCCAAGGGAATTTGATTGTTTAAATATGCAAATGATGTTTAACATGAAACATCACTCCTGTAATCCCAGCACTTTGGGAGGCCGAGGTGGGTGGATCACCTGAGGTCAGGAGTTCGAGACCAGCCTGGCCAACATGGAGAAACCCCGTCTCTACTAAAAATACAAAACTTAGCTGGGCTTGGTGGCACGTGCCTGTAATCCCAGCTACTCAGTAGGCTGAGGCAGGAGAATCGCATGAATCTGGGAGGTGGAGGTTGCGGTGAGACAAGATAGTGCCATTGCACTCCAGCCTGGGCAACAAGAATGAAACTCCATCTCAAAAAAAAATTAATAAATAATAATAATAATAATGATTATACTTTAAAAAAAATTTCTAAAGTATGAATTTTATCAGGTTAAAAAGACCCTTAGCTCTAGATTTAAGAGCATAATTGCTAGGTCATATGTGTATGGCTCCAGCTTGGATGGAAAGTTCTGAATTGTTCTCCAGCCCTTCCACTGGAACCCCACCACACACCAGACATTCCATAGTCTGCCAACACTTGATGGTGTGAGGCTCTCTACTTGTTTCCAACCTGATGACTATAAAATGATATCTCGGCCAGGCGCAATGGCTCATGCCTGTAATCCCAACACTTTGGAAGGCCGAGGTGGGTGGATCACCTGAGGTCAGGAGTTCGCCACTAGCCTGGCCAACACGGCGAAACCCCGTCTCTACTAAAAATACAAATATTAGCCAACTGTAATCCCAGCTACTTGGGGGACTGAGGCAGGAGAATTGCTTGAACCGGGAGGCGGAGGTTGTGGTGGGCTGAGATCACGCCACTGCACTCTAGCCTGGGCAACAGAGCAAGACTCCATCTGGAAAAATAAATAAATAAATAAAATGGTATCTCATGGTGATTTTGACTTGACTTTTCCTGATTATTAGTGAAATTTCCATTTGTCTTACGATAATTTTTCCGTTGTCTTTTTCTTATACACATGTATTCTGGATTACTCCCTTTGGAGAGCTGTATGTGTGGAAAATGGTTTCTCCTAGTTTATGCAGATTTTTCCCTTTTCTTTTTTTTTTTCAGTATGTCTTTTGATCAGTAGAAGTTTTATATTTTAATCTTGTTCAATTTATTAGTATTCTCCTTTATAGTTTGTGCTTAGTTTTTGAAATATCAGGTACCTTTTGGTAATTTTTCAACAGCTTAGCCTATATGGCACAATGCATTTCATATGTACATATACAAATGTCAAAATTATAAATATGCCTAAATTATACAGCTGTAACTAGCCTTAAATATTGTAATTAAAACTGTATAATTAAACTAAGCATGCAAGCCAATAGTTTAAAAAATAGTTTCACTCCAGTTTGGTACGGACTTAGCTCTTGAGCTATTGAAATCAATGGCCAGCGTGGGAAGCAATGATCTGACGCCTGTGGGTGGTGACCTTGCAGCAGCTCAGCTTCTTCTTTCGTTCCATCCTATTTCTGTCCTTAATAGCAGATGGTTATCTCATGTTAAAATTTTATTATTTTCTTTATAACTACAATCTTAACAGTTTAAAATAGTACTAAATTTCATGTGGAATAAAACTTCAGATTCTCAGCATCTTATCTTTCTTAGTGATTTCCACTGTAGCCCTCAGTGTTATTGGGCAAACTCTTATCTCAATTGTTGTTTGCGTTGAGTGCTATCTAACCATAATGGAAAAGGGAAAAAAGTAGAGTCCCAATTATCCATAACTGCCTCTGCTTTCTGAGGAAGGCAACGTGATTCTTTTCAGTGGAGTAAAAACCTCTCTATGGCTTTTTCTTACCCCCTAACAGAGAGATTAGTGGGAGAGAGAGAAGGGCTTGAGATTCCTGTCTAGCAGGGCCTTTGGATATTCAGATTGTGTCCCAGAGCTGAATTCTCCAAAGGAATAGAGGGATGTGGAGGTGTGGGGGAGAGAGGGCTAAATAGTTTGGCAGGAGGCTGGAAGCTGAGCTAGGTAGGATCAGAAGACTTTTTAAGAACAAAGACTGGAGACTTGAGGTGACTCCATCTTCAATATTAATTCAGATCTTTCTTATAATGTGCTTCATAAACACACACCTTGTGTGAAAGCTGCTTTTGAGAAAAAGAAACGTGTTTTATGCAACGCAGGGTGCAATAGGAACAGCGCATGTGGGGCAGTGAGAAATTCCTTCCCCTGACCTGATTCAGCAGTGAAGGTGATCAGAGCAAATAGGAACTGGACTGCTTCACGCTCCTCAAGGACTTTAAGGAGTGTGTCTTCTACCACCGACAGCAAAGGGCTCAGAAAATTTTATCTGAACCTCCCGACATCTGAGTTATACAAACTAAGTCAAAGAATGGGAAGCACATAGCAGTCACTGGTCCATTACAGTTCTGAAGTCCAGCCAGGTGCATATTTACCCGAGATAGAAAATGTTCCTCAGTCAGGGTCTGGTAGTGCTTGCTGGAAGTGACTCCCTGATTCATTCCTTTTTTGAGGCTGTTTAGTTCATCCTCTGTGCTCTTGGCTCTGCCCTCCAAGTTGTCCTTAATTTTCATTAGAAGTAGCTTTCACAATCTGCTTCTTGCCCCTAAAAATTGGGTGCCCAGAACGTTCATATCAGTTTGAAATGTCTCTGCTCCATTTGTTAGAGCTGGCTTGAGCAAGTATCCTGCAGGGGACTAATATCCAGAATTTAGAAGGAATTCAAACGACTCAACAACAACAACGAACCAATAATTCCATTAAAAAGTGGGCAAAGGACATGAATAGACATTTTTACACTTTCTTTTTTGTTTGTTTGTTTTTGAGACAGAGTCTCGCTCTGCCACCCAGGCTGGAGTGCAGTGGGGCGATCTTGGCTCACTGCAACCTCCACCTCCCAGACTCAAGCAATTCTCCCGCCTTAGCCTCCCATGTAGCTGGGACCAGAGGCATGCCCTACCATGCCTGGCTAATTTTTACATTGTTAGTAGAGATGGGGTTTCACCATATTGGCCAGGCTGGTCTCGAACTCCTGACCTCATGATCCACTCGCCTCAGCCTCCCAAAGTGCTAGGATTACAGATGTGAGCCATGGCGCCCAGCCCAGAATGGCTATTATTAAAAAGACAAAAAATGACAGGTGTTGGTGAGGATGTGGAGAAAAGGGAATGGCTTACACACTGTTGGCAGAAATGTTAATTAGTACAATCGCTATGGAAAACAACCTGGAGATTTCTCAAAGAAGTAAAAATAGAACTACAATTCGATCCAGCAGTTTCACTACTGGGTATCTACACAGAGGAAAGAAATGATTTTATGAAAAAGATACCTGTACTCATGTGTATCACAGCACTCTTCACAATAGCATAGATACCAGCCTAAGTGTCCATTAACAAATGATTGGGAAAAGAAAATATCTGTCTATATACTCCATGGAGTGCTATTCAGCCATAAAAAAGAATGAAATGATGTCTTTTGCAGCAATGTGGATAGAACTGGAGGCCATGATCTTAAGTGAAACAATTCAGAAACAGAAAGTCAAGTACTGCATGTTCTTTCTCATAAGTGGGAGCTAACCAGTGGGTAAACATGGATATCGAGTACGGATGATAGACAGTGGAGACTAGGAAAGGTGGTGAGATGGGGGAGAGGAGTATAAATCACTTGATGGTACAATATATGTTATTTGGGTGATGGGTATCCTTAAAGCCCCTACTCCACCACTATACAATGTATTCACGTAACAAAATTGTACTGCATAAATGTATACACATTTTAAAAATTTAAAAAAATGTTCTGAGTTCTCATTGAGTCTTACTGAGGATCACACCATGGCAAAAGGACTACATCCATAATTCTTTCTAAGATGGGCTTTTCTGTACTTTGGGCCACATGTGAGGCTGCTGTGGTAAAATGTCCTTAAGATTCTTAGCAGTCCAACTGTCTAGTTGAGAAAGTCTAGGTGCCACCTTAAATCTTATAGAAGTTTTAATAAGGGATCTTGGCCGGGTGCAGTGGCTTACGCCTGTGATCCCAACACTTTGGGGGGCCGAGGTGGGTGGATCACCTGAGGTCAGGGATTCGAAACCAGCCTGTCCAACATGGTGAAACCCTGTCTCTACTAAAAATACAAAAATTTGCTGGGCGTGGTGGCACATGCCTGTAAGCCCAGTTCTCAGGAGACTGAGGCAGGAGAATCGCTTGAACCCAGGAGGCGAAGGTTGCAGTGAACCAAGATTATGCCACTGCACTCCAGCCTGGGCAACAGAGTGAAACTTCAACTCAAAAAAAAAAAAAAAAAAAAAGAGGGGCATTTTACCTTATTAAAATAGTAATACTAATAAGGTAATACTAATAAGGGATCTTGTAGACAAACCTTTGATTTAATGTTTACTTACCTTGGCCATTTCTTACTTTGAGAATGTTTTGCTGGCCAGAGGCGCTGTCCTGGGTCCTCTGTTTCTTCTTATTGCTGCCTAAAACTTAAGAGTCCTTTCTTTCCATTCATCTCTTTCTTCCTGCACTTTATCAACACGGGTAAAAGAAGCCAATGGTACTTTCAGTATTTTACCTAGAAATCTCCTTATTCAGATCAAGTTCATTAGCTACATTTCATTTCTGTCTTTCATGGTATTACAGGTGACAATGTGACCAAAAATCTCACTACTATGTAACATCTTTTGTAGAACCTCCAATAGCAATTTTCTCACTGCTATTGCAGGCTTCCTAACAATTTCCTCACTGCCCTTCCAGCCTCTGCTGCCTCCCAATATCAGAGCCAATGACAAATGTCTTAGGGTTTGGTTATGACAGTATCCCACTTCCAGATAGCAATTTCTGTTTCAATTATTTACTTCTGTGTCATAAACCAGCCCAGTATTTAGTGGCTTAAATCAATATCCATTTTATTGCTCACAATTCTGTGGGTCAGAAATTCGGGTGAGGGCTGATGGCAACAGCTCATCTCAGCTCCAGTGGGGCTAACTGGGGAAGATCCAAGCCGTTGGCTGGCTCGGGCACCTTGATTCTCCTGTCTGTGGCCTCTCATCATCCAGGCCCTGTTTCCTTCCATGCAGCGTCTCCAACAGGACACCCTGGGCTCCTTTACACACTGGGTGGCTTCCAAGAAGGCAGAAACAGAAACTGCTAGGCCTCTTGTGGCCTAGGCCCAGAAGTCACAATGCCACTTCCAGAACTTTCTGTTGGTTAAAGAAAGTCATGAAGCCAATCTATATTCAAAGGAAGGGGAAAGATATTTCATTTCTTTGTTGGAAATAATACAACACAAAAGAACATGCAGGATAGGATGGATTGGGGTGGACCACTTTTAGAAAAGACCTACTTCTCAGAAAGAGGCAAAAATTCATGAACTGCAATACTCTCTGAGACCATCTCTATTTCATAATCTAGCAATAAACCTGAAGTTCAAGCTCTGCTCTCTGGCTATGTAAGCAAATTGAGGTCAGAAGGGAGTTAAAGCAACAACGAATTGATACAAGCCTGCTTTTACAAGAGTCTGATCTATAGTGGTTTGGTCTTTGCTCGAGCATTCTGAGAGACAAACTGCCTCAGAAGGAGACCTATTCCACAATCGAATAACTCTAAAGTCTGTAACAATCTTCCATTTGCAAAGTTCAATGCTGCCTTTCTGTGACTCCTCCCGTGGTCAGATCTGCCCTCCGAGGCCACCGAAAGAAAGGCTGCTCCCTTCTGAACATGGCATTCATTTAAATCTAAATATTTTCAAATACTTCTCTTGACTCAAGATTCAACACTTCCCAACTTCTTTACTTGTCTATCATGTAAAGTCATTATTTCCCAGAAACATGTGTTTATGTATAACACATACAATCCGTAGAATAAATTTTGCCCAGAATAGTATGTTTAAAAGGAAAGAAAAATATGTAATAGATTATTGAAAGTTTCAAAATATCTGGTGGTACAAATGAGTGAGTTAAACATTTATTTCTGGCTTAACCATTTGGTTTGATCTTGTGGAAATCCAGTGCTTGGAACTTATCTTCTCCTAACTTTTTCATAACATAGTCACTGCTTGCCTGAATAATTGTCTAGATGTAGTGTCCTGTATGGTTGGTTAGTATTCAATGGGTGATGGGGAAAAGTAATACATAAATTCTGAGAAAAGCTGAAAGCAAAGTTTATTCTTATAAATGACAAAAAATGCCCAGATACAACAGACTCTCTGTTTGACATTTGTATGCCAGAATGAAAACTATGGGGTTCAGGCATCTTCTTTTTTTAAAAAAAAATTTTCATTTGCATAGGTTTTTGGGGAACAAGTCGTATTTGATTACAGGAGTAAGTTCTTTAGTGGTGATTTGTAAGTTTTTGGTGCACGCATCATCTGAGCAGTATAGACTGCACCTAATGTGTAGTCTTTTATCCCTCACCCCCTCCCCACCCTTTGTCCCTGAGTCCCCAAAGTCCACTGTATCATTCTTATGCCTTTGCATCCTGAGGCACCTTCTTCCATACGCACCATCCACAAGTAGAAGTGATTCTTCAACTGTGGCTGATTGGAGCAAAGTGCTCAAGCAACTATCAAGGACCATTTCTCCTGTGGATGATGCTTATGGAAGAAGATACCTTAGACCCAAAACTAGAGTGAGGCTTTTACTGGTTGGGGAAGGTGGCTATAAAAAGCTAAGAATAATGAAAACCTATGACCAATTTAAAAAAATGAGAACTTAATCACAGCCTTATCGACCCACAACCAGGGGTCCACAAATAGCCTTAATTATGTCTTATGTTATTAAGATAACAACCCCAAATTTTCCAGGCAGCAATTTTTTTGGTGCCAATATTTTGGTCTTTTGCTTCCAAAGACTAACCTTTTGATAAAGTCAGACAGCTTTAAAATGTGTGTGTTTAAGTTCTATAAATAGAAATACATTTGAGCATATATGAAAGGAGCAAAGTATTTATCTCACCACACAGTTAAGAACTTTAAAAACATTCATTGTTGGATGGCGATTTTAAAACATTAAAATAAGTGGAACGATTCCTTTGAAATTGTGAAAAATAACACATATATAATTAATGACTTTTCTATTTGTATTATACTTGCTTAGATGGTTCAGGCTTAGTAAGAAAGCTGTTGATAGTAGAAAACAATGTGTATATGTAATAATAAAGAAATAATGTGGATTGTTAGTGAATAGAAAATAGTCCTTTTGGCCAAGTGTGGTGGCTCATGCCTGTAATCCCAGTACCTCAGAAGGCCAAAGCAGGAGGATCACTTGAGTTGAGTAGTTCGAGACCAGTCTGGGTAGCATAGTGAGACCCTGTCTCTACACAGAATTAAAGTAAAAAAATTATCTGGAGGTGGTGACACACACCTGTGGTCCTGGCTACTTGGGAGGCTGAAGTGGGAGGATCCATTGAACCCAGGAGGTCGAGGTTGTAGTGAGCCTTGATTGTACCACTGTACTCCAGCCTGGGCAACAGAGTGAAATCCTGTCTCAGAAATGAAAGAAAGAAAGAAAGAGAAAGAAAGAAAGAAAGAAAGAAAGAAAGAAAGAAAGAAAGAAAGGAAGGAAGGAAGGAAGGAAGGAAGGAAGGAAGGAAGGAAAAGAAATATGATATGTTTTGAATAATTTATCCCTTCCAAATCTCATATTGAAATGTAATCCCCCATATTGGAGGTGGGACCTGGTGTGATGTGTTGGATTATGGGAGCAGATCCCTCATGAATGGCTTAGTGCCAACCCCTTGCTGATGAGTGAGTTCTTGTTCAGTTGGTTCACATGAGATCTGGTTGTTTAAAAGAGGCTGGGACCTCCCCCTTCTCTCTCTCACTCCCTCTCTCACTGTGTGACCCTGCCTGCCCCGACTTGAAGCTTCCTGAGGTCTCACCAGAAGCTGAGCAGACCCTGGTGCTGTGCTTGTACAGACTGCAGAAACTGAACCAGAAAAACCTCTTTTCTTTAGAAATTACCCAACCTCAGGTATTCCTTTACAGCAATGAAAATGGCCTAACACCATAGTCTTTTGGCTATATTTAATTTGAAGATAGTTCCAGATATTTCCCTACATTAATTTTTCATCTTTAGTGGGCAAATGGTGTACTGAAACTAGATAGTGGTGGTGTACAACGATGTGCATGTACTAAATGTCTCTGAATTGTACACTTAAAATGGTTAAAATGGTAAATTTTATGTTGTGTATATTTTATCACCACCACAACAAAAAAACCTCTTTTTTTTTTTTTTTTTTTTTTTTTTTTTTTTTTTTTGAGATGGAGTCTTGCTCTGTCACCAAGGCTGGAGTGCAGTGTCACGATCTTGGCTCACTGCAACCTCTGCCTCCCAGCTTCAAGTGATTCTCCTGCCTCAACCTCCCCAGTACCTGGGATTACAGGTGCACACCATGCCCGGTTAATTTTTGTATTTTTTTTAGTAAAGATAGGGTTTCACCATGTTGGCCAGGCTTGTCTTGAACTCCTGACCTTGTGATCTGCCCGCCTCTGCCTCCCAAAGTGCTGGGATTACAGGTGTGAGCCACCGTGCCCAGCCAGAAATAACCTTTCAAAACAAACAAACAAAAAACACCCATAGTTCACCTAAATATGCCTGAAAATCTACTTTGCGAGGAACCTAAAACCTGGAATTTGAATTATAAAAGGATAACCCCAAGTTGAATTTGTTAAGATTGCCCACCTTTTCTTTGCTGACAACTTAACAAATGGTTTGCTAACTTCTGGGCAGATGTGAGTTCAGTGAGCACAATCAAAGAAGTGACGTTCACTTGGGCCCAGGCAGGCGTATGTGCGGGGAGCTTTTGGTCTGAGTTCACTGTTGCTCCAGTTGCAGACAGGAGCAGACAGGTTCAAGAGTTTCTGATGCTTGCTGTCCAGCAATCAGCTGACCATGAACACAGCCAGCACAAGCAGCCCTTTATGCTGACGAGAGTCCTGCCAGCAGCGCCAAGCAACAGTCCCCGCTTTATATGTTCCCTTTGCACATTTGTATTCTTGGGGCCTTTGGGATTTTTGTTGCTGCAGTTAATGGGAAATGGGTGTGGGTGGGTGTTACAAACAGGGTTTTCATTAGACTAGGAAGAATAACTGGTTAAAAATACAATAACAACAGTGACAAATAGGAAAGGGGGGCAACCTCAGGCAGTACAGCTCCTGCGCCAATGCTTCCAGCCTTTACTCTAAAATATAAGCAACTGGGCACAGCTCCAGGCCTTGACTGTCATTGGCTGATAGGAATAACTACTAGGAACTATTAAGATCGCCTGATATTCTTACCTTTTCTTTTTTTTTTTTTTTTTGAGACAAAGTCTCGCTCTGTCGCTCAGGTGTGCAACGGTGTGATCTCAGCTCATTGCAACCTCCACTTCCCCAGTTCAAGCAATTCTCCTGCCTCAGCCTCCCAAGTAGCTGGGATTACAGGCATGTGCCAAAATGCCCAGCTAATTTTTTGTATTTTTAGTAGGGACAGGGTTTCGCCTTGTTGACCAGGCTGGTCTAGAACTCCTGACCTCAGGTGATCCACCCGCCTTGGCCTCCCAAAGTGCTGGGATTACAGACATGAACCACTGTGCCTGGCCTCCTGCCTTTTCATAATTACAGTGCAGCCCAGTTGATGTTGTTGGAACATGATGGCTCTTTGATAGAAAAGTCTCTACTTTCATTACAAATGGAAAGTGCAAATCAGAAGGGTTGTACCATTTGGGGTTAGGATCCAAAACATTCATTCCACCAAGGGGGGAGAAAGTCCAACTACAACAAATTGTCTTGAGATTGTCCAAGGTGTTCTCTAAAGCCCTGCATCTGAAACTTTTTTTTTGTTTTGTTTTTAAGACAGAGTCTCACTCTGTTACCCAGGCTGGAGTGCAGTAGCTCTATCTCGGCTCATTGCAGCCTCCACCTCCCAGGTTCAGGTGATTCTCCTGCCTCAGCCCCCCGAGTAGCTGGGATTACAGGTGTGTGCCACCACACCTGGCTAATTTTTTGTATTTTTATTAGGGACTGGGTTTCACCATGTTGTCCAGGCTAGTCTCGAACTCCTGACCTCAAGTGATCCGCTGGTCTCGGCCTCCCAAAGTGTTGGGATTCCAGGTGTGAGCCACCGCGCGTGGTCCCTGCATCTGAAACTTTAATGTGTATGCGGATTCAAATGGCGATCTTGTCAAAATACAGTTTCTGATTTTGAAGATTTTGCATTTCTTTATTTTATTTTATTTTTTTATTTTTGAGACGGAGTCTTGCTCTGTCACCCAGGCTGGAGTGCAGTGGAGCAATCTCGGCTCACTGCAAGCTCCACCTCCCAGGTTTACGCCATTCTCCTGCCTCAGTCTCCTGAGTAGCTGGGACTACAGGCGCCTGCCACCACGCCTGGCTAATTTTATTTTTTGTATTTTTAGTAGAGATGGGGTTTCACCGTCTCAATCTAAAACAGGGATGGTCTCGATCTCCTGACCTTGTGATCTACCCACCTCGGCCTCCCAAAGTGCTGGGATTACAGGCGTGAGCCACCATGCTCGGCCAAGATTTTGCATTTCTAACAAGGTTTCAGGGAGTACTGATGCTGCTGGTCTGAGGACCACATTTCGAGTTGCAAGGCTGTCAGGAACTGAGAGCTAGCTAGGGGGAAACTAGCATCATTCCAGTTAGGTCTAGTATTGCTGCTAATTTATTAAAAGTTTTACAATGTAATTTTTATGTAAAGAAACAAACAAACAGGACATTCTAACTAAACAAAGTGCTGTGAAATGGTCATTCACACTTGGTAGCTAGAGCTACTGTGTCTCAACTGGAGGAGGCACCATCTCCAATGGGTCATTTAGAAATGTAGAGGGTGGCTACTGGTATTTGGTGTCTAGGGCCCCAGGGTGCTAAATGTCTGGTAATATGTGGAAGAGTCCTGCACAAAGAATTGTCGCACCCAAAACGCCAAGAAAGCCCCCCTGCCCCACGCCATTCAGCTACCTGAGCTACACCAGTGGAGACGGATGCTGCACCCATACCCGAGACCTCAGCCAATCAGTTCTTTGGCCATTTCTTTGAGTGTGACATCTGGAATAGCAGATCCTGCTGATGTGCTGTAGCTCATCTCTTTAGAATTTTGACTGCCCTTGGAATTCTCTAGCGGGAAGAGTGGCTTCTGTCTAGTATACCACATGTGGTTCCATAGCTTGGTGAATTATTTCAGCAAAGGATGAGCCCAACAGGAAAGACTTCTGGAAGCCCTACAGAATTTGGATTCATCAACATTTTGAATAAAAAATCAGAACAGGGAACATCCAGTGTTCTCCTTGAGACGATACCCTCAAGTGCTGCTGGTGCTCACCTCCTAAACTCCTAAACGGGGCTACCACCAGCTTGCCCAATGCCAAAGACAACAGCTCCAAGACATCTGGGCCTATCAAACTTCCACTGCGTTCTTTTCCACAGAAGAAAGAATCTCACAGCCTTAGATCTGCTGGCCATCATGTCAAACAAACTCTGACCTCTGATCCCAACACAGTGTTGAACATTGCAATGAGCATATTAGAAATTCTGCTGGAGACTGAGTTGAGATAAAAATAGACATAGGGGCTAGGCATGGTGGCTCACACCTATAATCCCAGCGTGTTGGGAGGCTGAGGTGGAAGGATTGCTTGAGGCCAGGAGTTCAGGACCAGCCTGGGCAACATAGCAAGACCCCGTCTCTAAAAAAAAAAAAAAATTTGTAATTAGCTGGGTGCGTTGCCATGTGCCTGTAGTCCCAACCACTTGGGAGGCTGAGGTGGGAGGATTGCTTGGTCCCAGAAGCTGGGGAGTGCAGTGAGCTGTGGTCCTGCCCCTGGACTCCAGCTTGGTCAGCAGAGCAAGACCACATCTCTAAAGACAAAGATACAGATATGAGAAATAAAATAGGGATGAAAGGAATGAATTAAGACAATGTTAGAGAAGGATGATATAGTAAGAAACCTGAAGATGAGGAAAACCCACATTAACTTAATGTTGAAAAGAGGACTTCATCATTGTTGACTGAGAAACTTGGGAGTAAAAGACAAAAATAATAGTTATTGTGATAAATATATTCAATACAATATAAGGAAAATATTCTTTAGCTTCTTGAGATTCCATGAAGTTCAAGAGTTAGGAAATTCCGACAAGGGTGTGGCAGGGTCATGGTGATTCTGTCTGGAAAGGGTTTGTTTGTGCTTGGTCTCGGGGGCTGCTAGGAAGATGGGAAATGTCTCTGGCACTCCAGGAGAGCAATTACTTTGTGCCAAGACTTCATGTGTCCCCTCACCATGATGCAGTGCCCCATAGGAGATGTTCTGTCACTGATCCCACTGTCTCACTACATTCCAACAGTACAAAAGACAGGCAAAAATGTAGTCTGATAAGTTTTTTTATTAGTCTGATTAAAAAATTAGTTACACAAGTAAAATAATGTCTGTATCACACTCATAATTACATGCGCACATGAACGTGTTAGCTCAGAGGAGGCTGAACGCTTCTCCAGCGCAGACTTTCTGGAAAGCTGGAAAGCTGGGCAATGGTTCAGGGGCCCCTGGGCACAGCAGCACTGTCTTCTCCTGAATGAGAATCAGCTGTGCCGATGCCTACGTTGGTTCAAGAACCAATTAACTTCTGCAATTAATTTTTTTTTCTTCCCATAGCCTAAGATTATATTAACACCTTTAATCTTACCTCTCTTTTGTTTTCTTTTAGTCTGATGAATATCTTCTTTCCCTTCCCTTTTTCCCCTCCTGGTGTAAGAACTCATTACATTATCTTAGACTGTCTACTTTAGCTGTGGTTTTCTCCCCGCCTCAGTTTCTTACTTAGATTTTTGAATTAGCCTACCATGAGAAAATCCAGCAACATGCACCCCTAGTGTATGTTTGCTTATTTGGTTCTTTTTTGTTCTAAGTTCCTTCATTCCTTTTTGTGTTAATGACTCTAATTAAAAGGATAGTGGTTTTAAAGCAAATCTTCTTATTCTCATTTTTGTACCCTTTAATTTGTAACGATATAAAGATCATGCTTTCTCTTACACTCTGTTTTTTTTTTTTTTTTTTGAGACGGAGTCTCGCTCTGTCGCCCAGGCTGGAGTGCAGTGGCGGATCTCGGCTCACTGCAAGCTCCACTTCCTGGGTTCACACCATTCTCCTGCCTCAGGCTCCCGAGTAGCTGGGACTACAGATGCCCACCACCACACCCGGCTAATTTTTGTATTTTTGGTAGAGACGGGGTTTCACCGTTAGCCAGGATGGTCTCGATCTCCTGACCTCGTGATCCGCCCTCCTCGGCCTCCCAAAGTGCTGGGATTACAGGCGTGAGCCGCCGCACCCGGCCTCTCTTACACTCTTTCTTGTGAGTGGAGGAATGGATTCCAGTGGAAACATTACCTCCTGAAATTGCTGTGCATGGGTGTGCTCTTTGTGAATATTTGAAATCAAAAGGAGATGAAGGTGAAGAATTTTTAGAGCAGATTTTGCCAGAGCCTGTAGTATAGGTAGACTATTTACTGAGGTAAATTTGTTTTCTGTGAGTTTGGAGAATGCTTGTGTTGTTGCATGTGTTAACCTCCCAGCCCCCTTCCTCGAGGTCATGCTTGATCGTGAATATGTTAAAAATCCTTTATTTTTTATACATGCAGGGACAGTTATATACATTGAGTCTTTTTGAATATCTTGCATATCTTGGGCTGGTCTGTAGAGCGAAAGAGCAAGTCACTATGTTTAGGACCATTTCTTCAAAACTGGTAAGATGTGATTATGGACATTTCTGCATATAAAGTTGATAATGATGCATTATTTCCGAAATTGGTTGGCACATTTTCTGTTAAGTGCCAGATAATAAGTATCTTAGGGTCTTGTGGGCCATACCATCTGTCAAAAAAAAAAAAAAAAAAAAACCAGCGGCTAGTTGGAAATTTGTGAATGTTCTCTTGCCCTACTTCAACTCTCACTTTTTTTTTTTTTTTTGAGATGGAGTCTTGCTGTGTTGCCCAGGCTGGAGTGCAGTGACGCGATCTCGGCTCACTGCAAGCTTCGCCTCCCGGGTTCACGCCATTCTCCCGCCTCAGCCTCCGAGTAGCTGGGACTACAGGCGCCGCCACCTCGCCCGGCTAGTTTTTTTTTTCGTATTTTTAGTAGAGACGGGGTTTCACCATGTTAGCCAGGATGGTCTTGATCTCCTGACCTGGTGATCCACCCGCCTCGGCCTCCCAAAGTGCTGGAATTACAGGCTTGAGCCACCGCGCCCAGCCAACTCTCACTTCTCTTAAGTTCTGTACCTCGACTATACAAATCAGAGGCTCCCAGCAGATGGATGTGTGCACGTGTGTGTGAATGTACTTCCTGTCCACCTGGAACTTACCTACAATAATCCTTGCCACAATTTGGATGTGCAGAGAAAGTGTCGTTTCTTATTTTGTTTATATCCTTTCTTGCCTTCCTCAATTACTTTCTATTACTAGCAGGAAAGCAAAGCAAACAAACCAACAGAACCCAATTAAATGGCCCGTGTGATTTAAAGTATTGTGTACTTTAGACATACATAATACTTTATTGTACATAAGAATCAAACGAAATTAAAAACAAGGGAAAAAAACATACACAAAACTTTAAATGGCTCCGTGGGCACTGTCCAGCCCCCAGCTTGGATCTGCCTGGCTGTCCTTGTATGTGGTGGCATTGCTTTGGGTGTCAGGGATGCCCTTGGCTGCTTGGCTTCTGGACTCCCTGCTTGCTTATGAGCTCAGGCCTGGGGCTGGGAGGTTCATGGTGGGACCTGTGGGCACAGGAACTACTCTTGTGTGGCACAGCCCCCAATGGACCCAGATTAGATCCCTTTAAGGACCTGTAGTGCCATCCATGCAACCACTTCCAGCTCTGCCTCAGTCTGGCCTCGCTCTAGCACCATGGACTTGGGGCCTGCTCTCAGTCACCCCTTTCATGTTGGGGCTTTGTGAGGGACACTCAGCACCTACATCAGGCTGATTGCCACGCCAGACTGTTCCTGCTCTTCTTTTATCCACCACCCTGTAGACTGCCGAGGTAGACTTTTCTTTACATTTTCTCTGTGACATCTTCCTCCTACCACTTCGGAGAAAGCCCTGAGGCCCAGCAGGTCCAGCAGATGGATGGAAGGACTCTCTTCATCTCCACTGTAAGAGATGGTTTAAGCTGCAAGGCATACCTAGACCATTCAAATAGCAGTTGAAAGAATCCACCAAATCCACAAAGCATGGATTTCAAGCCTAGCTTCTTGACAAGAGAGAACATACCTGCTCTTGGCCCTAGGCAATAAACCCCTTGACTTGACTTCGAGACGAAAGAGGCTGGAAGGGAATGTGGTATAAGGACAAAAGACACTGGTTTAATATTTGTAAACTATTCTCTTCATTACCACTGTTCTATAGAGTCTTGAGGAGAAAACAAGACAAAGCAACAAATAATTATATAATTCAGTAGCTGCGATGGATAAAGAGAACCATTAAAAGAATAGGCTTTCTCAATTATAAAATGAGGCATTAACCATATTTTGAGTGTTAACTATATGTTTGACTATTCCTGGACAACTAGAAGGCTGGCAATTGTACATGCATTTGTATTTGCCAGTTGTGTGTCTTCCTCCTTTCAACCTCACACAGCTAATTTATGTTGACCCTCAAAAAAGAAAATGAGTACTTGAATGTCAAGGCATGTGACTTGCACTCTAGGACGTATTGTAACTTCCAGAGCACTGAGTCAGCAGTCTAACGGTTCAGCCTTCATACTCCTGACAGCTGTTTATTTCTTTCAGTGTAATTTCAGAGAAAAACATCCAGAAGGGATTTGCTGCCCTAGATCTATCAGAAAACATATTTAAGATATTCTGTAGTTTTATAGTGCAAAAATCTAACACTAAATAATCACATCATAACAGGGTTTCAATTTCAGTAATAATTTATCTTAAATCAGGCACAAGGGTATTTAAAGCACACAACTAATACTTTGTAGAGATTTAATGAGATGATGTATGGAAACGTAGGGGCTGAGACATTTGTTTCCAGTACTATTTTAAAGCAATAAGAGAAAAACAGCATTTGAAATAACCTTTCCAATTTATTTGATTCAGGCTCCTGCCTTCTGTAATTAAAAAGAAGCTTAGTCACTGGCGTCCGGCGGATGAGTAGGACTTCTCAAAGATCAGGAAGTCTTGGGGTCATAGCTGGTGATGCATAAAGGACCCCAGGTCAAGAAGTCTAAGCCTATCAGGCTCAGATTGAAACCAGGAACCTGAGCAACAGGCCAAATTGGGACTTAGGAGGTCCTCTAGGCAAATCAGTCCCTGAAAAGGAAGATTGGGGCAGAAGCCAGTGGCTGCAGCAGACGGGAGAGAGCGGACAGCAGTTTTCATCCACAAGGTAACTGACTGCTTTGATACCGGCTCTGCCTCCCTAAGTGCTTGAGATATGAAGCAACTCCTAAGAAAATAACTAAAATTAAAACTATCAAAAATTACAAGAATTAAAATAATACACTAGAAAGTATTTATTACAAAAGAAAACAATGAAAAGGAATAGTCATGAGACTAACAAAATGAAAAGTCATGAGCATAAAAAACAAATATTGAAATGGCAGATAATAGTTTCAACCATACAAATAATGACATTAAATGTGAATGGATTAGACACCCCAATCAAATGACAGAGATTGTAAGACTGGATTTTTTTTTTTTTTTTTTTTTTTTTTTTTTTTTTTTTTTTTTT
>NW_016804388.1:1201472-1211228 GCF_001698545.2 Rhinopithecus bieti
GACCTCGTGATCCACCCGCCTCGGCCTCCCAAAGTGCTGGGATTACAGGCATGAGCCACGGCGCTTGGCCAAGACTGGATTTTTTAAAACAAGACCCACCTAGCCAGGTGCTGTGGCTCACGCTTGTAATCCCAGCACTTTGGGAGGCTGAGGTGGGCGGATCACGAGGTCAGGAGATCGAGACCATTCTGGCTAACACAGTGAAACCCCGTCTCCACTAAAAATGCAAAAAACTAGCCAGGCGTGGTGGCGGGCGCCTGTAGTCCCAGCTACTCGGGAGGCTGAGGCAGGAGAATGGCATAAACCCGGGAGGCGGAGCTTACAGTGAGCTGAGATCCGGCCACTGCACTCCAGCGACAGAGTGAGACTCCGTCTCAAAAACAAAAACAAACAAAAAAACAAGACCCACCTAGTATGTGCTCTTTACAAGAGACATGACTTTGATTCAAAGAGTTTTGAGATAAAAGGATGGTAAAGATATCTCATGCAAGCAATAACTTTGCGAGAGCCAAAGTGGCTGTATTAATATCAGAGAAAATTTAAACACAAAGGGAATTACTTAATTTTAAAAAAAATTTTAAGTGCATACTTTAGGAAATCAATCTTTGTGGTGTGCAGTACTATGGGTTTTGGCAAGTTCATAGTGTCATGTATCCACCATTACAATAGTGTACACAATACTGTACACAGTCGTTTTACCATCCTCCAAATGCCTTCTGGTACAACTATTCATTCTTCCCCTTCCCCACTCCCTGAGCTTCTGGCAACCACTGATCTTTTTCACTGCCTATGATTTCGCGTTTTCCAGAATGTCAAACAGTATTGTTACCTTTTCAAACTGGCTTCTTTTACTTAGTAATATACATTTAAGTTTCCTTCATGCTTTTGTAATAGCTATTGACGGCTCATTTATCTTTATCACTGAATACTATTCCACTATATGAATATACCACAGTTTTTATCCATTCACTTGTTGAAGGACATCTTGGTTGTTTCCAAGTTTTGGCAATTGTGAATAAAGCTGCTATAAACATTTTCGTGCAGGTTTTGGTGTAGGCATATGTTTTCAATTCATTTGGGTAAATACCAAGTAGCATGATTGCTGGATCATATGCTAAGAGTATGTTAAATTTTGTAAGAAACTGTCAAACTGTCTTCCAAAATAGCTGTACCATTTTACATTCCCATCAGCAACGAACGAGAGTTCCCATTGTTCCACATACTTGCTATTATTTGATGTTGTTAGTATTCTGGATTTTCGGTATTCTAATAGGTGTGTAGTGGTAGCTCATTATTGTTCTAATTGGCAGTTTCCTTATGACACATTATGTTGAGCATCTTTTCATTGCTTATTTGCTGTCTGTTTATCTTCTTAGGTGAGGCATCTGTTTAGATCTTCTGTCTATTTAAAAATTAGGTTGCTCCTTTTCTTATTGTTGAGTTTTAAGAGTTCTTCGTATATTTTGGATACAGTCCCTTATTCAATATGTCTTTTGCAAATATTTTATCCCAGTTTCTCATTCTCTTGACAGTGTCTTTCACAGAGCAGAAGTTTGTAATTTTAGTGAAGTCCAGTTTATTAATTCGTTCCTTCATAGATCATGCCTTTGTGTTCTAACTAAAGAGTTATTACCATACCCAAGGTCACCTAGGTTTGCTCCTAAGTTTCACATTTTACATTTAGGCCTATGATCCACTTTGAGGTAATTTTTGCGAAGGATATAAAATCTGTGTCTAGATGTACTTTTGTTTGCATTTGGAGGTATAGTTGTTAAGCACCTTTTGTTAAAAAGATGGCCGGACATGGTGGCTTACACCTGTAATCCCAACACTTTGGGAGGCCAAGGAGGACAGATCACAAGGTCAGGAGTTTGAGACTAGCCTGGCCAGTATAGTGAAACCCCATCTCTATTAAAAATACAAAAATTAACTGGGTGTGGTGATGCATGCCTGTAATCCCAACTACTAGGGAGGCTGAGGCAGGAGAATGGCTTGAACCTAGGAGGCAGAGGTTGCAGTGAGCCGAGATCACACCACTGCACTGCAGTCTGGGTGACAGAGTGAGACTCCATCTCAAGAGAAAAGAGAGAGAGAGAGAGAGAGAGAGAGAGAGAGAGAGAGAGAGAGAGAGGATATCGGAGCCTGTAGGCACATGCCACCATGCCTGGCTAATTTTTGTGTTTTTGCAGAGATGAAGTGTTGCCATGTTGTCCAGGCTGGTCTCAAACTTCTAGGCTCAAGCTATCTACCTGCCTCGGCCTCCCAAAGTGCTAGGATTACAGGTGTGAGCCACCACACCCGGACTGTTGAGAATTTTTGTGTCTATGTCTGTGAAAAACATTGGTGTGTGATTTTCATTTATTGTAATGCCTGTGTCTGGTGTTTGTACTAGGGTTATGCTGGCCACATTGAATGATTTAGGAACTATTCCCTCTGTTTCCATTTTCTAGAAGAGATTGTAAAGAATTGGTATATTTATTCCTTAAATGTTTGATAGAATTCAATTAACGAACCCATCTGGGCTTGGTGCTTACTGTTTTGAAGGTTATTTGTTGTTGTTTTTCCAACTTCGTTGAGATATAGTTGGTATACAAAAAACTGCATATGGCCGGGCATGAGGGCTTATGCCTGTAATCCCAGCAATTTGGGAGGCTGAGGCAGGAGGATTGCTTGAGGCTAGGAGTTTGTGACCAGTGTGTGTAGCATAGTGAGATCCTGTCTCTATTAAAAATTTTAAAAATAAATTAGCTGGGTGTGATGGCATGCCCCTGTAGTCCTAGCTCCTGAGGAGACTGAGGCAGGAAGATTGCTTGAGACCAGACATTTGAGGCTGCAGTAAGCTATGATCAAACCACTGTAGTCCAGCCTGGATGACAGAGAGAGACCCTGTCGCTAAAAAAAAATCCAGAACAAAAACTCCCCAAAAAACTGCATATAAATTTATGCATACAATTAGATGATTTTGGACATATGTATATACTCATGTTGCTATTGCTGTAATCCAGGTAATAAACATATCTGGAAAAGTGTCCCCTCTTTTTTTTCTTCATAAGAACTCTTAACATGAGATCTACCCTCTTAACAATTGTTTTTATGACACAATATGTTGTGTTAGCTACGGACACTCTATTGTACAGCAGATCTCTGGAACTCAGCCATCTTGTTTAACTATAACTTTATACCCATTGGATAACAACTCTCTTTTTCTCCTTCATGCCATCTCCAGGTAACCCTCATTCTGTTGTCTAATTCAACACTTTTGACTATTGTAGATGCTCATATTAGAGGAATCATTAGTCTTCATCCCTCTGTGACTGAGTTATTTCACTTAGCATCATGTCTTGCAGGTGTGTCCATGTTGTGACAAATGGTAAGATTTCTTTCTTTTTAAAGGATGAGTCACGTTATGTTGCATGTATATATCACATTTTCTTTATCCATTCATCTGTCTATGAATATTTGGGTTGTTTCTACCTCTTGGCTATTGTAAATAATGCTGCAATGAACACAGGAATGCAAAAATATTTTCTCCCATTCTACAGGGCTGCTTTTTCACCCTGTGGATTGTTTCCTTTGCTGTGAAAAAGCTGTTTAGTTTGATGTAATCAAACTTTTCTATTTTTGCTTTTGTTGCTTGTGCTTTTGATGTCATATCCAAGAAAATTATTGCCCAGAACAATGTCCAAAAGCTTTTCCTTGGGTTTATTCTAGTAGTTTTACAGTTTCAGGTCTTATGTTTAAATCTTTAATCTATTTTGAGTTGATTTTCACATATGGTGTGAGATAAGGTCCAATTTCATTATTTTGCATGTTGCTATCCACTTTTCCCAGTACCCCTTATTGAGGAGACTATCTTTTTCTGCCTTGTGGGTTCTTGGCATGCTTGTCAAAGATCAGTTGACCAAAGATGTGTGGATTTATTTCTATGCTCTTTATTCTATTCTATTGGTCGGTCTGCCTGATTTTTATTCCAGTACAACACTGATTACTGTAGCTTTATAATATATTTTGAAATCAGTAAGTATGACACCTCCAGCTGTGTTCTTCTTGCTTAATATTGCTTTAGCTATTTGGGATTTCTTGTGGTTCTATATTATTTTTTTGATTTTTTTTCCTCTTTCTATTAAAAATGTTTATGGTATTTTGATAGGGCTTGCATTGAATCTGTAGATTGCTCTGAGTAGTATGGACATCTTACCAATATTAAGTCTTCTAATTCATGAACAAGAGATGTCTTCCCAGTTATTTGTATCTGTCTTAATTTATTTAATCATTGCTTCATAGTTTTCAGTGTGCGGTTTTTCACTTCCTTGGTTAGGGTTATTCCTAATATTTTATTCTTTTTGATGCCATTATAATTAGGATTGTCTTCTTTTTTTAATATACTAGTTGACCACATAGATATCTTCTTTTGAGAAATGTCTATTCATGTCCTTTGCCAATTTTTTAATGGAGTTTTTTGTTTTCTGCTTAATTTAAGTTCCCTACAGAATCTGGATATTAGATCTTTCCCAGATGCATAATTTGCAAATATTTTCCCCCACTATTTACTCTGTTTATAGTTTCTTTTGCTACAGGATGCTCTTTAGTTTAATTAGGTCCCATTTGTCAATTTTTGGTTTTGTTTCAATTGCTTTTGGCATCTTTGTCATGAAATCTTAGCCAGGGCCTATGTCCACGATGGTATGTCTTAGGTTTTCTCCCAGGGATTTTATATTTTTAGGTTTTTCATTCAAATTTTAATTCATCTTGAGTTGATTTTTGTATATGGTGAAAGGAAGGAGTCCAGTTTCAATCTCTGCCTATTCATAGCCAGTTATCCCAACATCATTTATTGAATAGGGAGTCCTTTCCCTATTGCTTGTTTTTGCCAATTTTGTTAAAGATCAGATGGTTGTAACTGTGCTGCTTTATCTCTGGGTCCTTTGTTCTGTTCCTTTTGTCTTTGAGTCTGTTTTTGTACCAGTATCATGGTGTTTTGGTTTTTTCTACAGTCTTGTAGTAAAGTGTGAAGTCAGGTAATGTGATGCCTCCAGCTTTGTTCTTTTTGCTTAGGATTGCTTTGGCTATTTGAGCTCATTTTGGTTCCAGATGAGTTTTTAAATAGTTTTGTGTAATTCTGTGAATAATGTCATTGGTAGTTTGATAGGAATAGCATTGAATTTACAAATTGCTTTGGGCAATATGACAATTTTGACAATATCTATTCTTCCTATCCGTGAGCATGGAATGTTTTTCTATTTGTTTGTGGCACCTCTGATTTCTTTCAGCAATTATTCAGTAATTCAGTAATTTCTATTGTAGAGAACTCTCACCTCTGTGGTTAGCTGTATTCTGAGGTATTTTACTTTTTGTGTGGCTATTGTAAATGGCATTGCATTCTTGATTTGGTGTTACTGGTGTAAAGAAATGCTACTGATTTTTATACATTGATTTTATATCCTTAAACTTTGCTGAAATAGTTTGTCAGTTTATCAGTTCTAGGAGCTCTTGGGCAAAGACTATGGGTTTGCTAAATATAAAATTATATTGTTTGCAAGGAGAGACGGTTTGACTTCTTGTTTTGCAATATGGATGCTTTTTATTTCTTTCTGTCACCTGATTGCTCTGGCTAGGAATTTCAGTACTGTGTTGAATAGGAGTAGTGAGAGTGGGCGTCCTTGTTTTGTTCTGGTTCCCAAGGGGAATGCTTGCAGCTTTTGCCCATCAATATGATGTTGGCTGTGGGTTTGTCATAGACAGCTCTTATTATTTTGAGGTATGTTCCTTCAATGCCTAGTTTGTTGAGGGCTTTTAACATGAAGGATGTTTAATTTTATCAAAAGCCTTTTCTGCATCTATTGAGATGATCATGTGGTTTTTGTCTTTAGTTCTGTTGATGTAATGAATTACATTTATTGATTTGTGTATGTTGAATCAACCTTGCATCCCAGGAGTAAAGCCTACTTGATAGTGCTGGATTTGTTTTTTGATGTGCTGCTGAATTCAGTTTACCATTATTTTATTGAGGGATTTTGCATCTATGTTCATCAGGGATATTGGCCTGAAGTTTCCCTTTTTTGCTGTGTCTCGACCAGGTTTTGGTATCAGAATGATGCCAGCTTCGTAAAATGAGCTAAGGAGGTGTCTCTCCTCCTCAATTTTTTGGAATAGTTTTAGTAGAATTGGTACCAGCTCTTCCTTACAGGTCTCGTAGAATCTGTCTGGTCCAGGACCTTTTCTGGTTAGTAGGTTTTTTATTACTGATTCAATTTCAGAACTCGTTACTGGTCTGTTCTGGGTTTAATTTCTTCTGGATTAAATCTTGGGAAGTTGTTTCCAGGAAATGTATCCATTTTTCTAGGTTTTCTAGTTTGTGTGGTTAATGTCCCCTTTGTCATTTCTGTCTGTGTTTATTTGGATCTTTTCTTTCCTTTATTAGTTTAGGCTAGTGGTCTATCAATCTTATTTATTCTTTCAAAAAAACAACTTTTGGTATCATTGATCTTTTGTGTGTTTTTTGTGTCTCAATTTCCTTCAGTTTGGCTCTGATTTTTGTTTTCTTTTCTTCTGCTAGCTTTAGGGTTAGTTTGCTCTTGTTTTTCTAGTTCCTCTAGGTGTGTTAAGTTGTTTATTTGAGATCTTTCTAAGTTTTTGATGTGGGCACTTAGCACTATAAAGTTTCTTCTTAACACTGCATTAGCTGTTTCTCAGAGATTCCAGTATGTCGTATCCCTGTCTTCATTAGTTTCCAAGAATTTCTTGATTTCTGCCTTAATTTCATTGTTTACCCAAAGTCATTCAGTAGATTGTTTAATCTCCATGTAATTGTATAGTTTTGAGCAATCTTCTAAGCATTGATTTCTATTTTTATTGTGCTGTGGTCTGAGAATGTGGTTGGTATGATTTTGTTTTTTATGAATTTTTTGATAATTGTTTTATGGTTGATCGTGTGGTTGGTTTTTGAGCATGTGCCATGTGCAGATGAGAAGAATGTACATTCTGTTGTTGTTGGCTGGAGTGTTCTGTAGATGTCTGTTAGGCCCATTTGGTCAAGTGTCGAGTTCAGGTCTTGAATATCTTTGTCAGTTTTCTGCCTTGATGATCTGTCTAATACTGTCAGTGGAGTGTTGAAGTCTTCCACTATTTTTGTGAGGTTATCTAACAAAATACGTCTCTAAGAGCTTGTTTTATGAATCTGGTGCTCCAGTGTTGGAAGCATATATATTTAGGACTGTAAAGTCTTGTTGAAATTAAACCCTTATTAAGTAATGCCTTTCTTTGTCTTATTTTATTGTTGTTGATTTAAAATCTGTGTTGTCTAAAATTAGAAAAGGAACCCCTGCTCTTTTCTCTTTCCATTTACTTGGTAGGTTTTTCTCTATCCCTTTACTTTGAGCCTATGGTTGTCACTGCATATGAGGTGGATCCTCTGAAGACAGCAAAAAGTTAGGTCTTGTTTCTTTATTCACCTTGCCACTCTGTGCCTTTTAAGTGGAGGATTTAACCTATTTACATTCAAGGTTAAAATTGATACGTGCGATTTGATCCTGCTGTGTTGTTAGCTGTTTGATTGTATAGTTGTTTTACAGTGTCAATGGTCTATGTACTTAAGTGTGTTTTCGTGGTGGCCAATAACAGTGTTTCACTTCCATGTTTAGCACTCCCTTAAGGGCCTCTTGTAAGGCAGGTCTGGTGGCAATGCATTCCCTTAGCATTTGCTTGTCTACAAAGGATCTTATTTCTCCTTCACTTATGAACCTTAGTTTGGCTGGATATGAAGTTCTTCGCTGAAACTTCTTTTCTTTAAGAATGCTAAATATAGGACCCCAATCTCTTCTGGCTTAAGGGTTTCTGCTGAAAGGCCCACTGTCAACCTGATGGGGTTCCCTTTGCAGGTGTCCTGCCCCTTTTCTCTAGCTGCTTTTAATATTTTTTCTTTCACGTTGATCTTGGAGAATCTATTGACTATGTGATTTTGGATCATTGACTTGTATAGTATCTCACAGGCATTCTGTGCATTTCCTGAATTCTAATGTTAACCTCTCTAGTGAGTTTGGGGAATTTAAAAAAATTTTTTTATTTAAGTTTTGGGATACATGTGGAGAACGTGCAGGTTTGTTACATAGGTACGCATGTGCCATGGTAGTTTGCTGCACCTATCAACCCATCATCTAAGTTTTAGGCCCGACATGCATTAGGTATTTCTCCTAATGCTCTCTCTCCTTTCGTCCCCTGCCCCCCGACATGTCCCAGTGTGTGATGTTCCCCTCCTTGTGTCCATGTGTTCTCACTGTTCAACTCCCATTTATGAGTGAGAATATGCAGTATTTGGTTTTCTGTTCCTGTGTTAGTTTGCTGAGAATGATGGTTTCCAGCTGCATCTGTGTACCTGCAAAGGTCATGAACTCATTCTTTTTCATGACTGAATGATAGTCCGATCGTCCATGGTGTATATGTGCCACATTTTCTTTATCCAGTCTATCATTGATGGGCATTTGGGTTGGTTCCATGTCTTTGTTATTGTAAATAGTGCTGCAGTAAACATACGTGTGCATATGTCTTTATAGTAGGATGATTTATATTCCTTTTGGTGTATATCCAGTAATGGAATTGCTGGGTCAAATGGTATTTCTCATTCTAGATCCTGGAGGAATCGCCACACTGTCTTCCACAATGGTTGAACTAATTTACACTCTCACCAAGAGTGTAAACGCTTTCCTGTTTCTCCACATCCTCTCCAGCATCTGTTGTTTCCTGACTTTTAATAATCACCATTCTAACTGGCATGAGATGGTGTCTCATTGTGGTATCAAATTTGATGGTATCAAAAGATTTGCATCAAAATTTCATGATATCAAAAGATTTGCATTTCTCTAATGACCAGTGATGATGAGCTTTTTTTCATGTTTGTTGGCCACATAAATGTCTTCTTTAGAGAAGTGTCTGTGCATATCCTTTGCCTACTTTTTGATGGGATTTGTTTTTTCTTATAAATATGTTTAAGTCTCTTGTAGATTCTGGGTATTAGACCTTTGTCAGATGGGTAGTTTGCGAAAATGTTCTCCCATTCTGTATTTTGCCTGTTCACTCTGATGATGGTTTCTTTGGCTGTGTAGAAACTTTTTAGTTTGATTAGATCCCACTTGTCAATTTTGGCTTTTGTTGCAATTGCTTTTGGTGTTTTAGTCATGAAGTCTTTGCCCGTGCCTATGTCCTGAATGGTATTGCTTAGGTTTTCTTCTAGGGTTTTTATGGTTTGGGGTTTTACATTTAAGTCGTTAATCCATCTTGAGTTAATTTTTGTATAAGGTGTAAGAATTTGCATATGTTGAACCCGCCTTGCATCCCAGGGATGAAGCTGACTTGATTGTGGTGGATAAGTTTTTTGATGTGCTGCTGGATTCTGTTTGCCAGTGTTTTTTTAAGGATTTTCTCATCGATCTTCATCAGGTATATTGGCCTGAAATTTTATTTTTTTGTTGTGTCTCTGTGAGGTTTTGGTATCAGGATGATGCTGGCCTCATAAAATAAGTTAGGAGGATTCCCTCTTTTTTGATTGTGTGGAATAGTTTGAGAAGGAATGGTACCAGCTCCTCTTTGTATCTCTGGTAGAATTTGGCTGTGAATGTGTCTGGTCCTGGGCTTTTATTTGGTTGGTAGGCTATTAATTACTGCCTCAATTTCAGAACTTGTTATTGGTTTATTCAGTGATTTGACTTCTTCCTGGTTTAGTCTTGGGAGGATGTATGTGTCCAGAAATTTACCCATTTCTTC
>NW_016804388.1:1211272-1228047 GCF_001698545.2 Rhinopithecus bieti
TGGGTCAAATGGTATTTCTCATTCTAGATCCTGGAGGAATCGCCACACTGTCTTCCACAATGGTTGAACTAATTTACACTCTCACCAAGAGTGTAAACGCTTTCCTGTTTCTCCACATCCTCTCCAGCATCTGTTGTTTCCTGACTTTTTAATAATCACCATTCTAACTGGCATGAGATGGTGTCTCATTGTGGTATCAAATTTGATGGTATCAAAAAGATTTGCATCAAAATTTCATGATATCAAAAGATTTGCATTTCTCTAATGACCAGTGATGATGAGCTTTTTTTCATGTTTGTTGGCCACATAAATGTCTTCTTTAGAGAAGTGTCTGTGCATATCCTTTGCCTACTTTTTGATGGGATTTGTTTTTTCTTATAAATATGTTTAAGTCTCTTGTAGATTCTGGGTATTAGACCTTTGTCAGATGGGTAGTTTGCGAAAATGTTCTCCCATTCTGTATTTTGCCTGTTCACTCTGATGATGGTTTCTTTGGCTGTGTAGAAACTTTTTAGTTTGATTAGATCCCACTTGTCAATTTTGGCTTTTGTTGCAATTGCTTTTGGTGTTTTAGTCATGAAGTCTTTGCCCGTGCCTATGTCCTGAATGGTATTGCTTAGGTTTTCTTCTAGGGTTTTATGGTTTGGGGTTTTACATTTAAGTCGTTAATCCATCTTGAGTTAATTTTGTATAAGGTGTAAGAATTTGCATATGTTGAACCCGCCTTGCATCCCAGGGATGAAGCTGACTTGATTGTGGTGGATAAGTTTTTTGATGTGCTGCTGGATTCTGTTTGCCAGTGTTTTTTTAAGGATTTTCTCATCGATCTTCATCAGGTATATTGGCCTGAAATTTTATTTTTTTGTTGTGTCTCTGTGAGGTTTTGGTATCAGGATGATGCTGGCCTCATAAAATAAGTTAGGAGGATTCCCTCTTTTTTGATTGTGTGGAATAGTTTGAGAAGGAATGGTACCAGCTCCTCTTTGTATCTCTGGTAGAATTTGGCTGTGAATGTGTCTGGTCCTGGGCTTTTATTTGGTTGGTAGGCTATTAATTACTGCCTCAATTTCAGAACTTGTTATTGGTTTATTCAGTGATTTGACTTCTTCCTGGTTTAGTCTTGGGAGGATGTATGTGTCCAGAAATTTACCCATTTCTTCTATATTTTCTAGTTTATTTGTGTAGAAGTGTTTATAGTATTCTCTGATGATAGTTTGTATTTTTGTGGGATCAGTGGTGATATCCTCTTTATCATTTTTTATTGTGTCTACTTGACACAATAAAATTTATAGATAAATCCAAGAAGACGAGGAAAAAACAGCACAAAAAAGCTGAATTTCCAAAAATCAGAATGCCTCTTCTCTTCCAAATGATTGCAACTCCTCTCCAGCAATGGCACAAAACTGGATGGAGAATGACATTGATGAATTGACAGAAAGAGGCTTCAGAAGGTGGGTAATAACAAACACCTCTGAGCTAACGGAGCATGTTCTAACTCAATGCAAGGAAGCTAAGAACCTTGACAAAAGGTTACAGGAACTGCTAACTAGAATAGCCAGTTTAGAGAGGAATGTAAATGACCTGATGTAGCTGAAAAACACAGCACAAGAACTTCGTGAAGCATACACAAATATCAATAGCCAAATTGATCAAGCAGAAGAAAGGATATCAGAAATTGAAGATCAACTTACTGAAATAGGCGTGAAGACAAGATTAGAGAAAGAAGAATGAAAAGAAATGAACAAAGCCTCCAAGAAATAGGGGACAATGTGAAAAGACCAAACCTACTATTGATTGGGGTCCCTGAAAGTGATAGGGAGAATGGAACCGAGTTGGAAAACACACTTCAGGATATTATCCAGGAGAACTTCCCCAACCTAGCAACACAGGCCAACATTCAAATTCAGGAAATACAGAGAACACCACTAGGATAATCCTCAAGAAGTGCAACCCCAAGATACATAATAATGAGATTCTCCAAGGTTGAAACTAAGGAAAAAATGTTAAGGGAAGCCAGAAAGAAAGGTCAAGTTACCTACAAAGGGAAGCCCATCAGACTAATAGCAGATCTCTCTGCAGAAATCCTGCAAGCCAGAAGAGAGTGGAGGCCAATGTTCAACACTCTTAAAGAAAAGAATTTTCAACCCAGAATTTAATAGTCAACCAAACTAAGCTTCATAAGCCAAGGAGAAATAAAATCCTTTACAGACAAGCAAATGCTGAAAGATTTTGTCACCACCAGGCCTGCTTTACAAGAGCTACTGAAGGAAGCGCTAAATATAGAAAGGATAAACTAGTACCAGCCACTGCAAAAACACACCAAAATATAAAAACCAATGACACTATGAAGAAACTACATCAACTAATGTGAAAAATAACCAGCTTGCATCATAATAACAGGATCAAATTCACACATAATGATATTAACTTCAATGTAAATGAGCTAAATGCAACAATTAAAAGACACAGAGTGACAAACTGGATAAAGAATCAAGACCCATCAGTGTGCTGTATTCAGGAGACCCATTTCACAGGCAAAGACACACATACGTTCAAAATAAAGGGATGGAGGAATATTTACCAAGCAAATGGAAAGAAAAAAAAAAGCAGGGGTTGCAATCCTAGTCTCTGATAAAACAGACTTTAAACCAACCAAAATAAAAAAAAAGGCATTACATAATTGTAAAAGGATCAATGCAACGAGAAGAACTAACTATCCTAAATACATATGCACCCAATACAGGAGGACCCAGATTCATAAACAAGTTCCTGAAGACCTATAAAGAGACTTAGACCCCCACACAGTAATAGTGGGAGACTTTAACACCCTACTGTCAATATTAGACAGATCAATGAGACAGAAAATTAACAAGGATATTCAGGACTTGAACTCAGATCTGGACCAAGCAGACCTAATAGACATCTACAGAAGTCTCCACTCCAAATCAACAGAGTATACATTCTTCTCAGCGACACACAGCATGTTTTCTAAAATCGACCACATAATTGGAAATAAAATACTCCTCAGCAAATGCAAAAGAATGGAAATGATAACACAGTCTCTCAGACCACAGTGCAATCAAATTAGAATTCAGAATTAAGAAACTCACCCAAAACAGCACAACTACATGGAAATTGAACAATCTGTTCCTGAATGACTACTGGGTAAATAATTAAATTACGGGAGAAATAAAAAGTTCTTTGAAACCAATGAGAACAAAGAGACAAGGTACCAGAATCTCTGGGACACAGCTAAAGCAGTATTAAGAGGGAAATTTATAGCAGTAAGTGCCCACAACAGAAAGCTGGAAAGACCTAAAATCGACACCCTAACATCACAATTAAAAGAACTAGAGAGGCAAGAGGAAACAAATTCAAAAGCTAGCAAAAGACAAGAAATAACTGAGATCAGATCAGAACTGAAGGAAATAGAGACATGAAAAACCCTTCAAAAAATCTATTATTCCAGGAGCTGATTTTTTGAAAAGATTAACAAAATGGATTAACAAAATAGATGGACCACTAGCTAGACTAATAAAGAAGAAAAGAGAAAAATCAAATAGACACAATAAATAAGTGATGATGTTTAATCTTTGAGGCTGATGACCTTTGGATGGGGTTTCTGTGTGCAGCTTCTTTTTGTTGATGTTGATGTTGTTGCTTTCTGTTTGTTAGTTTTTCTCTTCTAACAGACCCCTCTTCTGCAGGTCTGCTGCAGTTTGCTGGAGGTCTACCCCTGACCCTGTCTGCCTGGGTATCACCAGCAGAGGCTGCAGAACAGCAAAGATTGCTGCCTGCTCCTTCCTCTGGAAGCTTTGTCCCAGAGGGGCACCAATCTGATGCCAGTTGGGGCTCTCCTGTATGTGGTGTCTGTCGGCCCCTACTGGGAGGTGTCTCTCAGTCAGAATACCCAGGGATCAGGGACCCACTTGAGGTGGCAGTCTGTCCTTTAGTAGAGCTTGAGCACTGTGCTGGGAGAATCCTCCTTGTCAGGATCTGCTGCTGTCATCAGAGCTGGCAGGCAGGAATGTTTAAGTCCACTGAAGCTGTGCCCCTGACAGCCACCCCTTCCCTGGGTGCTCTGTCCCAGGCAGGTGGGAGTTTTATTAATAACCTCCTGGCTGGGGCTGCTGTCTTTCTTTCAGAGATGCCCTGCCCAGTGAAGAGGAATCAAGAGGAGCAGTCTGGCCATAGGTGCTTTGCCATGCTGTGGTGAGTTCTGCAGTCCAAACTTCCTGGCCTCCTTAGCGCTGTCAGGGGAAAACTGCCTACTCAAGCCTCAGTAATGGTGGACGCCCCTCCCTCTACCAAGCCAGGTCAACTTCAGACTGCTGTGCTGGCAGCGAGAATTTCAAGCCAGTGATTCTTAGCTTGCTGGGGTCCGTGGGGGTGGGACCTGCTGAGCAAGACCACTTGGCTTCCTGGCTTCAGGCCCCTTTCTAGAGGAGTGAACGGTTCTGTCTCGCTGGGGTTCCAGGCATCACTGGGGTACAGAAAAAACAAAACAAAACAAATAAAACTCCTACAACTAGCTCTGTGTCTGCCCAAACAATCATCCAGTTTTGTGCTTGAAACCCAGGGAGGTGGTGGTGTGAGCACATGAGGGAATCTCCTATTCTGTGGATTGCAAAAACCGTGGGAAATGCATAGTACCTGGGCCGGAGAGCACAGTCCCTCATGGCTTCCCTTGGCTGGGGGAGGGAGGTCCCTGGCTGCTTGCACTTCCTGGGTGAGGCAACGCCCCACCCTGATTCTGCTTGCCCTCTGTGGGCTGTGCGCAGTGCCTAAACAGTCTCAGTGAGATGAAGTGGGTACCTCAGTTGGAAATGCAGAAATCACCCACCTTCTGCGTTGGTCTCGCTAGGAGCTGCAAACTGGAGCTGTTCCTATTCAGCCATCTTGCCAGATCTCTCTATTATCTTTTATAGGAAAAAACTTTCTGAAGATGACATCAGACTCAAGAAACCAAGTAGGAAAAGACTGATAAACATGAAGATGTCCTTTACTCACATCAAGATCCTTTACTCAGATCTTGATCTTTTACTCAGAAATCAAGATCCTTTACTTAGAAAAAGAAAAGTACAATACAAAATATAAAAGTAATTTGAGCAAAATATTTGTGATACATGATGAACAACGGTTAAGTGTTCCAGTAAACAAAGAAGTCATAAATCTGAAGCAATCAACAGCAGTAAAAAGCTAGATAAGTATCTCACAGAAAAAAAAAATACTAAGAGCAAATAAACACATGAAAAGATGCACAACCTCAACCTCATTCCTCATTCTGAGGAAATGAAAAACAGAACTAATGGCTGAGTACAAGATTTAAAAAATTGGTGATACCCAATGTTGGTGAGGATGTGGACAGTCACTCCCATAGATCATTCATTGGAAAATATATCAGAGTAATCTTTTTGGAGAACAATTTTGCAATGTCTACACTTAGTAATTTATTGTACTCACAAAAGTACATGAAAGTGTATTATGGTTTGAGTGTATGGAGGCTGCAGAGCCCTCGGAGTATGGAGCCAGATGCCAGGGATCAGATAATAGCTCAGCAACTTCCAAGGTATGTGACTGTGGCAAGCTAAGAGCCTTACCTGGGAAGTGGAGATAAGTGTTTTTACCTCAAAATGCTGGTGTGAGGATTTGATTTATTTGTACACTTCAGAGAAGTGCTTGGCAGAGATAGCAGTCATTGGAACATTAATCTAAAGAAAACATCCAACTGCTCACCGGTAGAGTGCTAAGAAGGAAGAGCTTGGCCTCATAGCTGGATGGCTTTCCCTGAAAGTGAATGAAGCAAACCTCTCTCTGACCGGGAGACTGAATTCTTTACTTCATTAAGTCCTGGGGCGTCTCATGTTCCAGGATAGCATCACTTTCCATGTTGCTTCCTTTTTCATGTGTAAGAATTTTAGCCAGCAGAGAGCAAGGCAAGTGACCATTTCAAAGACAGGCATTTTACTAGATGGTGGCCACTGAAGGCTTGATTCCTGTGCTCTTTTCTGGTACTTTTTGTCTTAAAGCAGGATTTCTCAACAGTGGCACTATTGACATTTTGGGCTGGATAATTCTTTGTTGTGGGGGGGCTGTGCTGTCCGTTGTAGGATGTTTAGCAGCATTCCTGATCTTGATCCACTAAATGCTCCCAAGTTCTGACAACCAAAAGTGTTTTCAGACATTGTCAAATGTCCCTTGGGAGTGAAATCACTCTTGGTTGAGGATCACTGGGTTTTAGAGGTTTGGAATGGAAAAAAAAAATAATTCTCCCATTGGAAGCAGAGACCGTAGTTCAGATTATGAACCAGTTAGATGATTTCCCTTCTTAAGCATGAATTCAGACTGCATTACCTTTGAAAATTAATGTTTGGTGTGTGTGTGTGTCTGTGTGTGTGTGTGTCTGTGTGTGTGTGTGTGTGTCTGTGTGTCTGTGTGTGTGTGTGAGCATATTAGAGCTAACAGTTATCCACTGGGCCCTAGGATGAATAAGGAAGCATAGCTTCACCTTATTCTCCACAAAGTCCTTGAGAGGGTCCAGATGTGCAGTGTCTATGTTCCATCACACTTTCACGCTTCTGAATTCCACTTAAAAAAACTGACTTATTGGCCAGGCGCAGTGGCTCACGCCTGTAATCCCAGTACTCTGGGAGGCCAAGGTGGGCAGATCACAAAGTCAGGAGTTCGAGGCCAGCCTGGCTAATATGGTGAAACCCCATCTCTACTAAAAATACAAAAATTAGCTGGATGCGGTGGTAATCCCAGCTACTCGGGAGGCTGAGGCAGGAGAATCGCTTGAACCCAGGAGGCGGAGGTTGCAGTGAGCCGAGATCGCGTCACTGCACTCCAGCCTGGGTGACAGAGCAAGACTCCATCTCAAAAAAAAATGGACTGATTAATTATTTTTGAATTAGCAATATATTCACATGGTTCAAAATTTAAGCAATATGAATGAGTGTAGAATGAAAAGTTTCTCTCCCATCCCTGTCTCCAGACATCTGGGTCCTGTCCATGAGAAAGCCACATGAACAGTCTCTTTGTTTATCCTTCCAAATATATTTCTTACATACTCAAATACGTATATTTGTATTTATAAAATATTTGTATATTTCCCTTGTATATTTATATATTTCCCCTTCTCATCCCCCCCTTTTCTTAACAAAAGCAGGTCATACGCCGAACATATGCGTGTTCACCCAGACAACATCTGTTGTCTCTTCACCACTGCTTCCTTTCTGAGAGGACTCCGATTTTGTGCAGTTCTTTAGCACCGCACCCTTTCCCCTACCTGTCTACCCACAGACACACTTCATAGAATCCATGTGACTCAGGGGAAGTGGATTCCACCCCCAGATCTGGGAGTCGGTGCTCAAAGGGTGACTCATTCTCTTTGCCAGAGGTCAGTTCAGAAAGGGGCATGAAATCCAACTCAGGCCAATGGACATGCTGAGAAGTTTGCTGGGCTTTCCAGGGAAGTTTTTGTTTTCTCCTGAGAGAGCTGTGGAAGAAGTCTCTTTTGCCTCCTCTGGACACCACTATAGGGGGAAGTAAAGATGGGGCAGATACTTGAGGAATGGCCCGGAAGAAACGGGAGCACTTGGATTAAGCCAATCCTGAAGCCTGCTTGACTGCTGTCCTTCCAGGCAGAGGAAGGATGGGTGATGTCACTTTTAGCAGTCTAGGGTGAGGTCACAAGTCAGTGAAGCCATTTCAAATCCAAGTCTGGTGTGGCTTGAAGGCTTTTGGTTTACAACAGTAAAATCAATTCTCTGATGTGTAGCATTTTACAGTACAAACAGTGCTCCCACATTCAGGTTTCATTGAGAGGAACTATGCCACGAAGGGCCTCTGTGCCCACTGCACAGATGAGGAAAAGAAGACATAGAGGGGAAAGTCCTGTTTAAGGACACGTAACCTGGAAGAGGCAGAACTGGAATCCAACCCCAAGTTTGTTTCTGTTACTGAAATACTGGGAGTTTGGTCTGGGTCCTGGGGCTCGTGGTACAGAAAGCCAATGACTGAGATAGTGAGAATTGCCAAGGAAGAAGGCTTTAATCGGGTTCCACAGCAGAGGAGATGGGAGCTCAGTCTCAAATGCATCTCCCTGACTAACTAAAACTAGGAAGAAATGTAACCGTGTGAAGGAAAACAGGAACTAGGGAGGGGCAAGGAAGCAATCATGGCGAATGAGGGGTCCTACATCTTATTGTCGGATGTGACGGTCTGGTGAATTTCAGTTCTTGAGAGGTCTGAAGGTCCTTTCCTGAAGAAGAAACTCAGATAAAACAAATATAAGTTTCAAGCTTTAAGACTAGAAGGGTGAATTTCTATGTTTATCAAAAGGAAAAAAAGCTGTCTATGGGACAATTGGATTCATTTTATTTAAATATCAAGGTTATTTTCTCCCAAACCAAGGGACACTCTGGCTGGAGGCATTCATACCCACAGATGCATGCCAAGTGTAGACTCTACCCTCAGCAGCAGCAGGACCAGGAAGCTCTGGGAAGTCAGGACACAGGAGAGAGGCAGGAAGAGTGCCCACATGATCCACTGTGGTGGCTGTGACTGTCACAGCCATATGACCTCCAGCTGTGCCCAGGTCCTTTTAGCATGTCCTCAAGAGTCAGTGCCTCGAAGCAAATGGGCTGATCTCTGGACTACACTGGGGAAGAGAGAAAAGGAGGTGCTCCCCGTTGCCCAATGGAAGATTCCTCAAGATGGAGATTGAGCTGCTGTTCTAGGGCACCCCGAGGGCAAACGTCCCCACCGTCTCTAAGGCTCCAGCCAGCTCCAAACACTGGGTGGTAAATAGACGGAATCCCCTTCAGTGACCTCCCCTCACTGGCAATGTTTTCTTTCTTTTTTTTCTTATAATAGTTCAGTTGATCAAAAAAGAACTCAATCTCAAAGGTGAGAGTAGAGTTGATGATGGGGTCAGGGAGCCGACCTCAGTCGAAAGTTGAGAAGAAAAGCACGTGTGACTAACAACATCCTTGGTTTAGAATTTACTTACAAAGCTTCAGCTGAGCTTATGAATGTGTCAGTTGGATATTTGCTGGGCTTTGCACACACCCCTCCAGTTTCTACACAGGGCTGGGCATACCACAATGGTGTGGTTGCATATTCTTTTTAATCTTAGGTTCATTTTTTTTTAGATCCTAAAACACAAAATGGGATTCGGGAAGTGTGAATTTACTTGAACCAAACTGAAAAAAGGTTTTCTCAACCTCTGCAACATGAAGCTGCAGAATTCACAACAGTTTTAATTATAACACACTAAATAGATACAATAAGCGGCTCTTTGCTCTGACGTTGAAATCTCTACCTATTTTTATCTCCAGGCAAATAACAGGCAGCTGGGGAAAGTTACTACATTATGAGTGGGTTATTGAATCTCCGAGCATCAACAACCTCTATGTCATTACATTGCATTGTATACTAAAGAAAATCATTGTATCCAGGCTGGGCACAGTGGCTCATGCCTGTAACCACAGCACTTTGGGAGACTGAGGCGGGCAGATCACCTGAGGTCAGGAGTTCAAGACCACCCTGGCCAACATGGCGAAATCCTGTCTCTACTGAAAAAAAAAAAAAAAAAAAAAAACACAAAAATTAGCCAGGCATGGTGTTGCACAACTGTAATCCCAGCTACTCCAGAGGCTGAGACAGGAGAATTGCTTGAACCTGGGAGGTGGAGGTTGCAGTGAGCTGAGATCGTGCCATTGCAGTCCAGCCTGGGCAACAAGAACGAAACTCCATCTCAGAAAGAAAGAAAGAAAAAAACAAAAACAAAAACAAAAAACAAAGAAAATCATTGTATTCAAAATACAAGATGAGCAAAATATTTCAAGATTTCTTAGAAGACATTTGCTTCCCATAGGCAAAGGAAAACTAAGTACTTTAAAACTACTGCTGTAAAGTAACTTTAAAGCCTAATTCTCCCCCTGAGTTTCAGGAAAACCCTGGAAAGAGGGGCAAGACTTTTTCCCTTTCTCACCTCACCATGACCTCCAGGGCCTTGGCGATCAGGCTTTGAAAATGAAGGTCACCATAATTACTACTACAACCCAGATCTGGAGGAAGGTGGAGAACCTTGAACAGAGTCCACCGGAATTTGCTGGCTGGGGTCCCGGTGGGCTGCAGCGTCAGGGAAGGCCTTGGGGTTGCTGCTCCACCTGCCTGCTCATGGCCTCAGTTCTTTGCTCCTCCCCTAGAAGATTCTATCAGAATTGCTTTGTGCCCAGGAATGGGCCTGTGATGAAGACTCTGGCTCACTTCTTCCTCTGTACTTTGGGATTGCATCATGGAACCCAATATCCTGAACCAGCATAAGAAAGGGAGGGGAAAGTGGATGAACATCTGATGCAAGAAGAAAACAGACACTCATATTTTCACTCAATTTTCAAAGCAATCCACACTACAGATGAGGAAACTGAGATTTATGGAAGTGAAGAGACTTGCTGAAGACCACAATTTGGTGGCTGAACCTGGTTTGAATTTTATTCTAACACAAATCGTTTTTTATTTTAGACAGGGGCTCACTCTATTCCCCATGCCTTGGAGTGCAGTGGCGTGATCGTGGCTCACTAAAACCTCTGCCTCCAGGGCTCGAGCCATCTTCCCACCCCAGCCTCCTAAGTAGCTGGAACCACAGGCGTGCACCACCACACCTGGTTAATTTTTGTATTTCTTGTAGAGATGAAGCTTTTCCATGTTGCCCAGGCTAATTGTGAACTCCCGAGCTCAAGTGATCCACCTGCCTTGGCCTCCCAAAGTGCTGGGATGACAGGTGTGAGCCACTGCACCTGGCCTCAAATCTTTTTATTGTATTTTATTTTTTATTTTTGGCAGTACATAGTAGGTGTATATATTTATGGGGTACATGAGATATTCTGATACAGGCATGCAATCCATGATAATCACATCAGGGGACATGGCATAGCCATTATCTCAAGCATTTATCATTTCTTTGTGGTACAAAAATTCCAATTACACTACTTTAGATATTTTTATATGTACAATAAATGATAGTTAACTGTAGTCACCCTGTCGTGCTATCAAATATGAGATTGTAGTCGTTCTATCTAACTATATTTTTGTAGCTATTAACCATGCTCCCTCTCCTCCTTCCCAGCCTCTGGCAACCATCATTCTACTATCTCCATGAATTTAATTGTCTTCATTTTTAGCTCCCACAAATGAGCGAGAGCAGATCAAGTTTGTCTTTCTGTGCCTGGCTTGTTTCATTTAACATAATGACCTCCAGTTCCGTCCACGTTGTTGCAAATGACAGGATCTCATTCTTTTTCATGACTGAATAGTACTCCATTGCGTATGTGCACCACATTTTCTTTATCCATTTTCTGTTGATGGACACTTAGGTTGCTTCCAAATCTTGGCTACTGTGAATAACACTTCAATAAATGAGAATGCAGATATCTCTTCAATATACTGATTTCCTTTCTTTTGGGTATATACTAGCAGTGGGATTGCTGGATCATATGGTAGCTTTGTTTTTAGCTTTTTTGAGGAACCTCCATAGTTTTCTCCATGGTGGCTGTACTAATTTGCATTCCCACTAACTAACTCAAATCTGTAAATTATACCATGAGGATGTCTAAATCAAGGGGGTGATTTTTGCAGTTTCTACAAGAAAATCATTGAGTAGTTCACCTAACTTGATTGGCAAATTCAGTCAAATGACTGTACAAGAAGTTTTATATAAATGTAATCTCATGTTAAACATTTAAACCATGTGTTACCACAAACACTTATTAAATCACTTAAATATGTTTGAGAACTAAATACGATATTTCTTCATGATATATGCTTTAAAATTTTTTAATTGTGGTAAAATACACATGACATTACTTTACCATTTTAACCATTTTAAGTGTACAGTTCTCTAGTGCTAAGTATATCCACATTAATGTGTAACCAATCTCTAGGACTTATCTCATAAAACTGAAACTATACCTATTAAACAACAACCCCTCATTTTACCTTCTCCCCAGCTTCTGGCAAACACAATTCTGCCTTCTGTTTCTATAGCTGACTACCCTAGAGAGGTCATATGAATGGGATCATTCAGTATTTGTCCTTTTGGATTGGCGTATTTCACTTAGCATAATGTCCTTAAGGTTCATCCATGTGGTAGCATGTGTCAGAATTGTCCTCCTTTTTAAGGCTAAATAATATTCCATTGTATACATAGACCACATTTTGCTTATCCATTCTTCTGTTGATAGACATGTGAGTTGTTGCCATCTTCTGGCTATTGTGAACATTGCTGCTATGAACATGATTGTAAACATATCTCTTTGTGATCTTTTCAGTTCTTTGGATATATACCCAGAAGCGGAGTTGCCGTATCATATGGTAATTCTCTATTTAATTTATTAAGGAGCTGCCATAGCGTTGTTCAAAACTGCTGCACCATTTTACATTGCCAACAACAGGGCACACAAATTTGAATTTCTTTGCATTCTCACCAATACTTGTTATTTTCTGGGTTTTTTTGCAGCAGCTATGCTAATGGGCATGAGGTGGTACTTCATGGTGGTTTTAATTTGCATTTCTTTACTGATCAGTGATGTTGAGCATCTTTGACTATGCTTGTTGCACACTTATATACATTATTTGGATATCTGTCTATTCAAGTCCACTGCCCATTTCTAAACTGGGTTATCTTTTTGTCGTTGAGTTGTAGGAGGTCTTTACATATTCTGGACACTAACCCCTTGCCAGATGTATGATTTGCAAATATCTCCCATCCCACAGGTTGCCTTTTCATTCTGTTGACCGTGTCCTTTGACGGACAAAAGATTTTAATTTTGATATAATTTACCTATTTTTACTTTTGTTGTCTGTGCTTTTGGCGTCATAGCCAAGAAATCATTGCCAGACTCAGTACCATGAAGATTTTCCTCTATATTTTCTTCTCGGGCTTATATAGGTTTGGCTCTTACATTTGGGTCTTTGATCCATTTTGTGTTAATTTTTGTATACAGTATAAAGAAAGCATCCAATTCATTATTTTTTGCATGTGGCTATCCAGTTTTCCTAGCATCATTTGTGGAAAAGACTGTTCTCCCCCTTTGAATGATCTTGGCACTCTTGCTGAAAATTGTTTAACCACATACGGGAGGGTTTATTTCTGGGCTCTCTATTCAGTTCCATTGATTTATATGTGTGTCTTTATGCCATAAAGGTACTACAGTCTTGTAAAAAATTTGGAAATAAAGAAACGTGAGACCTCTAACTTTGTTATTCTTTTTCGAGACTGTTTTGGCTATTCAAGATCCTTTGAAATACCATACAAATTTTAGGATGAATTTTTTTTTTAAATTTCTGTGAAAATACCCATGAGATTTTTGACAAGGATTGCACTAAATGTGTAGATTGCTCTGGATAGTACAGACATCTTAACTATATTAAGTCTTTAAATATATAAACATGTACTGTATTTCCATTTGTTTGTATCTTCTTTAATTTCTTTCAGAAACACTTTGTAGTTTTCACCGTACAGATCTTTTGCCTCTTGTTTAATTCTGAGTATTTTATCATTTTTGATTCTATTAGAAATGGAATTGTTTTCTTAGTTTCCTTTTCCGACTGTTCATTTTAGTGTATGGAAATGCAACTGATTTTTATACGTTGATTTTATATTCTGTATATTCTGCATCTTTGCTGAATTTGTTTACTAGTTCTAATAGTTTGTGGAATCTTTAGGGGTTTCTACAGATAAGATCATGTCCAAGAACAGACATAATTTTACTTCTTCCTTTCTGGTTTGGATGCCTTTATGATGCTTTTTTTTTTTTTTTTTTTTTGACAGGGTTCCACTCTGTCACCTGGCTAGAGTGCAGTGGCTCAAACAAGGCTCACTTCAGCTTTGACCTTCTGGGCTCAAGTGGTCCTCCCACCTCAGCCTCCCAAGTAGCTGGGACTACAGGTGCATACCACCATGTCCAGTTAATTTTTAAAAAATTTTTATAGAGGTAGGGTCTTGCTATGTTGCCCAGGCTGGTCTTGAACTCCTGGGCTCAAGTGATCTCCCTGCCTTGGCTTCCCAAAGTGTTGGGATTACAGGTTAAGCCACCGTGGCTGGCCTATGATGCATTTTGAATGAAAGAAAAACAGACACCATTATTTTGCATCACAAAATGTAAAACGGAAGAGATTTCACAGCCAATCAAATGGGAATTTAGAATTGGATCCTCCTGCACTTTCCCCCACACTTCTTTCAAAGCCGCCTTCCTCTGCAAGGCTTCCGCCTCACCTCTGAGCACCCACAACCTGAGCTCTGAGCACCCACACCTCACCTCTGAGCACTGTGGCCCATCGGGATGGAGCTCCTGCACTGTCAGGGTGGGGACATCTCTGAGGAAGATGCATTGTGTTCCGTGGAGTTACCTAAAAAACTGGGGCATGTTCTCATAACTGCCTTCACTTAGTCTAAAGATGCAGCAATTCAACAAAAGTACATGTAAACCTCAGAACTGGGCTTGGAGTTTTAAAGATCAATGGACTCTATTGTCTATTGTCTGAATGGTTTGGGGGTTTCCTAGCTCATTTTTTTTTCTTTTATGGTATAGACGCCTGAAGGCTCTTTGCTCAGTAGCCCTCACTGCGTGGCTGACTTCCTCTGCAGATGCCCAGCTGAAGGTTGGGTCCTGGCCTCTCTGTTTACACTCTTTTGGACTTGAGGCTTGCCTGTATTTTGGTTCCCTCAAACGTGGACTCCGGATCTGAGTGCTAACCAATTCCTTTCCTTTCCAGGCTGAGGTCCTCAGACCTCACTGTAATGAGAGATTGTGACCTCTTTTCTCATGTCTCAGGCAGGCTCTGATGCCTTTTCTGGTTGAGGACCATGTTGAACCAGGTGAAGTCGCCATTTTTTTGGCCATTTTTGTCCTGCAAAACTGACAATTTCATATCCTTAAATTTAATATATTTGGAGTAGAAATACCTATTGCTGTCCAATAGAGGAAGCAACGTTACTTCCTGAAAGCATTTGTCTGAGCAAAACACTATTTGTTTTATCCACATTTCCCCTTCACTCACTTGTATCATTCAGGGACTTGCAGGGCTCAGTCACCTGTGTGACGCACTCACATGTATGGCTCCAATCCCATCTTCATGGCACGGAGAACTAAATTCTCTCCCACCTTCCCGTGGAGAGCCTTCCATCCTCGTTGTCACTGGTTCCCTTCCTCTGGATCCCTCCACCTGAATTATGTTTCTCTGAGGGTGCAATGACAAGAATAAAATGAAATGTTGTTCTTGTTCAGTTAAGTAATAAATCGCCATTTCTTCCATTTTCTCTTTGACTAAAGATGTATCAGCTTTATTATTATTTTTTAAATAGAGACAGTGTCTCAATATGTTGCCCAGACCGGCCTTGAACTCCTGAGCTCCATCCTCTCACCTTGGCCTTCCAAAGTGGTAGGATGACAGTCATGAGCCACCACGCCTGGTAAAAGATGTATTAGCTTAAAACAAGGTTAAAATTTCTTCTCAGTTGTATAAAAATCACAAAAGAATGCAACATGTCCTCTAGGTGTTAGCCTGTGTGGAGTTGAAAAAACAGCGGAGTCCTTTGTTCAATGTCTTAGAAGTCTTTGGGATTTCTGTTGATCAATCCATTTCTTCTCGATAATGAACTTGCATAAACAGTTTGCCATGATGACAGGGCCTCTGCACATGATGTAAGGATGTTGACCCTCTTTCCTCCCCCAAGCCACTGCCGGCCCGACTCATAAAAGCTCAAAGACCCAGTGAGACCAGCCTCAGTCAGATCAGCCCATCCATGAGTGGGGGTTGTTCTTATATATATTTATGCTCCATCTCACTGCCAAAGAGGGATTTGGGGTGGATTATAGAAATGCATACTACAGGGGCTGGGCACGGTGGCTCACACCTATAATCCCAGCACTTTGGCAGAGCGAGGTGGGCGGATCACGAGGTTAGAAGATCGACACCATCCTGGCTAACATGGTGAAACCCCATCTCTACTAAAAATACAAAAATTAGCTGGGTGTGGTGGCGTGTGCCTGCAATCCCAGCTACTGGGGAGGCTGAGGCAGGAGAATTGCTTGAACCTTGGGAGGTAGAGGTTGCAGTGAGCTGAGATCATGCCACAATACTCCAGCCTAGTGACAGAGTGAAACTGTCTAAAAAAAAAAAAAAAGAAAAGAAAGAAAGAAATGCATACAACAGAATAAAAATAAAATAAGCAAAGACTTGGAGGAGGAAGAAGAAAATTAAGGTAAGGAATTAAGATGAAGTCATTTTTTTCTTTTTGCCTATTCATATTTTGAGTTTCTCTTTTCTTACTGATTTGTAGGAGTTACTTGTATATTCTAGATCTGTGCTGATACGTTAGCCACTAGTCCCATGTGGCTATTGAAATTAATTAGGCTGAGCATGGTGGCTCACACCTGTAATCCCAGCACTTTGGGAGGCCAAGGTAGGTGGATTGCTTGAGCTCAGGAGTTCACGACCAGCCTGGGAAACATGGCAATACCCTATCTCTACTAAAAATACAAAAACTAGCCAGGTGTGGTGGCACACCTGTAATTCCAGGTACTCAGGAGTCTGAGGTGGGAGAATCACCTGAGCCCAGGAGGTCAAGGCTGCAGTGAGCTGTGATTGCACCACTGCACTCCAGCCTGGGTGACAAAGACCCTATCTAAAAAAAAACAAAACGGAAACCACCCAAAAAGTTGGTGACGGAACATGAGACAGACACCCTTCCTGAGAGCTGTGCCTCT
>NW_016804388.1:1228201-1259212 GCF_001698545.2 Rhinopithecus bieti
AATACTAATTAAAGTTAAATAGAATTAAAAATTCAGCTCCTCAGTCACCCTCCTCACATTTCAAGTGCGCAGTAGCCACAACTATCCAGTGGCCCGCATAGACCAACACCATTTCCATCATCACAGCCAATTTTCTTGGATAGTGTTGGCCTGTGTATTAATCCCTTGTCAATTTTACTCACTTCAAATATCTTCTTCCAGAAAATTGTTTTCTGCTAATTTTGATTAAGATGGCTTCACTGAACAGAAACGTTTAGTTATTTTTTTTGAGACAGGATCTTGCTCTGTTGCCCAGGCTGTAGTGCAGTGGTGCAACCATAGCTTACTATAACCTTGAATTCCTGGGCTCAAGCAATCCTCCTGCCTCAGCCTACCAAGTAGCTAGAACTATAGGCAAGCACCACAATGCCTGGTCAATTTAAAAATTTTGTAGAGATGGTGTTTCTCTGTGTTGCCCATCTTCCTACCTCAGCCTCCCAGAATGCAGGGATTACAGGCGTGAGCTGTTGCATTTGACCATATGTTATGATTCGGATTTGTGTCCCTGTCCAAATCTCATGTCAAATTGGAGGAAGGCCCTGGTAGGAGGTGATTGGATTATGGAAACATATTTCCTCCTTGCTATTCTAGGGATAGTGAGGGAGTTCTCACGAGATCTGATGGTTTAAAAGTGTGTGGCACTTCCCCCTTTGCTGTCTCTCTCCTTCTCCACCATGGCAAGACGTGCCTGCTTCCCCTTCGCTTTCTACCATGATTGTGAATTTCCTAAGGCCTCCAAGCCATGCTTCCTGTACAGCCTATAGTACTATAAGTCAATTAAATCTCTTTTCTTCATAAATTACCTAGCCTCAGTTAGTTCTTTATAGCAGTGTGACAATGGACTAATACACCATAAATGTTTAGTTTTTATACGGTTGTGTTCTTCATATTTTGCCCTGTAATATGTGCATGTGGAGTCTTGTTTAAGAAATCTCTTCCCTGAGGTCTCAGAGACATTTCCCCTCACCTTTTGGTATCTGGGTTGTGGATTTACTTTTCCCATATGTGGGTAGTGAATCCAGTAGGACTTTGCCTTTGTTGCATAGTGTGAGGTAGGGATCCAACTCTATACTTTCCATCTAGTGAGGGGGTTTCCCCATCATTGCTGTTAACAGATTCATCTACACATCCATCATCTCCCCACAGGTCTTGTGTGCCACTGCTTTCCTGTGCCCATCCAAGGTCCATGAGGGCAATTTTGGGCTCTTGAAGGCTGCATCCATCTCTTTATGTTTCCTCAGCCAGGACCAAATTGTCTTTTCACTGACTTTGTGCAATGACTTCATGCAGGGAGAGTGCTCTATTCTCCCTCATTATTGTGTTGCCAAATGTTCATAGCTCTTCTAGGACCTTGCTCATCTAGATGCACTTTAAAATCCATCTTTTTGAGTTTCTCAAAATGCGTATAGAAAATCAGCAGTCACTCACTAATGAAATATTCTCCTTTAAGTGAAAAATAATATATGTGCTAGGAAGCTCTGTGATCTACTTTAAACCTAGGAATGAAGCTCCAAGTGTTAATGGTGATTTAAAATCCTTTCCACTGAGTTTTGGTTAGTCTGGGGCATCAGTAAATGCTCATTTCCAAAAGTACTTTGCCTTTGAAGGCTACTAATGCATGCAGTGTGTTGCCATGGCAACGGTTACTTTTAGTTAGTACTTTTTATAGATTAAAGTGTTACACCCTGGAGTCTATTCATGTAAATGCATAAATCTTAAGACAGTATGGTACTTCATTTAATGTAGATATTTAATGGAACAGACTTAACTGACCAGAAATGGAAAAGTTTCAACACTTATATTTGATACGGACATGCAGCGTTACCAAAAATATAACATTTCCATTACTTTTTAAAATAAAATATAAATTAACCTTGCTCTCCATTTAACTTGGTCAATATTTAATAAATTATGGTTGAAATGTATGTGTCTTTCAGAAATTTGCACATATCACTTTGTTTTCTACCCTAGAATAAAATCCCCAATTATTGTGGGGCTTCAGAAGACTTGGAGAACAAGGTGTTTCTCAGTCAAATGGAGGAGAAGTCAGTGGAGCCCTGGGTAGGAAAGAGTATATGGGCCTGGGTCTGGATATTGGCAGTGACTTTTATTAGCTGTGTGGCCTTGAACTTCAGTTTCCCAAGTCATAAAATGGAGCTCATCACACCTACTTTGCACAGCAGTTGTGAAGATTAACTGTATCTTCAGTAAGTGATATCTGTGATTTAAAAATGACTAGATAATGATTTCAAGTCAATATTTAAGACAGAACGAGAGGGTGGAAATATCAAGTACAAAAGTGCTGAGGAAAGTCAACAGTCAACGATCCTGGTAGATGGGAGGTCTCAGAGACAGGGGAACTGGGCACAGCTTCCACGTACATGAGAGGAGAAGGACACGGGGCAGAGCTCAGTGGGGCAGTGAGCATGGAAGAGGGACCATGGGGCTGGCTGGGTGAGGCTTGATCAGGAAAGACAAAGGGGTGGCGTTAGGAGCCCCCAAGCGTGGGCGAGAGCTTTGTGCCTTACACAAAAAGTGACCCTAAACAGTGCCTTATACAGAGGTGACAAAAAGTGTTTTATAAGGGAGATCTGGCAAACGAAGAGACACATGGAGACAAGCATGAGGGCTAGATGTGCGCCTGGCCTGAGGACAGCAAAGCCTGAACTTAGGAGGGGTGTGGAGAGTGAGATGAAGATGAGAACCTCACAGTCACAAGGAAGACGACATAGGAAATAGCTCTACTGGAAACAGAAGGAATGGGAAGAACCAAAAGGGTCTCTGAAGCTTTGATCTCTTCTGATGAACAATTGTTTAAAGCAACAATAATGACAATAACAAAACAGTCATCCCTTGGCATCCGAGAGATACTGGTTCCAGGACACAGTTTCTTGCCATGTGAATCTCTCCCGCTTGCTTTTTCAGAGCAAGAGAAAAGAGTCTGAAAAAGATGGAAGTCACTGTCTTTTATAATCTAATTTCCAAAGTGGCATCCAACACCCTTGCTGTGTTTTATTCATTAAAACCAAGTCACTGAGTCCAGCCCATATACACAAGGAGAAGGAACTACACACGGGCATGAAGATAAGGAGATGGAGATCACTGAGAGCCATGCTGAAAGCTGCCTACCACGCTAGGGGACTGAAGAAGTAGCAATACTCTTGACTAAAATAGGACAGGAGGATGGAAATCATTTAGGACCCAGATGATGAACTCAGTTGTAATCATGGTGTATGAGCTAATGGCATGGTATCAGAACCAGAATCCACAGCCATGTGAGCCATGGGAGAGCTCTAGAAAGAAGGCAAGCCATGGACATGGATTAGGAAGCATCCTATTTTGACCATGTTCAGGACATGTATTTTTAGCTTCATTGCACATATCTGCAAAACAAATAAGTCTGCTACAGGCCTGTCAGATGGGGCTGTGTTCTCATCTGAAGGATCAACAGGAAAAGGATTTATTTCCAACCTGACTCACATGTTTGTTAGCAGGATTCAGTTCTTTGCAAGATGTTAGGATGAGGTTCTTGATTCTTTACTAGCAGTGGCCTTGTGAGAAGTCTTGAGCTGGATAACCCAATTCAACTGTGGCTGGATACCTGACCCACAGAAACTATGAAACAATAAATGTGCTTTTCAAGCCATTACGTTTTGGTGTGATTTGTTGTGCAGTAACAGATAATTAATACATGCAGTTTCCAACTCTTCGATCCTATCAGTTAGGATAAGGCACCTAGAAATTCTCCCACCCTTCCAAGGCCTCAAAATTAAAGCTTTTCTGGAATTTGAGAGAAGGTAGTGGGCCACTTAGGGAGGAAGCTATTGTTCGGTCACGTGCCTCCTGGCACCCTTTCTCCTGCTGGACAACTGCTTCTCCAGTCTAATCCTCCAGTCTAATCTTTTTGCTGGGAAATAACACTCTCCTCACTTTTTCTCCTTGGACTTCCTGTGCTCCCAAACTTGGCTTGGGTCCAGACAGTATTCTTCGGTGTCCGTGACCTGGATTTCTATTTCAGAACCTAAATGCTGCATGTCTAAGCTGATCTGGTCAGCAAATTTTTTATCGCTCCTGTATTTGATAGTTGGATTGTGGCATTCCTGACCTTGCATTGCACCCACACAAATCAAAACAGCCTTGGCAGCCCTGTAAGATAATTTGATTCCACTCCCTAGCAATATAGGGCCAGGTCCAAAGTTACCAAATCAGGGTCCTGACTGCTCCTGGCACCCAGCTCTGGCCCATGGCTTCCTGACTGATCTTCCTGACCTTTGCCTTTCCAGCTCCACCACCTCAAGGAGGCGTGAACGATCTTTTAAAGGCATGTTGCCAAGTTCTGAGCTTGTTCTTCCCATCCTTCCAGGGGGTGTGGGATGGGACCTGGAGTTATGCCAGCTCTTCAGGAGGGAATGTGCATGCACCAGCTCCAAGTAGAGTTTGGCAATAGGCACCGCTATGCCAATGGCACAGTGGTGACTCATGAAAGCAGTGGGGAGTGGAACATGATGGCAGAGAATCAGTTCCCAGGCCCTGCACAACAATTAGGAAGGAGTCTGTTAACTTGGTACCAGGAAAATAGAGTAAAGGTCCCTTTTCCTGACTTCCAAGGACTTCCACAGACTGATGCCAGCCTGCTAGCCCAATCTGTTCTCTACTGTGAGCCCTCTGCTCCCCGCACTGCCACTTTCTAGTTTAGAAATCTTTATTTTTAAAAATTCTCCTCCTCCTCCTCCTCCTCCTCCTCCTCCCCTCCTTCTTCTTCCTCTTCTTCTTCTTCTTCTTCCTCTTTTCTTCTTTTTCTTCTTCTTCCTCTTCCTCTCTTTCTCTTTCTCCTCATTCTCCTTCTTCTTCCTTTTTTTTTTTTTTCTTTGAGACAGGGTCTCACTCCATCACCCAGGCTGGACTGTAGTGGTGTGGTGTCAGTTCACTGCAACCTCTGCCTCCCAGGTTCAAGCAGTTCTTGTGCCTCAGCCTCCCAAGTAGCTGGGATTACAGGTGTTTGCCACCACGCCTGGCTAATTTTTTATTTTTAGTAGAGATGGGGTTTCACCATGTTGGCCAGGCTGGTCTCAAACTCCTGTCCTCAAGTGATCCACCCACCTCGGCCTCCCAAAGTGCTGGGATTACAGGCCACTGTGCCCAGCCAAAAATATTTATTATTAATAAATGGATGAGCCTCATAGAAATTAGGAGGAGCTAAAGAATCTGGACACAAAGGAGTAAAGACTGTGCTCCGCTGAGATGACTTTTCAGAATAGGCGAAATTCATCTGAAGTGGATTAAAAAGGTCATACTAGTTGCCCCGGTTAGTTACCTGGAAAGGGACATGAAGAAGCTTTCTGGAGTGATGGAAATGCTCTGTATTGTGATGGGGTGTGAGTTACAGAGGTGTGTGTGTTTGTTAAAATAAGGCCAGGTGAGGTGGCTCACGCCTATAATCCCAGCACTTTGGGAGGCCAAAGTGGGTGGATTACTTGAGGTCAGGAGTTTGAGACCAGCCTGGCCAATATGGTGAAACCCCATCTCTACTAAAATTACAAAAATTAGCTGAACTTGGTGGTGCACGCCTGTAATCCCAGTCACTCAGGAGGGTGAAACAGGAAAGTCGCTTGAACCTGGGAAGTGGAGCTTGCAGTGAGCTGAGATTGCGCCATTGCACTCTAACCTGGGTGTCACAGGGAAACTCCGTCTCAAAAAATATATATATATTTAATATATATATTTTAGTATAATATATGATATTTAATATATTTAATATATGAATATATATAATTTTAATATATATAAGTGTATTATATACACTTAATTTTTGCTACTTTGTCATTATGGCATTTTGATATATGTCAATTTTACCTCCAATAAAACTGTAAAAATCATGGTTGAGTGAGGGCAGGGCAGTGAGGGGAGCTACAGAAGACCCTGGAATGGCAGAATGCTGAATGTCGAAGCTGGGTATGTGGCACATAGGGGATCATTACGCTATTCTGTTTACTTTGTANGAATATATATAATTTTAATATATATAAGTGTATTATATACACTTAATTTTGCTACTTTGTCATTATGGCATTTTGATATATGTCAATTTTACCTCCAATAAAACTGTAAAATCATGGTTGAGTGAGGGCAGGGCAGTGAGGGGAGCTACAGAAGACCCTGGAATGGCAGAATGCTGAATGTCGAAGCTGGGTATGTGGCACATAGGGGATCATTACGCTATTCTGTTTACTTTGTATATGTATGAAAATTTCCACAATAAAGAGCCAAAAAAAATTGTATGGTGCTCATATTCTGCACCAGGTCCTATGCTAAAGGGCACGCACAGGAAGACAAGGCTGCAGAATACAGAAAGAACAAAATTGAAGATGGAATTTACGTTTTTACATTTATTTTTAGAGATGGGGTCTTGCTGTGTTGCTCAAGCTGGTCTTGAACTCTTGAGCTCAAGCGACCCTCCCACCTCAGCCTCCCAAGTTACTGGGATTACAGCATCATTCACTGTGCTCAGTCTGAAGATTGATTTTTCACTTACAAACATAAAGTGCGTTGAAAAGGGGGAAACGTGGAATAAATGGAAAGTCATGCCGGCCCCAACATGTGGCCCCAAGAAGAGGAGAATCCTGCTCCAGAAGGCAAGTCATCCAACTGCCTCTTTCATGGCTCACAACATGTCATGAGACCATCGCCAGCAGAACTAAACACTGGGCTAAGTGATGTGGTTGATTTACATTCTGGCTCAAGCTCTTTTTTTGTTTGTTTGTTTTTTTTTGGAGTCGGAGTCTTGCTCTGTTGCCCAGGCTGGAGTGCAGTGGTGCGATCTCGGCTCACTGCAAGCTCTGCCTCCAGGGTTCACGCCATTCTCCTGCCTCAGCCTCCCGAGTAGCTGGGACTACAGGCGCCCGCCACCGCGCCCGGCTAATTTTTCCGTATTTTGGGGTTTCACCGTGTTAGCCAGGATGGTCTCGATCTCCTGACCTCGTGATCTGCCCGCCTCGTCCTCCCAAAGTGCTGGGATTACAGGCATGAGCCACCGGGCCCGGCCCAAGCTCTATTCTTGAACCATCAGCCAGACCTGTGACCAACAGTAAGGCAATGATTTATTAGATTCACCTGGGAGCACCCAGCTAAACTAAATCAGAGCCCCTTGTGGCAGGGCTCAGGCATCAGTGTCTTTCGATGTTCGTGATGCAATCCCAATACACAGCCAGGGCAAGAAGCAGCCATCCGTGAGCTGCTCAAGTTGCATTGCTTCCGGGAAGAGTCTCTCTTCATGCTCACTCACCAAGAGCCGCCTTTTATCCAACACCCTCCTCATTGCTAACTGACAGTCTGATATCTAGCTATATGGGGCCCTGTACTGTTTGAAACAATTCATGCTTGGCTGCTTTAATGAGGATGTGTGCACATGTGTTCTTGAGGGTAAGAATTACCTTTTGAGGTAATGAGGTAAAAATGTAAAAACATGTTTACATTTCCCACAACACTTTGCACTATGATGTTCAGTAAACATTCCATTTTCAAATTTTATTTCAAATTTTATTTAAGCAATGAAATATTTCCTTATTATAAATTGGCTGCATTCTTTAATTCTGAGAGTACTGAACTAAATGATTAATCATTACTGGAACATGTTCTTTCATAATGAAAAGATTAAAAGATTTATAAACTTAAACATAACTTTTCAGTTATTTAATTTGGGGATTTTCCAAGTCAACCTATTTCCTATTTAACACATTTTGTCTATATTATTTTTGCTCTCTGACCTGATGTGAGTCTTTCAGAGGCTGGGTTGGTTGAAGGGGAAACAGTTTTTCTAATGGAGTTACTGTGAGCTGAGCTGACTTAGGCCTTGGAGAATTGCCATTCTTACCAATTGACCACAAAAGCAGACAGGAACAGCATCTACATATCACAAACCAGAATCAAAATGACCTTCACACATGATTAGTGTGGAATTCTTTTCAGTGAAAAATGGCAACATTTAGCAGCACAGAGTGCAGTTGGCTTCAAACACTCTCTGAAGTGAAGCCATTGTGTTTTCCTGGGTGACTGAGCCCAGTGCTAATGCCCATCAGAGAATTTGATGGGAACTGCAGTGCTTTGATTAAACAGAGTATTAACCACAGGCTGGTTGCTTGAACCACACTGATAAAGACAAAATTCACCCTACCCACCAAAACATTCTTTCCATGTAAGACTTGACAATGAAAACAAACAAAAGCTTTAGCTGTCAACTGTACATATCATGAAGAATGGCAAAACTGGTTTTTGTGAATGCTATTTTGTCTTTTAATCACTCAGTTGGCTATGAAAACTCTTGTTTACATTCCTTTACATGTTGTTGAGCTTCAAGGTAATTGTGAAAGAAAACGGGGAATTAATATCACTTCCCAGAAGCCACATTTTATTTAACCTCAAAAACTTCATGTAAAATATTTTGTTATGAATCAAAGGCTGTAATTTCTTCCTACTGGGCTGATTTAGGCAATTAAAGTTAGGAGTAGATGGTGCTAATGGGAATGATAAGACTAGTAAGAGTGATTTATTCTTTGCAGAAAAAAATCACTGTCAATGCTTAGTTGAAATAATGTGGAATTTAATAATTACCTCATAGTACCATCTAGTGGTGATCTCTCTCTACCCTTGTGTTAAGTGAGGACTGTGGTTTACTGTAGCCTGAAGCCAGCAAAGCCAGGTCAGTGGTCTGCTACAAACACTTTAACTGTAAAGCTGTTAGAAGGGTGAGTTAATACAGAAAATGTAAACAAAGTATTAGTAGCTCATATGACATTATTAAATTTTAAAATGTTCCCAGAACTCAGATATGGATTCTCAATAAATTGTGTTTTTAAATATTGAACAAATACTGTGATTACTTTTTTCACAATAATTACAGCAATTTGGGTAGTTTTGGGTACTACCGTAAGATTCTAAGCACTATTTTATATTTTTCCTATTCTGAACAATAGTTGGCTTGTGCATTTCTTCCAGTAAATGCAGTCTGGAAAATAAATACTTTCAGCATGGTACATGTTATTGGAAAACAATTGTCTTTAATGAGATTTATGGAGTGTGGAGAAAAAAAAAAATTTTTAAGGAACTATTGCTCCTACGAAAACTTGAGGGTGTTACAGGCAATGTAGGCACTTTTAGATCAAATTCAAATATATAAAGGCACTTACACACATTTTACAAATACTTGTAATTATAAGCACATTTTCGGACTTACAGGAGTATGTCTAGTTTAAACATAAACCAGATTCAATGTGAATCTCTTTATTTTTTTCTTGCTTCAAGTATTATTTTACAGAAGTGACACTGATTTGTTTGGCCTGTGTAAACTTAAGAATCTAGATTTGACCTAGTAGATAGCATATCTAGTAGATGTCATATCTCAACAATAAAGTAGATTTATCTAGTAGATGTCATATTTCAACAACAAAGGGTCTGAAGAATAAATAATGTTTAGGCCTAAGTTATTTTAATTCATAATGTGTCTGTCCTGTTTTGCTTGCTGAATTAACAAATCTTTAAAGAAAACCTTCATAGATTATAGTGATACGATTTATACCACATAGTGATATGATTTATTGAAGGTGAGAGAAATTCTTACCCTCAATTTTAATTTTCTTAAAAGAAAAGATGGGAAAATGTTACAGTATTTAAATAGTGAATGCTTTTGTAAAACAGCAGCAAACCAAGACCAAAATATTTTTCAGTGTACTTTCATGCTTAATGCTGGCACAAAGCATTGTTTGAACTCACAATCGAGTTTTTATATATACCTTTTCATTATGAAACAATTAATATTTATGGCAGAAAATGAAGAAAACCAAAAAACAAAAATAAGACAAGAAATTTCACCTGAAATCCCAACACTTAAATGCCATTTAAAATAGTTTCCCAAATAGCCCCATTTTTAAAAATGAGCAAATTAGCTTCCCGCTTAACTTCTTTCACTTAATACTAAACTGTGAATAACTTTCACAGTGTGATTTTCATTTCTGAAATTGCCCAGCTTCTAAGGCTCACTGCATGCAAGGAATTTAGCTAAAAACACAGTCCTTGAGGAGATGACAGTCCAGAAGAAGAGACAATATACTGTAGTTAATGACAGTTCAAATGTCCTTAACAAGGTTAAAAACGCCTTGGGAAAATAATGAAACCCTGTCATTCACAGCAACATGGATGAGCCTGGAGGACATAACGCTAAGTGAAATAAACCAGGCACAGACAGGCAAATACCACATGATCTCACTCATGTGGCACCAGAAATGTTGATCTCATAGAAGTAGAGAGCAAAGCAGTGATTCCCAGAGCCTGGGGAGGGGAAACAGGGACGGGAAGAGGTTGGTCAATGGGCACAAAGTCACAGTTAGACAAGAAGAATAAATGCTGGTGTTCCCATCCGTGGTAGGATGACTACAGCTAATAACAATGTAGAGTGTATTTCAAGTGAGTTGATAAAGAGGATCCTGAAAGTTATCGCCACAAATAAATGTAACTTTTGTGGTGATTGATATGCTAACTACCCAGATTTGGTCATTATACAATGTATACATGTATTGAAACCTCACACTGTACCCCATAAATGTGTACAATTATTATGTGTCAAATATAAACACTTTTTTTTGTTTTTTGAGTCCAGCCTGGAGTGCAGTGGCACCATCTTGGCTCACTGCAAGCTGTGCCTCCCAGGTTCATGCCATTCTCCTGCCTCAGCCTCCTAAGTAGCTGGGACTACAGGAGCCCGCCACCACACCTGGCTAATTTTTTGTAGTTTTAGTAGAGACAAGGTTTCACCATGTTAGCCAGGAGGGTCTCAATCTCCTGACCTCGTGATCCACCCACCTCGGCCTCCCAAAGTGCTGGGATTACAGGCGTGAGCCACTGCGCCCGGCCTAAACACATTTTTTTAAAGAACACACAAAAAAGAATAAAATTCCCTGAGAACTAGCTTTATTTCTTGCATTTCTGTGGTCTCCTGGTCTCAGACTGGAATTGTTATAAGTGAAAACCAGCCCTCAACTGGCCAAAGCACAAAGGTAAGTTGCTGACTCATGTAACTAAACTCCCTAGGAATAGACCCAGCTTCAGGCAGAGCTGGATGTAGGCTGCTCATCTGCATCATTTGGTCTAGGTGCTGCCCCTTGGCTCTTGGTTAGCTCCCTTTGTGTTGGTTCCTTTTTCCTTTGCAGAGGCAAAGACAGTACACGCTTTTAGGCGGAGTCCTGCTGGCTCCTGGGATGTTCTTCACCGCCATCCTGGGGATTCACTTTGACTCAATCTTGGGTTGGGTTATTTGTCTCCTTATCCCATATGTTCCTCTTCTCTGGTTTGCTCTCTTCTTTTGGTGGAGCCTCCACTCTACAGGTTTCCTGAGAGAAGCTGCCTTGGAATGAAATGTTTTGAGACTTTGTACGACCAAAATGTTTCTTTAGTTTACCCTTGTGCTCAATAGTTTTGCTGGTGTGAGACAGACCGCCAGTGGAACGTATCTCTTGTCCTCCTTTCTTTCCTGGGTACATGACGGGATTACCTTTGCAAAGGACTAACAGCATCTTTGCAGTTAGGTAGCCTTGTGATGAGTGTAGCCAATAAAATGAAGAAGGAAGTATATGACCTGCAGGCCCAGGGAATTGATAGCTTGGGTGCTACTCCAGGCTCTCTTCCCCTGCTGCAGGAACTTTGGAGGCCACGTGTTTCAGTGCAACATCTTAAGGTGAAAAGAACCTGGATACATGAATCACAGGATGGAGGAGACCACCTGCCAACTTGCCTTTGCATGAACAAGAAGGATGCATTGTTATGCTGGCCTACTGAGATGTTAGGGTTTCTTTCTTTCCTTCATTTTAAAATTGCGATATAGCTCAATGGAATATTATTCTTAGGTGTATCATTCATATAAAGAAAAATTCATGTAATCCCAGCACTTTGGGAGGCCGACACGGGCGGATCACAAGGTCAGGAGATCGAGACCATCCTGGCTAACACGGTGAAACCCCGTCTCTACTAAAAAATGCAAAAAACTAGCCGGGCGAGGTGGCGGGCGCCTGTAGTCCCAGCTACTCCGGAGGCTGAGGCAGGAGAATGGCGTGAACCCGGGAGGCGGAGCTTGCAGTGAGCCGAGATTACAACACTGCACTCCAGCCTGGGCCACAGAGTGAGACTCCGTTTCAAAAAAAAAGAAAAAAGAAAAATTCAAAACACTCCTGAGAGATGCAAAGAAAAGTCAAACAGGTGGAAATCTGTAATCTTGGAAAGGAAGATTCATGACCAAAACAGTATCCATAGTGGAGAATGTGTTAATAATAAAGTTGATACAATCCCAATAAATATCCCAACAGAATTTTCTTTTTTGAGGGAGAATGAAGCAATCTGATTCTAAAGTTAATGTGCAAAGAAAAACTCTAAAGAAATGTAAAGTTAAATTCAGATCGCACACCTGACTCCAGGATAGATTCTAGTTGATTAAAAAATGAAATGTAAAAAAAAAGATATAAAATATTAGAATAAACAATCATAGTTATTTTGAATCAAATGCTGGGGAGGGCATTTCTAGATACAACATAAAAGTGGGGGGCCATCAAAGACGAGGTTGATAGATTCAATTATTCTAAAATAAAAAAGAAAAATCCACATGCAAAAATCCTCCGTAAGCAAAGTCACAAGACAAACAGTAAACTGGCGAGTATTTGCAACTCAAATCACATATAAAAATAATTTCTTTGCTGTATGTTTTAGTCCATTTATGCTGCCATAACCTGAGATGGGTAATTTGCAATAAATAGAAATGTGTTAACCCACAGTTCTGGAGGCTAGGAATTCCTGAGAGGTGAGCATCTGACAAGGGCCTTCTTGCTGCATCATCCCACAGGGGAAGGCCGAGGGCAAGAGAGAGGGCAAGGGGCTGAACTCACTCTTTCGTAACAGCATCAACCCCACCCACGAGGGTGGAGCTCCCATGGCTTAACTACCTCTTAAAAGTCTCACCTCTTAATACTGTTACAATGGCAATTTAATTTCAAGGGTACATGCCACCACGCCCAGTAAATTTTTTTTGGTATTTTTTTGTAGAGATGGGGTTTTGCCATGTTTCCCAGGCTAGTCTCAAACTCCTGGGCTCAAGCAATCCACCTGCGTGGGCCTCCCAAACTGCTAGTATTACAGATCTGAGCCACTGCATCTGGCCATGTCTCATGTTAATGTCTCTCTGGACCTGATAATTAGAAAGATGTGCATTTCTCAGATAAAAGTGATTATCTTTTCTCAAAAGGATATGAACACAGAGAAAAAAAATGCATATGGATCTTCAAAGATGAAATGATGTTCAGTCTCACTCATAATAAGTAATTTCACACTGAAACTACAATGGGATATAATTTTTCACCCACTAGACCAGCAAATATTTCAAAATTTGATAATACATTGTATTACTGAGGAAACAGGGAAGCAAGAACAATCACAAATTACTTGTGGGAGTCTAAATTGTTGTAACCCTTACAGGGCACAATTTGACAACATCTATGAAAATTTTGCATGCAAATACCCTTTGAACCAGCAATTCCCTTTTAGGAATTCATTTATATTTATAGATATGCGACATGACATGTGCACAAGTCTCTTCATGGTGACACTGTAACAGCAAAGACGAGATAAGCTAAACAGTAGTCAGCAGGGGATTGCTTAAATAAATAACAGTACAGTCAGACAATGAAATATTCTGTAGCTGTAAAAATGAATAAAGAAGCTCTTTATGAACAGATATGGATTCATCTCCAAGGCATATTGCTCAATGAAAACAGTGAGTTGTAGAGCATGTCTACGATATACTACTATTTGTGGTTTTCTTAAATGAGGAAAATATGTATAGCTTTTGCATGAACAAAATATCTCTAGAATGAAGTCTGTGCAAAAATCTGTTAATCGTGACTGTTTATGGGAAAGGGACTGGATAGGAGAGAAGTTGGAAGAGAGAATTTTCACCATTTATACTTTGAACCCATTGATTTTGGGACCAAGTGAATACTTGCTTATCTAAAATTAAAATAAGTTAAAATTTAAAAGAAAATGTGAAGGCTGGGCACGGTGGCTCACGCCTGTAATCCCAGAACTTTGGGAGGCCGAGGCAGGCAGATCATTTGAGGTCAGGAGTTTGAGACCAGCCTGACCAACGTGGTGAAACCCCGTCTCTACTAAAAATGCATAAATTAGCTGGGCATGGTGGTGGGCACCTATAATCCCAGCTACTTGGGAGGCTGAGGTAGGAGAATTGCTTGAACCCAGGAGACAGAGGTTGCAGTGAGCTGAGATCGCGCACTGCACTCTAGCCTGGGCAACAGAGCAAGACTCCATCTCAAAAAAAGAGAAAATATAAAGAGAACAGTTTTGGCACTTGAAATCTACCTTTCAGCATCATTGGTGATGTAACCCCTGGGGTGGTAGTTTATAGGTCACACATGTGTGAGAGTGCCACTCTTGCTGTCTAGTCTATTTTAGCAATTTTAGGGACACTACTGCTGTGAGGAGTGACACTGTTCCTGTCCACCATATGACAAGAGTGTGGGATGGGTTTTGGTTTCCATTTGCTAAGGTGACATTCAGCTGATATAGTCCAGAGGAAAGGAAGGAAAACAGAGCAATTCCCTTTTGATATCTTAGTTAATGACAGCCATAACTAGTGAGTAAGAAAACATGAAAAGATTTCCAGTTGAACGTGACTGACTAAACATGAAAATTTACCCTTCCTGCCTATTTAAATCCTATTTCAGGGATCACAGGGATATAAAATGGAGAGTAATTCTGTAGCAGCATTGGAAATTTAGAAAGGGTGCTTTTTGTGTTTTAAAATAGATTTGGGGTACAAAATTAGATTTAGGGGTACAGGTGAGGTTTTGTTACATGGATATATTGCATAGTTGTGAAGTCGGGGACTTTCATTGCAACTATCTCCCAAATAGTGTACATGATACTCATTAGGTAATTTCTCATCCCTGAGCCCCTTCCCACCCTCCCACCTTTTGGAGTCTCCAGTGTCTATTATTTTACCCTCAATGTCCATGTGTACACGTTGTTTAGCTCCACTTATAAGTGAGAATATGCACTATTTGACTTTCTGTTTCTAAGTTATTTCACTGAAGATAATAGCTTCCAGTTCCATCCATGTTGCTACAAAAGACATAGTTTCATTTTTTAATGGCTGAGCAGTATTCCATGATATAAATATATACACCACATTTTCTTTATTCAGTCATCCATTGATGGACACTTAGATTTATTCCATGACTTTGCTATTGTGAACAATGCCGCAATGAACATACAAGTGCAAGTGTTTTTTTAATGTAATGATTTATTTTCCTTTGGGTGGGTATCCACAAGTGGGATTGCTATATCAAATGGTAGCGCTACTTTTATTTCTTTGAGAAATCTCCATACTGCTTCACATAGAAATTGTACTAATTTATATTTCCACCAACAGTCTATAAGTGTTTCCTTTTCTCCATATCCTTGCCAACATCTGTTGTTTTTTGACTTTTCATAGCCATTCTGACTGGCTTAAGTTTTTTTGTTTTTTTGTTTTTTTTTTTTTTGAGATGGAGTCTCGCTCTGTCCCCCAGGCTGGAGTGCAGTGGCGCGATCTCAACTCACTGCAAGCTCCGCCTCCCGGGTTCACACCATTCTCCCACCCCAGCCTCTGGAGTAGCTGGGACTACAGGTGCCTGCCACCAAGCCCAACTAATTTTTTTTTTCTTTTTGTATTTTTAGTAGAGACGGGGTTTCACTATGTTGGCCAGGATGGTCTCGATCTCCTGACCCTGTGATCTGCCTGCCTCAGCCTCCCAAAGTCCTGGGATTACAGGCGTGAGCCACCACGCCCGGCCAAGATTTTATCTCTTTGTGGTTTTAGTTTGCATTTCTCTGATGATTACTGATGTTGAACATTTCTTCATATGTTTGTTGGTCACTTGTATATATCCTTCTGAAAAATGTTTGTTCGTGTCCTTTGCCCACTTTTTAATGGGGTTTTTTTTCTTGTACAGTTATATGAGTTCCTTGTACATTCTGAATATTAGTCCTTTGTTGGATGCATAGTCTGCAAATATTTTCTCCCTAGACTTCATAAATTACTTCAGTAGTTTCAGGATACAAAATCAATGGGACAAAAATCAGTAGCATTTCTATACACCTATAACAACCAAATTGAGAACCAAACCAAGAACTCAATCCTATTTACAATAGCTATGAAAAAAATACCTAGGAAAATATTTAACCAAGGAATATGGTGGGAGCAGGAGCAAGAGAGAGACCGGCAAGGTGCCACACCCTTTTAAACAATCAGATCTCATGAGCACTCACTCACTCTACAGTACCAAAGGGGCATGGTATTAAACCATTCATAAGAAACTGCCTCCATGATCCAATCACCTCCCACCAGGCCCCACCTCCAACATTGGGGATTACAATTTCACATGAGATTTGGTGGGGATACAGATCCAAACAATATCAATTACCAATGTCATTTTTCACAAAATTAAAAAAAAAAATCCTAAAATTGATATGGAACCAGAAAAGAGCCTAAATAGCAAAAGCAATCTTAAGCAAAAAGAACAAAGCTGGAGGCATCACATTACCTGCCTTTAAACTATACTACAAGCTATAGTAACCAAAACAGCATGGCACTAGTACAAAAATAGACACATAGATCAATGGAATGGAATAGGGAACCCAGAAATAAAGCCACATACCTACAACCAACAGCTCTTTAACAACATAAACAAAAATATACAGCAGGGAAAGGACACCCTATTCAATAAATAGCGCTGGGAAAATTGGCCAGTCATATGCAGAAGAATGAAACTGGACTTATATATAAAAATTAGCTCAAGATAGGATTGAAGACTTAAATGTAAGACCTGAAACTATAAAAATCTTAGAAGAAAACCTAACAAAAACTCTTCTGGACGTTGGCCTAGACAAAGAATTTATGATTAAGACCTCAAACGGAAATGCAACCAAAATGAAAAAAGACAAATAGGACTTAAACTAAAATGCTTCTGCACAGCAAAGAAATAATCAGCAGAGTAAAACAACAACCTACAGAATGGGAAAAATATTTGGAAAGGATGTTTTTAAGAGATCAGAAGAGACAAAACATTCTTGAAGACATAAAGTAGATGGAATCAGATTGGTGGCAGTTCTAGAATTTGGGTCCAGAATAAACCTGCTAGCATTGCTCCAAAATAAAATTGGAAATTGTACTAAAGGTTTAGGTAGTGCTGAAGAGAAAGAGAGGGCTGGGCGCAGTGGCTCACGCCTATAATCCCAGCACTTTGGGAGGCCAAGGCGGGCAGATCACCAGAGATCAGGAGACCAGCCTGTCCAATGTGGTGAAATTCCATCTCTACTAAAAATACACACACACACACACACACACACAATTAGCTGGGTGTGGTGGCACACATCTGTAATCCCAGCTACTTGGGAGACTGAGGCAGGAGAAGGCAGGGGTTGCAGTGAGCGGAGATTGCACCACTGCACTGCAGTCTGGGTGACAGAGCGAGACTATGTCTCAAAAAAAAAAAAAAAAAAAAGAGAGAGAGAGATAGAGAGAGAGAGAAAGAGGATATTGGGGCTGGAGACTAGAATCAGTACCTTCAGGTAACAGCTGCATGGAGTGGGGACAAGGAAGATACCTACTAAGAAGTCAAGCAACTCAGAGAATCTAAATGTCAGCCTGTCTAGTCACAGGTCAACTCGTTGCTATGTTAGAAAAGCGATCAATTCTAGAAAACTAAAAACACATTCTAAAATAAAAAATCGAATGACTGTTTCCCAAAGAATGGGCCTAACCAAAGATCTTATCAGAGAGCTAAAGACTGAACAGAGGAATTCTCTTAGAATATGGTGTGAAACAAGATGATAGAGATAAAGCCGAATAAGTCAGCAATTATAATTAATATGACCAATGTGTAGTGCTCATAGAGTATTTGGGTTCAAATCCTGCCCAATCCTTTATTGGCTTTCTGATCTTGGGTAGGTCATGGAGCCACTCAAATCCTCAGTTTCTTCAGCTGTTAACTGGGGACAACCAGAAGAACTACCTATAGGATAGGTTTGAGCACTGTATGAAATAACATGGGTAAAGTGCTCAGGAGATTGCTTGAATTGAGTAGGACTCAATATTGCTTAGCTACATTTCTATCACTATTAATGTTACTAACGGGGCATCAGACATGCTAAAAATAAATACCTACAACAGAGTGGAGACCCTGTCACTAAAAACATAAATAAGTAAATAAAATATAAAACCATATTAACATTCACAAAAGTATTCTAAAATAAAATTATTCAGGAATGTTGAAAATTAAATGACAAAGGTAGTCACTTGTTTACAAAATCAGTGAAAGATGAGAAATGTGAAATAAAAAAAAGGAATTTAAAGCCAAAAATATTCAATAGAACAGATTTTATATTTACACATAAGAATATGAAGACACTAGAACAGCAGTGAATCTTTATGCCTGAACAACATGCTATCAAAATACATAAAGAAAGATGAATTCACAAGTTAACAGTCAAAATGAAAGGATTTAGTAACTTTCTCAGAAAAGAACTGATGTAATAGACAAAAAGCAGTTTTAGATATTGAGATCCCAAGGCTGACTCAATAGTAATATACAGAATTTTGAACTCAGGATAGAATATACACTCTTTGTAAGTACACATATACTATCTACAAAAGTTGACATAGTAATAAACCAAAAAGTCTCAATGAATTTCAAAAAGTGGAAAACACTCAGGCTAATTTTCTAACTACCATGCAATAAAACCAGAAATTATAAATAATGAAGAAAAGAATATCCCTAATCAAAAAACAGAAAGAAAGAAAGAAAAAGTTATATGTATTTGGAGATAAAAACAAAACAAAACGGAGAGGCATTCTGTTATTTATGCGTAAACCAGGAAATCATGGTTGCAATTGCCAACAGTTTACACTGGGACAAGGGTTCAGTGTAGTAAAGCCAGCAGGGTGTGGCCAAAAAACGTAAGAAGACAAGGGAAAATAAATGAACTCTAAATGTTAGGAGACAAAGCATAGAAAGTAGAAATTTTAAAAGAAAAAAGCAGAAATTAATGAAACAAACAAGCAGGGCAAACAACAAAATTTGATAAGCCCCAAATTGAGTTCTTTGAAAATTGCTAATACAACTGTGAAACTCCTGGCAGACTTGACCCAGAAAAAAAGAAGGAAGAATTATAAAAGAAATGTAACTATAAATAGGGAAGAGATTTAAAACTTGTAATCAACTCTATAGAAATAAATTGGACAATGTGTAAGAAATGAATATTTTTATAAAAATGTAAATTACTACAATTAACAGAAGAGTCCGAAGACCCAAATTCTTGCTGGTTCTGTTGAAGAAATTGTAAAGGTAGTCAGAGATCCAGCCCTGAAACAGGCTGCAAATTCAGGTAGTGTTATGGGGGATGCTAGTGAACCTTCAAGGAGCGTGTGATTCCCATTATTCAAACTGTCAGAGCACAGGAACAGATGGAAAGTTTTCCTTCTCCTTCCAAGTCTAGCAAAATCTTGATAACAAAACTCATTTGAACGATAAGTATATGAAGCAATGCATATGTTGATTAGCTTGATTTAGCCATTCCACATATATCAAAACATCATGTTGTACACCACAAATACACGCAATTTTTATTTGTCAATTAAAAAATAAAAACAAAACTAATTTGCACTCAAAGGGTACAGAAGTTTGCATGGAAATGCTTCAAAAGGCCTGGAAATAATCCAGATGCTAGCAGGCTACCTCCTACAGGGCTGGGACAGTGGCTGGAGAAAGAGGGCTTTCACTTTTTACCCTACACACTTCTGTACAATTTTAACTTTTTTCAGTAAGTATGTATGAGTGGATTAACAATGCAATAGTTGTCTAATGCATTCATTATTTTATTACTTTTTAAACCATAAGAAGAGGTGGGAAGTATTACTTATATAAGGGGTTGGCAAATTTTTTTCTGTAGAGAGCAAGATAGTAAACATTTCAGTCTTTGGGGGCCATGCAGTCTGTCGCAACTACTCAACCTTGGTGGCTAGCCTGGAAGCAACCATAGACTATATGTGAATGAATGGATGTGGCTGTGTTCCATTAAAATTTTATTTCAAAAACAGGCTGTGGGTTGGGTTTAGTCCACTGCCATACTTTGCTAAATCTGATTTCTATATCAGTGGGGAAATTGGTATTTTGATGTATGTTATTAAACCTTAGTCCAATATTTTATTCATTTATTTAAAACTATTTACTAAAGACCTTTATGTTCCAGGCACTGTTCTAGGAACTAGGAGTACTAGGAACATAGCAGTGAATAACACAAAAGCACTGTCATCATGATGGTTGCATTGTACTCTGAGAAAACAGGCAACAAGCACACAAAGAACAAAAACAACAACGAAAAAACAAAACTCATGCTCAAGAGTGATACCTGCTGTAAAGAAAACGAAGCAGGAAAAGAGACAGAGGGCGCTGGAGTGGGGGTTGGTACAGTTTTAGAGAGGATGGTAAGAAAAGCCTCTGGGCTGGGGGCGGTGGCTCACGCCCGTAATCCCAGCACTTTGGGAGGCCAAGGCGGGTGGATCATGAAGTCAGGAGTTCGAGACCAGCCTGGCTAGTATGGTGAAACCCCGTCTCAACTAAAAATACAAAGAATTAGTCGGGCGCAAGTCTATAGTTCCAGCTACTCTGGAGGCTGAGGCAGGAGAATTGCTTGAACCTGGCAGGTGGAGGTTGCAGTGAGCCGAGATCACGCCACTGCACTCCAGCCTGGGGGACAGAGTGAGACTCCATTTCAAAAAAAGAAAAGAAAAGAAAAGGCTCTCTGAACAGTATGTGACCATCAGGGAGTGCGAAGTCCTGAGCCAGAATCAGGAGAAGGCTGATGTGTCTACAGGGTCTGAGGAGTGGGGTGATGGGGTAATGGTGGTACAGTGATAAGAGGGACTCGAGGGTCCGGACAGTGACTCGGAGGAAGACAACGTGGTGAAGAGTGGTAAGATCCTGAACACAGTTTGAAGGTGAAGCTGGCAGAATACTGGGATGTGGGGTGAGGGAAAGAGAAGAGTGGAGAATGATTCAAGTCTTTGGACAGAATGGCCATTTGCTAAGACCTGAGCAAGCAGTGGGTTTGGCGGGGCACTAATTCTGAGTTGTTGGTTTTTTTTCCTTTCTTTTCTGAGACTGTGTCTCCTTCTTGTTGCCTAGGCTGGAGTGTGATGGCGCGATTTCTGCTCATTACAACCTCCATCTCCTGGGTTCAAGCGATTCTCCTGCCTCACCCTTCTGAATAGCTGGAATTACAGGTGCCCACCACCACGCCCAGCTAATTTTTTGTATTTTTGTTAGAGACGGGGCTTCGCCATGTTGGCCAGGCTGGTCTTGAACTCCTGACCTCAGGTGATCCACCCTCCTCGGCCTCCCGAAGTGCTGGGATTACAGGCGTGAGCCACGGTGCCCGGCCCCCAGTTGTTTTTGCATGTGTTGCTGGGGCTGCCTATTAGACTGCAAGTGGCTTCTGTGAACAAGCAGCAAATTGGAGAGTCTGGGGTTCAGGGAAGGGTCAGGCTGGAGAGGCAAATATGGTACTTACAGGGTAGAGGCCCATGAGATCATCAGGAAAGCACTCAGAGAGTGTGCAATGTCGAAGACGTGGGGCCCTGGAGCAACATAAGGATACAGGATCCAGGATTCAGAAAAAGAGAGGAAAAGCTGGGCAGGAGAGCAAGGAGGAACACAGGGAAGTGTGGGTCTTGGAACCCAAGAGAAATGTTAATGGAAGGCCAAAAGGTGAGAACCTTCTCACTGGCAACCTTAACGAGAGAGTGGGGCACAGAGTAGGCTCAAGAAGGAATGTGAAGTCAGGAAGTCAAATCCAGCGCTTGGAGGCCCTGGCTTTGGGACAGAGAACTGGTCCCCGCAGAGCACGGTCTGGAGCCAGTGTGACTTTCACCTCTGCTCACTGCAGGACAGCCAGAGTTCCATCCCAGGCTGTGCTGGGCTCTGAAATTAAAAGGTGCATTGAAAAGGGTGCTTCCCCTTTTGTGTGTATGCCGGGGTAGGAGGGCGTGGAGGGTGAGGGCTGCTGGAAGAAGGCAAGGAATGAAACAAAAATGGCCAATACATTCTGATAAGTATGAAAACAGGGGCCGGCACAAGCGTGTATGGAAACAGAGGAGGCTCCCATCCCATTTGCCCAGGTCTGTTCGGTGGAGGACAAGGGGAGTTTGAAAATAAGATGCCCAAGGACTTAATCAACCAAAGAGCCTGGACCCTCCATCCATTGTTGCCATGGTGACCATGCCCATGTGGGCGGAGTCAGGTTGGTGGTAGTTTGGCTGTTTCCTATCCAAGGCAGAAGCCCTGGTGGGCAGGGGTAGGTGGGACGACCGTGTTTCCATCCTTAAGCTTAAGAACCAGGCCAGCCCATCTCAGGTTTGTGTCTGGGCACACGCATCCTGTGGGTGAGATGCACCAAGTCATTGCAAGCCACAGGCTCTAGAAAGAGCACAGAACATGGGACCTGGAGCAAGTCACTTCAGCTCAGAGCCTCAGTTTCCAAGCCTGCCATTTTGGGGAGCTGGGGTTCATGGGACCAGGGAGTGAGCAATTCTAGGTAGAATACATGACCAGCATTTCTTTCTACTTCTCCCGTACGACTCCCTTTTCAACGGATTAAATATTTGTGAGCCGAAGCACAACGTGGGCTTCATTTCTCCCTGCATGCTGCAGCCTTGTCTGGACGTGGCGTGTCACCTGTGTCTCCGGCAGCCACCAGCTGTCCTCCGGGCTGCTGCTGTGGGCTTCTCATTGGTGGATCCAAGGTCCTGGATGCTGCCGCCTTGGTGAATGCACAGTGATATGTGTGGGTAGGGGCAGAAGCCCCTCCGAGTTATTCTCTGCATTCACAGATTGAGTTTATCCCATGATGAAGCTCAAAATCGGTTATGCTTTTCTATCTCCTCTGTTGTAGTTCTCCTCAACGTACACTTCCGTGAGCGAGCAAGGTTGTCTGTTTTGACAGCCGAATGAACAGAAAAAGGAGGTTTTAAAAGCAAAAGTCTGCTGTGTCCCAGTTTCCCAGTTAACTACATTCTCTCTAGCCATTCATGGCATGGAGACAGAAAAATCACAAAGCAATCACCGTGCATTTTCTGAAATCAGTCTCAACTGCTGAGTGGAAACGTGCCACTCTGAGGGACTTCCTTCTGGCCCAGCTTTTGTGACATGTTGTGTGGTTGTGGTCGTATTCCATCCCACCTTGTCCTCCAGTGCTGAGCTCAAGGATTTGGGAGGGCACATGGTGCCATCCCGAGGTCACAGGGAGGGGCTTTTACCACAGCAGATGTGTGTGCAGTTCACATGTCCTCCACGGCCGGTGGAGTCACAATTGATTTTGATGTTAATATGGCAAAATCCATTAAGGAGAAAAACTTTCCCCCATTCATTGACTCACAACCCAAGTAGAAATTGTTTTTTGACATTATCCATATTCCTGCTAGTTCCATGAGGCATATTTGAGGTGGGCAGATCACCTGAGGTCAGGAGCTCGAGACCAGCCTGGCCAACATGGCGAAACCGCATCTTTATTACAAATACAAAAATTAGCTGGGTGTGGTGGTACGTGCCAGTAATCCCAGCTACTTGGAGAGGCTGAGGCAGGAGAACTGTTTGAACCCAGGAGGTGGAGATTGCAGTGAGCCGAGATCTCGTCACCGCACTCCAGTCTGGGTGACAGAAAAAGACTGTCTCAAAAAAAAAAAAAAAAAAAAAAAAAAAAAAAAAAAAAAAAGAAAGAAAGAGCTGACATTCTAGGTGTTTAATAATACCATACTGTCACATCTGGTGTGATAAAATAAAAATAAGGTGCATTTTCCACAGGACTATACTTCAAATGAGTATGAGATGATTATGTTAATTATATTTTTAGACCAAAGTTTCACTGATGCAGAAAAATCTGTAAGTTGCAGGTTGTTTTTAATAAACAAAATAGACTTTATGCACCTTGTAGGTTAACCTAACAGACATTATTGTAATGTATTCAGTAGGTAGGGAACTTCGAACTCTACTCTTGAATTCATGGCAGGATATATTAACAGTAGGGAGCATGCGGGGAAGTATGCAGACATTGTTAGCAATAAGCAGTGAACACACAGGTAGTGGTGATATAAAGATAAACCAATACAGACAGAATGTCCAGATATGGCCCCAACAGGGCATGTTTTCCGCATTTCCTAGAAGGGTTGGGAATACTCTATTTAGATTTTCAGACCAGAAAAGGGCAATGAAGTCAGAGAGAAGATTAGCCTGGGCAGAAAGGGAAGAATGGACCAGGGGCCATCCATTCTTCCCTGTGCTAGCGAACAGGTCATGGCTGCAGAGAGGGGTGCCAACCTAAGGATGCAGGCAGGGTTGGCTATAACAGTTCCTTGGGAAATAGAAGTGTGGGAATATTGTTGGCTTAGTTTTAAAGCCAGAAGAGGAAATAGCTCTGGAACTTAGGCTGGGGGATGGGGGCAGAAAGGACTCAGGTCTTTACTCCTAGACTACTCCAGTACATATCTTATCCCATGGGCATCTGTATCAACAGACTCTGAGGGAAAGGTTGGCAGCAGACATGGACCTTGAAAATGCAGGAAAAAGAGAAGGTGCTGATCCTCCTCAGGAATGAGAAGCCCAAAAGCCTTAGAAACTCAAAGAAAGAAAGCTATAGCAGGGGGCTACTTATATCCCAGACTTCAGCTCTCAGGGCCAACATAGAGCTATGGATTTGAGGACTGTTCTTTCCATCTGTATTAGTTAGAATTCCTCCAGAGAAACAAAACCAACAGAATACACACACACACACACACACACACACACACACAAAAGATATTGAGATAAACATCTCAGTATATATGTGTGTATATTTATATACACATATAAAATTTAATGAAATGTATTTTAATGAATAGGCTTATGAGCCTGTGGAGCAGTAGTAGATCCAAACTACGCAGGGTTGACCAGCAGACTGGAGACCCAGGGGAGAGTTACAGTTAGATTCCAAATGCAGTCTGTTGGCAGAATTCCTTCTTTCTCAGGAAGGGTCAGTCTCTGTTCTATTGTCTTTAACTGATTGCGTGAGATCCACCACATTTTGAATGGTTATCTGCTTTTACTCAAAGTTCACCTGTTTATTTATTTGTTTATTTATTTATTTGAGACAGAGTTTTGCCCTGTCACCCAGGCTGGAGTGCAGCAGCGTGATCTCAGCTTACTGCAACCTCCACCTCCCAGGTTCAAGACATTCCCCTGCTCAGCCTCCTAAGTAGCTGGGATTACAGGCGTGCACCACCACGTCTGGATAATTTTTTTTGTATTTTTAGTAGAGACAGGGTTTCACTATGTTGTCCAGGCTGGTCTTGAACTCCTGATCTCGGGTGATCCACCTGCCTTGGCCTCCCAAAGTGTTGGGATTATAGGCGTGAGCCACCGTGCCCAGCCCAAAGTTCACCAATTTAAACATTAGTTTCATCCAAAAAAAAAAGAGACAGAAACATCCAGTATAATGTTTGACCAAAGATCTGGGCACCGACCTAGCCAAATTGACACATAAAATTAATTATCACACCATCTTAACACTGTCCCTGCGTAGAAGACTAAAAAAGAAAAGACAGAAGAAAGAAGGAGCTAGGACCCAGGGATAGGTGGGATGTATCAAGCAATAAGAATCAAGATACTGTGCTTCCACAAGACACAAGAAAGAAAGTAAAAATCTAGAAAGATCTGTAGCACTGTTTAATTCAATGCATGTGCCTCAGGTATTTCTGGGGGCTGATGGGGGGCCAGTCCCAGGCAAACTGAAGGTGCAGAAGTAGTGCTGGGATTCGCTTAGTCAGCAGGCCTGGTATGCATGGACTAGTTGCATAAAGTACTGGGAGACTTGGACCTGATGGTTGTCTTCAGAGTAAAAAAAGAGGTAAGCAGAAAAATGCAGTCTACAAGCTGCGGAGTCAGTTACCACTTAGCATGACTTGAGTGCCAAAGATATGCCAGGCATAGAGTAGTTTGGGGCACAGAAGAATGGATCAGAGGAGGTTACAGGTTTTTGTGCATTTAATCCTTACCACAAATTTATGAGACAGGTGCTGTTCATCATCCTCATTTTCCAGATGATAATCTAAGGCATAGAAAGGTGTAGCAGTTTGCCCAAGGCTGCATAATACTTGTGATGCTTAATTTTGTGTTAACTTAGTCAAGTTGTGGCGCCCAGTTATTTGGTCAAATATCAGCCTATATGTTGCTATGAAAGTATTTTTTTTTTAATGTGATGAGCTTTTTTGTATTGAGACAGAGTTTCGCTCTTGTGACCCACACTGGAGTGTAACAGCATGATCTCAGCTCACTGCAACCTCTGCCTCCTGAGTTCAAGCGATTCTCCTGCCTCAACCTCCCGAGTAGCTAGGATTATAGGTGCCCACCACCACACCCGACTATTTTTTTTTTTTGTATTTTTATTAGGGACAGGGTTGCACCATGTTGGTCAGGCTGCTCTCGAACTCCCGACCTCAGGCGATTCACCCGCCTCGGCCTCCCAAAGTGCTGGGATTACAGGCTTGAGTCATTGCACCTGGCCAGATGTGATGAACATTTATATCAGTAGACTTCGAGTAATGCATAGTTCCCTTCATAATGTGCTTGGGCCTCATCCAATCAGTAGAAGGCCTTAAGAGCAAAGACTGAGGTTTCCTGAGAAAGAAGGAATTCTCTTTAAAACTGTCACATGGAAACTCTGCCTGAGTTTCTAGTCTTCTGCCCCATGGAATTCAGATTCAAGACTGACTGCAACATTGACTCACCTGAATTTCCAGCCTGCCAGCTTTCCCTGCAGATTCTGGACTTGCCAGTCCCCATAGTTGTGTGAGCCAATTCCTTAAAATAGATCTCTTTTTCTCGGCATGTGTGCATATTATAATTACATATAAATGAGGCTCTGTCTCTCTCTCCGTACTGAAAGCAGGAAGTAGAAGGGGAAAAGAAACAGAAATCACATTTTTGTTAAATCCCAGAGGCACCTGCAGTCCAGAATCTTGTATTAGGAAGGGCAGACCTTACCTCCTGGATGGGGCTGTGAGGACTTCATGTCTCCACGGAGGGGGCCCACCCCAGAACCACCAGCTGAGCTCCAGCCAGCAAAAGCCTCCTGGCTTTTCAGGAGCCTGCCATCACAGGGAACCCAAGTCCACCTAAGTCAGGCTCAGGGACCTTGGAGGGCTTTGTCCTGAGATTACATGGGTCTCTATCCAGCAAAAGAAAAGTTGGAAAGCAGTCTGTGTGCTTTCTAAATGAATACACTGTGATAATGGGGGCCCCAAGTACATGTTTCTAATAATAAGCCTGATTAAAGGTAAAATTAATTATATGTGCTATTTAAACATAGCAAATGTTGACCTGTGTATTATATTTTTCTACAATACTTACTGATGGTTGTACCTTGGATACTTATATGCCATAAGCAAGTTGAAGGAAACAAATGGCTTACACACCAACTATTGACATTCCATTCATGCCTTTGTTTTTTTATTCTTTATTTTATTTTATTATTATTATTTTTTTGAGACAGAGTCTTGCTGTGTTGCCCAGGTTGGAGTGCAGTGGTACAATCTCAGCTCACTGCAACTTCCACCTCCCAGGTTCAAGCGATTCTCCTGCTTCAGACTCCCGAGTAGCTGGGATTACAGGCTCCCACCACCATACCCAGCTAATTTTTGTAGTTTTAGTAGAGATGGGGTTTCACCATGTTGGCCAGGCTGGTCTCAAACTCCTGACCTCAAGCGATCTGCCCGCCTTGGCCTCCCAAAGTGTTGGGATTACAGGTGTGAGCCACTGCGCCCAGCCTCCATTCATGCCTCTGAGGTGGGAAGGACACTGCATGGAGTAGGGACCATTTGGATAGTTGCTTTGTGTTCTCATTTTATGCAAATTCTTCCTGTCAGACAGTCTGTACCTGCAAGGAATAGCCATGAAGGCTTACTGCAGTTCAAGTTTTACTCTAGCCCACAAAACACATAATTTACGAGTCAAAAGAGAAGCTGGAGGCCATTTATGTTGGAGCAACTTCAGAATGTCTCACCAGGAATTAATACTATTTTTTTTTCCTTTCGGAGAAGCATTAGGCACACATTTTAGAGAAGGACTGCTTAATTTATAACCTCTTACTCATACTTTAGAAGTTTACTACTGAAGTGCAGAGTTATCTGGAATGTTCTGAATGAGTTGCATCATCTTGTTTTAGGCTCAAACAAAAACTAAGAACAGACACCAGGCACACACTTCAACAGTATCAAGTCCCCACAGTCAAATGGAGGCCTCCAAATACCATTCTTTTCATACTGTGAAACAATCAAAAAAATCACACAGTGGCCTAAGTATGTCCTAGAAAATATTAGCATCAGCAAAACGGTGTGTAAGTAGCCAAAGGACGCGGTGGAACAAGAACTATGAGGAGAGGAAGAAAATGAAAAGCAAAAAGATAGGCCTTTTTAAAGATTGCAAACACACTGAGAATGTTAACATACTTGTTGCATCATTGGAGACTTTGTTCTTGATCTTCAGTGTCAAGGGCACTGCTAGGATGGGGTTGAGTTCCAACCCTTGCTTTTTCTTCTGCAGCAGATGCATCTTGTAAGATCCTATGGGATTGTTCTGCATTATAACACAAGTGGGTGTCACATTTCTGGCAAGCTCACCCACTGGTTGCTTATCTTTTTTAAAGTTATAACAATATGTTGCTGGAGATTTAGCTATCTCAAATTGTATATAAAAGAACCAACATTATTCAGTTTACATTTCTTTAAACAAACATCCATTCACTCATTGAAAAATACATCATTACCAGTTGTTCAAAATAAATAAGTGCTTGTCTCAGCTAGGAGTAGAGTGGTCCTTTTCAAAAGTGCATGCTGCTATTTTCTGAACATAGGGCTTTGAGAGGAAATACCCACATTCTTTGCAATATTTAAAAACGGGCTTCATCGAATGAGGGGAAGAAGGAAAAGGAGGCACCAGAATCCCTTTCGAATATGGCTTCTTCCTGAGCCACCGACCGGTGATGCGCACGACTTCCCCATCTTGGGCTTGGGTTTGGGCTTGGTCACTCTTGAGCTTGGGAACCAGAGTCAGAGGGCGGTTCTGGCTGATTTCTAAGACTCACCAGTTGAACTCGTCTTGCTCTTCCTCTGGATCTGACCATGATTTCTGCCTCTGCCTGGACAGCACCTTCACCGCACACCTGGTTGAACACTTCTGCCACTTGGTTCCCTCGTAGGCCTTTCCACTCTGCTTCCCATCAGGCCCAAGAGGCAATGGTCCCCAGCAAAGAGCTGACAGCACATGGATTGAAACTTTCTCTGGGTCCTCTTTAACTCTCAAAGCTCACCCCCTGCACCTCTTCACCCACCCCTGCGCATACCAGCCGCCACCTTTGTTCACGTCTTCTGCTCCTCCAGCTCCTGAAGGCAGCGCCCATCCTCCCATCATCATGTAGTCAGTGCCAGCCCCGTGCCTGCTGGTTGTAAACACCAGCACATTGAAGTCACATTGAATCACTTCACTGCAGAAAAGCCCACCCCAAGAGACGAGCTATGGGAAAGATGGTTTGGGGGCCGCTTTCCCTGAGCTTTCCTGGTATGTTCACACTTCAGTTGCCCTTCTAGCTCTAGCTCTTGCCCATCTTCCCAATGGGAGAAGGTCAGGAACAAAAGAAATGTGTGGCCACTTTAAGAGGTGGGAAGTGGGCCGGGCGCAGTGGCTCACACCTGTAATCCCAGCACTTTGGGAGGCCCAGGAGGGCAGATCACAAGGTCAGGAGATCTAAACTGTCCTGGTTAACACAGTGAAACTACGTCTCTACTAAAGATACAAAAATTAGCCGGGCGTGGTGGCGGGAGCCTGTAGTCCCAGCTACTCGGGAGGCTGAGGCAGGAGAAAGGCCTGAACCCGGGAGGCGGAGCTTGCAGTGAGCCGAGATCGCGCCACTGCACTCCAGCCTGGGCGACAGAGCGACACTTCGTCTCAAAAAACAAACAAACAAAAAACAAAGAGGTAGGAAGTGCTGCAGGGATGAGCCTCTTGCCCCTACTCCCTGGTCCCTGTGAGGTGGCTCTTGCCCTGTAATGACAGGTGCCAGTCATTCTTTTTATGGTACGAGTGACCTGTCCTAACAACCAGTATTGTTCACAAACAACATTAAAGTGTGGATATAAAACATGAAGAGACAGTATAGGACTTCCAGGCCTCATGAATATCACTAGTGATGATAGCGAAATACCATGAGTTCTTGCCTTCAGCTTTGTGCTCAACTGATAATCCTGCCTTCTGCGGAGCACTCTGCAGCAGCACTGCTAACTTGGAACTCTCTTGCTGTGCTACCCTAGGATGCAGTTATTTAATAGTCTGTGTTTCTAATGACGGCAGCTGGTTGTTTTTGTATCACAAGAACTGTAAGGCTTCCTCAGAATTTATATGAGCTGAGTCCACCCCATGCAGTGAGAGGAAATGGATTTCCTTCTGAAGTTGGATGTCGTTATAGCCGATCATAAATCAGCCTCTTTGGGGGCACCCACAGAGGCTGAGCACCACTGAGCACAGATGGAGCGCCCAGTGCTGGGAGGGGCTTGAGCCTTTGCAAAGTACTTGCTTTATAGCCTGGGGTTGATTATTACCCAGGGAATGACTTACAAACATTAAAAGTCTAAATTCTGACCACTGCTATGACATTCAGGTAGCAAAAGAACCTGAACATTTTCAAATTTTCCTTTTTTCTCTGCTTTCTCTTTCTCTTTCTTTCTTTCTTTCTCTTTCTTTCTTTCTTTCTTTCTTTCTTTCTTTCTTTCTTTCTTTCTTTCTTTCTTTCTTTCTTTCTTTTTCT
>NW_016804388.1:1260535-1263163 GCF_001698545.2 Rhinopithecus bieti
CTGCAAGCTCCGCCTCCCGGGTTCTCGCCATTCTCCTGCCTCAGTCTCCCGAGTAGCTGGGACTACAGGCGCCGCCACTGCGCCCGGCTAATTTTTTGTATTTTTAGTAGAGACAGGGTTTCACCGTGTTAGCCAGGATGGTCTTGATCTCCTGACCTCGTGATCCACCCGCCTTGGCCTCCCAAAGTGTTGGGATCACAGGCGTGAGCCACCGCGCCCAGCCTTCATTTCTTTATGACATCGGCCAACCCAAACCCCTTCCTAGCAAGAAAGAATCCTTTCTCTTGAGAAGGAAGGAGATTAGAAAATTAGAACAGGGAATTACAGATCTCTCTTTGGAAGGCTGGGAGAAGAGAAACAGTTGAGAAGACTTCCGTGCCAATTTTATTTTTTGAGACAGAGTCTCACACTGTTGCCCAGGCTGGAGTGCGGTGGTGCCATCTTGGCTTACTGCAACCTCCACCTCCCAGGCTCAAGCCATTCTCCTGCCTCAGCCTCCTGGGTAGCTGGGACTATAGGCATGTGCCACTACGCCCAGCTAATTTTTTTGTATTTTTAGCAGAGACGGTGTTTCACCGTGTTGGTCAGGCTGGTCTCAAACTCCTGACCTCAAATGATCCACCCACCTCCGCCTCCCAAAGTGCTGTGATTACAGGTATGAGCCACCACAACTTGCCCCGTGCCAATTTTTTTAAATGACAGCTTTATTGAGATGTAATGTGCATACCACAGAAATCACCCTTTTAAATATATATTTAAACATTTAATATGTCTTTAAATATTTGCTGTATCAAATGTTAACATTTATATTTAATATATTAAAATATTAAATATTAACATATTTAATTTTAAAATATATATATAGTTCAGTAGTTTTTACCATATTCACAGATGTATGCAATCATAATCTAATCTCAGAACATTTTCATTATCTCAAAAAGAAGTACTGTACCGTCAGCAGTCACTTCCCATTCACCCACGACTTCTAGTCCTGGCAACCACTAATCTACTTTGTCTTTGCTGATTTTTTCTTATGGACATTTCATAGGAACGGAAACCTACAGATGTACATTTTGTGATGGGCTTCTTTCTCTTAGCATAGTTTTAAAGGTTATCTGTGTTGTAGCATGCATCAGTAATTCATTCCTTTTTATGATGAAACAATATTCTGTTGTGTAGAGAGGCCATATTTTGTTTATCCATCTGGTTGATAGGCAATTGGGTTGTTTCTACTTTTTGGCTATTATGAACAATACTGCTATGAACCTTCTTAGACCAGTTTTTCATGGACACATTTTCATTTATCTTGAGTTTATAACTAAGAATGGAATTCATAGATCATACATCAACTCTAACATTTTGAAGAACCATGATCATTTTTGTGCCTCTACCTGCAGAATGAAAGCTAAGTCCAGCTTCCTTAACCTATTAATATTTTATGTCTTGTACTTAAAAATCCTCATTAAAACAAGAAAGATATAAATATTTCTATTAGATGATTAGAAATCATCCCTCAGGTTGTGTCAGGAGCTGTACACAGTTTTATTGGGCATCACAGATGCTTACTTCTATATCATGAGATTTTAGAGAGAAGCATTGCGTATTTTTATTAAAGTAAAAATCAATGCAGGGTTGAAACTCATGATAACATACTGTGGCTGGGTACCTGATATTTTGGTTAGATCATAATTAAGCTTACTACTTTTTAGAGCAAACTATGTCCTTACCTTCGTAATAAAGAAAAAAGTAGGTGAGTAGGTAAGGGCAGAATTCCTCCAGATGAGAGTAGAAAGCACAGAAGGCTTTTGCACCTTTGAAAAAGAGCTTCAGGAGAAAAGCCTCCACTCTCTTGGGATAGCAATCCTGAGGGAGAATCTCTGGGTACTCCTTTAAGGAGAACACACCATCAGACACCAAGTGCGGGAGCGCCTGACTCACACTGAATTCCTTCAGGATCTTCTCTTTATAACTCATCAGCACCCGAGAGCCACTTGTTCCTCTTCTCCTTTTCTCTCTGTGTTCTTGTCTCACGGTCGTAAAACCAAGACTTGGCTCTTCTCTCAAACATCCTAGTGTGTGGAGAACTGGGGAATATCTCCCTCCTGGGTCTTGCTGCTCTGTGCCCTCCGTGGGCAATGTCCACATTGCATGGACACCTGTAAGCAAAACCATACTGCCACCTGGAATTATTACAGATCTGCGGGAGGAAGGTAGGCTTCAGATTAAAGCCAGGAGCCGCACAATGCTGACTGTCCTGTCCAAGACCATTGTGCTGCACTAATCAACACCTTGCTGCAGTAAACTTCAAAAGACGAAAAGAGATGCAGTCTGGCTAACCCCTGATCAATTTAAATTCCTCCTTGGAGGAATCATTAAATAATCATTTCCACAACTCCCCACACCCTCAAATGATCATTTTCAACATTATGGAAATAACAGGCTCACAGTCTGTATTCAATGGTCTCATCATAGGCAGGAAGCCCTATCAGGAACTGCGCTGCTCACCTATCCCTGCACTTCCCACCATGCAGTTCAGGGTTAGGCAGGGAATTGCAGTAAAACTATACACAGTAAAGAAAAGTTAGGTTTTTTTTTGTTTTTTTTTTTTTTTTTTTTTTTTTTTTTTTT
>NW_016804388.1:1263713-1274459 GCF_001698545.2 Rhinopithecus bieti
TCAGCCACCAGCCCCTCTCTCCAGGTCCCTTTATCCCTGTGCTTTGGGCAGGTTCGCACCCTGAAGGAGGAGAGGCAGCATGATATGCGTCAGGTAGAGAAGCTGGAGAGGCGCTTGTCCACACTCAAAAACCAGATGGGTAAGATGGGGCTGGCGTGACCTGGGAGCAGGCCTGGCATCAGAGGGGGCTGTGGGGGGGCTTAGAATGCCCCAGGGAGGTGGGTGGATGGAAGGGCTTTGAGGCAGAGGGAAAGAGGTCTGTGCCAGGAGACAGCAAGTCTTGTCATCTCCATGAGCCTCAGTGTCCCCATCAGCAAATGGTGCCCATTGTCAGCCAGCCACAGTGCTCTCCATCTGAAAGTGGTTGGAAGATTGGCTACCATCCGGGTGTGAGGAATCATTAGCAGTGAGGCCAAGTGTGGGGAGCCTGAGAGGAGCTGTGCACCAAGAGGAGGGGTGTTTTTTGTTGTTGTTTTTTGTTTTTTGTTTTTGTTTTTGAGAATCCAGAGGCCCTTATTGTCTGCTTCCTTTCTCAGCTGAACCCCTGCCCCCGGAGCCCCCAGCAGTGACCCCTGAGGAGGAGCTGCAGCACCTGAGGAAGGAACTAGAGCGAGTGTCAGCAGAGCTCCAGGCCCAGGTGGAGAACAATCAACGTGTAAGTCTCCTAAACCGGGGGCAAAAGGAGAGACTTCGGGAGCAGGAGGAGAGGCTTCAGCAGTTGGCTGAGCCACAGAGTGACTTCGAGGAGCTGGTGCATTGCCCGACCTGGGCAGCCTGCCCTCCTCCCTGGCCCTCCAAGCCTTTGTTTCCCCACCTGTAAAATGGGGCAATGTAGCCCTCATGTGAAATGTTACTTCTAAAGGCACCTGTGAGCCAGAGCCCTGCTCTGGTGGCTGTGGGAGAGAGGGGATGATTTTTCTAACCTGCCTCTACCCTTCCTGGTGCCACGGGAGGCAGACACGAAGTTCTGGGGTCTCCAGCTGCAGTGGGTGGCTGCTGATTGCTTCTCTCTGTCCAGAACAACGAGAACAAGAGCACACTGCAGTTGGAGCAGCAAATAGAGGAGCTACAGGAGAAGCTGGGTGAGGTGAGGGAGACGGTAACCTCCACCCCATCCAAGGCTGGAAGGCGGGCACCAGCCTCTGGGGATGGGAGGTGCCAGGCCAGATGCAGCTCCAGCCTGGGGGAGGTGACCCCACCACCCTCCAGGGCAGTCCTGAGACTGTTTCTTGCTTCCTACCCTCTGACTTTTAGAGGTGGGTAGCCCTGGGCTTCTCCCAGGTCTGGACATCATCATCCCAGCTAGAGGCATAGAGCCCCCCAATCATAGGGGAAGAGACGGTGGTATAAGAGGCTCCTTATGCCAGGCGTGGTGGCTCATGCCTATAATCCCAGCACTTTGGGAGGCTGAGTCAGGAGAATTACTTGAGGTCGGAGTTCAAGATCAGCCTGGCCAACGTTGTAAAACCTCATCTCTACTAAAATTACAAAAAAAGAAAAGTATCCTGGCATGGTGGCTCATGCCTGTAATCCCACCTACTCAGGAGGCTGAGGCCCGAGAATCACTTGAGCTCAGGAGGTGGAGGTTGCACTGAGCTGAGATTGCACCACTGCACTCCAGCCTGGGCCACAGAGTGACACTGTGTCGCAAAATAAAACAAAAAGGCTCATTAGATTAAAACTCGATTCCAGCCTCGGTTCCACTGGTCACCATTCAAGTACTTTGCATCTCTAAGTCTCTGTTTCTTTAATTTCAAAAGGAAGTTAGCATTTTCCTTACAGAGGTGCTGAGGATTAAGTGAGATAATACATGGAAAGCATTAGGCCTGTAGCACACTTAGCAGATGGCAGCTGGCTCCCACTGCTTTTCTACCAGTCTGTGTCCTACAGTTTAAATGGTGAGAAGAGGGTATGAGATTTGAGGCTGACGAAGGAGGCATGTTGTTCTAGGAAAGGGAGCCAGTCACCTAGGCCTGGAGCAAGGGGCGAGGGTCCTGGGCAGGCGACAGAGCCCCACAGTGCCCTCACTACCCTACTGATGGGCCCAGAATTTGGAAGCCAGCAGCCACATGCCCTCACACCCAGGGTCTTCCTGCAGGTGGAGTTGAGCCAAAAGGCTCAGAGTCTGCAGCAGCAGCCAGACCATTACCTGGGTCACCTGCAGCAGTCCTTGGCCACCTATCAGCAGCAGGTGGCCGCCTATCAGCAGCTGACCTCTGAGAAGGAGGCGCTGCACAGGCAGTTACTGCAGCAGACCCAGCTAATGAACCAGCTGCAGCAGCAGGAAGCTTGGGGCAAAGCGATGGCCGAGATGGCCCGCCAAAAGTTACAGGAGATCCAGGGGAGGGACCTGCTGAGGATGGGACCGTGAGGGGGACGACCTGGCAAACTCCGTGCCTTTTCACTCCTTCCTGGCCCCTTAGGAGCACCTGGAGGCTGCCAGCCAGCAGAATCAGCAGCTGCAGGACCAACTGAACCTCATGGCTCTCCCTGGGGAAGGTACAGGAGACCGCTCAGAGGAAGAGGAGAGAGCCCCAGGAGGAAGGGGGGACTGTGAGCAGCGTAGGATTGAGGAGTTGGAAGAGACCTTTAGAACCGCTGGTCATTATGCTGACTGGGTGCCTGCACTAAGTTCGGCATCAATATGGTGACCTCCTGGGAGCGGGGGGCCACCAAGTTGCCTAAGGATGGCTGAACTGGCCCAGGTCAGAAAGGGAGCAGGTCAGAACTCCCACACCGACTGGTAGTGGGACTGTGCCTGGGGAGTATAGCAAGATCTTGGGTCTTAAAAATAAAAATAAAGAACAGCAGCTCATTCCTCTCTGGGGAGGGGCTGGCTCAGGGTTACCCAGTGAGGGTGGAGGCAGAGTTGGGCCCACAGTACCTGCCTTGTTGGGTTGTCTGAGGAGCCCTCTGGCCACCCCCCACAGGAGATGGAGGCGGACATCTGGACAGTGAGGAGGAGGGACCTCGGCCCATGCCGAGCGTCCCAGAGGACCTGGAGAGCTGGGAGGCCATGGTGAGCCTGACTGCCCCTGCACCCATTTTGCCACCTTCCTCTGTGGTCCCTCCAAGACCCCTTTATTCTCTTAGTTTCCCTGCCTTCTGATTTCTCTGCACCCTCACCCCTTCTAGGAGCCAGGGGTCAGACCCCATTTCCTCCGTGACCAACAAGTGCACACTCTGAGGCCCCAAGGGAAGGGGCTGCGCTCCACCTCTCTGCCCCATTTCTTCTGTGTATGCCCCTATAAGAATGCTCACCTCTTGCCCTCAGGTGCCATTTTTCAAGTCCGCTGGAGCCAGTGCCCAGGAGGAGCAGGCACAGTTACGGGAGCAGGAGACAGAGCAGAGGGTGTGCTGCCAGCGCCTGGCTCACACGGTGGCCTCAGCCCCGGAGGACCTGGAGGCAGCGGTCCCAGCCCCAGGGACTGGGGGTGAGTCTGTGATTGGGGAGACCCAGCCGGGCCTGTGGGAAGTCATGGAGAAGCTGGAGGTGAGTGAGTGTGGCATGGGCCAAGAAGGGCAGGGGTGGGACAGGCCGCTACCGAGATGTGACCCCATTATTTTGGCTCCAGAGCGGCCTTATGCACCTCCTGGAGGAGAAGACAGACCTGAGGGAGTGTGTGGAGAAACTACAACTTCAATTCATCCAGTACTGGAGAGAGAGATGCCATCAGTGAGTGGGAGGCCAGGGCACGGCAGGGGGAGCTGCAGGGCCTTCGAAGGGACCCCAGTGTCTGAGCCCTGTCCTCCCGCAGGAAAATTCATCACCTTATAAATGAGCCAGGGGGCAGCGCCAAAGATGTGGCACTGAGAGGACATCATCAGACTGGCCCAGGACAGGGAGGAGATGAAAGTAGGGTGTGCAACATCTCTGCAGGGGTGGGGTGAGGGTGAGGGTGGGTGTGAGGGTGGGCACCGGCAGCGGCGTGACAGCTGAGCACCTCTCCGTCCAGGTGAAGCTGCTGGTGCTGCAGGAGATGCTGTTACAGCTTGTGGCGACTACAACAAGGGGCACAGCAAACTCCTGGCCTCTTCCCAGAACCGTGCTGATGAGCCCGATCCAGGAGCCCCACCCCCTCCAGGAGCTTGGAGCTGCCCACAAGCATGGTGGTGAGTAGAGCCCTCAGGCGGGGCGGGCAGGCAGGAGCAGGGGGTGCTGGCGCTGCACTCAGATCCCTGCCTCCAACTCTCCAAAGATCTTCGTGAGATGAGCCTCACTGACAGCGCGGAGCCTGCGCACAGAGAGGCCAAGGAGGGATCTCCCCACAACAACCCTACTGCACAGCCCATCACGCAGGAGCACCAGGAGCACCCAGGCTTGGGCAGCAACCGCCCTGTGCCATTCTTTTGCTGGGCTTGGCTGCCGAGAAGAAGGAGATAAACATCACCATCATCAAAGAGCCAGTCAAGACATTTTAAAACAAGAAACAAAGTTATGGGGTGAATCTCCTACACAATCCATTTCCTTCCTTTGAATGTTAGAGCCACTCTTGATTATTTGTGTTTCCAATTTATAGTTTAAGTTTATTTGTAAAAAGTTATAAGAGAGTGGGTCTCTATGGCTTTCACTGAAGTTCACTCTGGCATCCTTTAGCATTTTTCTTTTTTAATTTTATAATTGTAGGTCATTAGCATGTATATTGAGTTTGCTGTTACGTGGTGGGAGTTCAAACACTCAAAGACCCACTGTTTGCACAAAACTATTCTCACTGGTTTGGAATAGGCTGCCATGCTTTTCTAATGTTATTGCAGCATGTATGTTCATTACAGAATTCAGATAAAATTTGCTTATGTTCTGCTATTATGTTTGATTTAATCTTAATTACAGTGAGCCCTTCATTAGCTCAATATGTGGTTTGCCCTCAAGTGTGCACTGTTGATTACTTTGTAATATGCCACTATGAGTACTGACATTTAGAGTTGTTTAAAGGCCGAGAACTGGAAACAGCCTTTCCCCCATTTTCTGTGTACTGGTGATGGGAGTAATAACGTTCTGGGGGAGCTTTTTAAATCTCGCAGAAGAGGACAGTGGCCTGCTCCGGCAGGTGTGTGCGGGACAGAGTGTGTTTCCTTTGTTCCGGTGCCAGGAATGAGCGCTGTACTATGGTAGTTCCCTTAGGATTTGTGTGCGCTCTGGACTCGTGAAGATACTGCATCACGAGCTGCAGCAGTTGTACTCTTTTTCCACGACCTAAAAAGGGATTATTTCTGAGGAATGAAAGGCTCCCATCGTTGACTGTGGATGTGGAAAACCTTTCCTAGCTTAGAGCATTTGTATCTGGAATACATTTTAAAGTCAGAGTTCATGTTACCTGTTTTAATCACATGACTACATGTCGCAGTTCACAAAAGGGCACTGGTTGGCATCTTCTTAATGTATTTAGTAAAAAGCATGAGAAGTCCTTTAAAAGTTTAAAAGTCCCAGGAACAGGCATACAGGCTCTAGTCCAAAGTGAATTAGAGTAAAGGAAAGCCATGTAACACCTGGCATTCCTCTCTGTTCACGGAGCTTCTTTGAGGCTTGAAGATTGATTTTACCATCTAGACCTCACTGGCTAATACCTATTCTTCAACCACCATAGTTACTCTGACATAGGAATTTACTTCTTTTCCTTGAATGGAAAACACTTTCAAAAATAATAACATTATTATAAACGAATACATGTGAGAGTACTTAGTTGAAACAAAAGAGTTTTAGTAGACAGTGTTACACTAACTTTGAAAATCAAGGGGAAGTTTATGCAACTTAAAATGTTTACAAACTGCAGAGCAATCTACTGTTTCTGAATGTCAATGTATTATCAGGAAACGTGTGTATACAATCACAGAGTAATATTTCCTCACAAACTTCTTTACCAAGAGTGAAATATGTTTTTGTACCTCTCGGTTTCAGTTAGGGACATATTTTGTGCAATATTTATGTGATTGTGCCTATGCATGAGGAATGAATGAATTTCAGTCACACATTGCCTAAATCATAACTTGATGATGCTTGGGAAAGAATCAACAGTTAAAATTTCATGAAGTTCTAATTTCTGTGTTCAAAACACATCACAGTATTAGGATGTAGGGAGATATGTATGTGTGCTCCCTGCGGTGGGGATTTCTAGTTACTAGACCACTCTATTTTTAGCATTTGGCATCTTCATGATACTTTTATAAATATGACGTTAACAGGAGAGCAACAATACGATTTTAGGGATGGAATAACAGATTTGCCTGCATTCACTGAAAGAGCGCAAATATCGGGTCCCTGTGACTTCAACTGACTCTTCCAAATTGTATGAATGTATCAGTGTATCAGATAAACTCAGTTTCAGAATGATAAAGAAAAAATATTAGACCAAATAATGCAGCTAATTAACAGTGGTACGATTTTTAGCCTGTGGTTTAAAATGGACTTAAAGTCCTGTTCTGCCTTTTATTTTCTGAACTTGCCGATTTTGCATTCTTTGAGTTCAAAGACAGTTGTTAGCATCTGTACCCAATCTGACAATAATGTGTTCCTCAGCTGCCTATGGATTAAATCACATACTGGCGTATTTAAGCTGAATGTCAGTCTGGAAAATAAATTTACTATATTAATTGAAATACCACTCTTTGTTTAGGTATTTGTCATATATTTAAGAAAAAACTACAAAGAATGGAAATGGTATGACAATAACGTAGGTCTTCAAAGTGCACACAGTCTTTTGTGATACCTCATTCAGCCAAGTATTTGTCTCTTCCTCATTCACTGTAAGGCAACTTTCAACTTGCTTAGAAGGCAACATTGGAACGTTAGAGTTCATCAGAAACACAGAATGTTAAAATGGAGTTCAACTGAATAGATTTGAATTTCTGTAGGAATAATCAAAACACCTATTTAAATATTGCAATATATAATAATCATTTTTAAAGTATTTGATTAAACCTGATAGATTTCCAGAAATGAAAAAAAATCAGCTCTAAAACCAAAGCAGATTTTTAGAAAATTGAAAATGTTAATCAGCCCTATCCATAATAAAGTTTCTCTAAAACTTTATCTGAGTCATTTTAAAAAATGTAACTATTAAAAAATGTAACTGCTATCTTAATGTTCTGAAATAAGTTTAAACATTTAAAAATATGAATACTGTAGCTTAATATAAAGATGGTGGGAAGGAAAAGCAGAGAAAGAAATGCCAATTCCAGTCCAAAGCTTTATTTGCCAAGTTTTCTTAAGAATGAATTTTACCAATGTATGAATTCTTGTAAACAGAATGTATAATGGAAATACTGAAAGACTTTTGCCTAAAGTGGCATTATGGACTGCTGGTGTCATGCTACTGTAATGTAATAAATTATTAAATTGTTGCAAAATGCTGTTTTTGCCTTAAAATTTTATTTTGCGTGTCTTGAAAACTATAATATTAAAGGTATTGATAGTGCACAAATGTTGGGCACACCTGGCATGAGATAATCTGTTTCATTTTTACAAAATTGTAATATATGCAACTGTTTATTAAAATAACAAAATAAAGTTATGGGATTAAATAAGTTATGGGCGGAAAAAGTTATGGGATAAAAATTGTAAAACAGTTGTGGCAAAAAATCTTGTGACAAAAAAGTAGAAAAAAGTTTTATGAAAAGTTACCAAAAATAGTTATGAAAAATAAATTATGGGATAAAAAAGTCATGGGATAAAAATAAAAATGAAAAGCAGGCCCCTGTCAGCAAAGCCTGGAGAAGCGGGTCTGGAGTCTCCACCGCCACCATGTCCCTGCCACCCCTTCCCAGTCACCCCTTTACAATTAGGGTAGCAAGACAAGACCTCTGTCTAATGGGGAAAGACAAATAGACCCTTTGCCCCCTTGACCAGGGCTGAGTCCTTAAATTTCTGGATGAGGATGATTGTTATTTAAGAGCCAGAGGCTGGTGGAGTTGGTTTGTTTGGAGGAGGCCTGACAGCCTCCTTACTCTCACCATAGCAACTCTTCCCTCGGGGGGGCTCCCAGCTTCTTATTCAGAGAGGTAGCTGAGGCAGGACAGTGGGGCTAACTGTGGACCAGGCGAGGGTACGGGCTGCGGGGGTGGCCCACTTCCCCGGTGTACATACTGTGTCTGTGTAACATTTTGTAGATTCCAGAGGGTAGGGCCGCCCCTGTATTGCACCTAGCGGTGGTTGGAGCTGGCATGTGGGGAAGAGGTTCTAATGATTATTCGTGGCTGGAAACTTATTTATTGCTAGCATAGGACAGAAGAAGGAGGTGGGGATGGGGTCATGGCTCCCTGATGATGCGACTCCTGTTTATTTTGCTTTTTATTTTGGAATAAGCGGATTTAGCCATACTCCTCGGCCTGGTGTGTTCCCGTTTCCCTCACTGGGTCCCGGAGTTTGTGCCACTGAATGAGGAGCCCCAGAGTGTCTTGAGCATGTCCAGCTAGGCTGTTGGGGACCTTCCAGGCCTGTTACCTGTATGCTGCCTGGTGGCACCTGGGGGATTCCACGGGGACTGCCATGGCGCCTATGGGGTGCAGTCCGGCCCTGACAGCCAACAGGCTCAGAAGCCTGATCTAGCGGTGGCCGGGAAGACAGGTACCAGCACCTAAGGGCACTGACTTCCACCCACCCCAGGCGTCTTCCGTTCCGTCCCCTTGCCTCCCTCTCCTGTCTGCACCTGGTGGCCTCTTCTGTCTGTCCCTCCAGAGTGCCAGCTGCCCAGCAGGCTCCCTCCAGGCTGAGTTCATGGCCCTGCCCCCTGGTGGCCAGAGCCGGCTTCACAGGATAAGAGCCAGTAAGCTCCAAGGTCTTTGCAGGAAAAGTGCCCCTTGGAAAGGGTATGGCCTTTTCTCCGCTCCCAACAGCACCCTAGAAATGGCTTGGCCTTTCCCCTCCCCTGAGCTCCACAGAGAACACAGCCAGCAGAGGACACATTTCCCCGCCATCCAGAAATGGGTTTGATTCTCAGCCGAGGGACAGCAGGACTGGTAGAGACTGTCAGGCCACACAGCTGCCTGCACAGCGCTCCCATGCTTGGTGGGGGCGGGAGGGATGGCGGGGGCTGGCTGTCCATAGGCCAAGCAGGTCAGGGAGGCTCACTGGAGGTGCTGCACTTTGGAGGGGCAATGTCAGGGGACAGCTTTCTCTTATTGGGCCACAAGACTCCAAAAGGACAGCACGGTGACTGATTCCCAGTGCTAGAGGCGAGGCGGCCAGCGAAATGTAGGGGTGTGTGTGTGTNCGTTCCGTCCCCTTGCCTCCCTCTCCTGTCTGCACCTGGTGGCCTCTTCTGTCTGTCCCTCCAGAGTGCCAGCTGCCCAGCAGGCTCCCTCCAGGCTGAGTTCATGGCCCTGCCCCCTGGTGGCCAGAGCCGGCTTCACAGGATAAGAGCCAGTAAGCTCCAAGGTCTTTGCAGGAAAAGTGCCCCTTGGAAAGGGTATGGCCTTTTCTCCGCTCCCAACAGCACCCTAGAAATGGCTTGGCCTTTCCCCTCCCCTGAGCTCCACAGAGAACACAGCCAGCAGAGGACACATTTCCCCGCCATCCAGAAATGGGTTTGATTCTCAGCCGAGGGACAGCAGGACTGGTAGAGACTGTCAGGCCACACAGCTGCCTGCACAGCGCTCCCATGCTTGGTGGGGGCGGGAGGGATGGCGGGGGCTGGCTGTCCATAGGCCAAGCAGGTCAGGGAGGCTCACTGGAGGTGCTGCACTTTGGAGGGGCAATGTCAGGGGACAGCTTTCTCTTATTGGGCCACAAGACTCCAAAAGGACAGCACGGTGACTGATTCCCAGTGCTAGAGGCGAGGCGGCCAGCGAAATGTAGGGGTGTGTGTGTGTATGTACATATATGTATACATAGATATTTATAGAACAGGGCAGGAGCATACCACAGAGGGGGGCACAAGTTTTCAGCAATGGTCGCACCTGGAGGTGTCAGCTCACCACTACAACAGACCAAGTCACAGATGAAGGGGCTGGCTTTGGGGCTGGGGGGCCACTGTCAAGTTGCAGAACAGCTGCCCAGGCAGGCTTGGAAAGGGAGGTCTCTGAGAAGAAAACGGATCTGTTTAGAGGTCAAAGGGGGGCCTGGGGCCTGACCCTATAGGCTGGCGGTTGGAGAGAAAGCAGAGAGAAAACAGGAGAGGGAAAAGTGAGCAGAGAGCTGGTGAGGCAAGTGCAGAGCACAGGTGTGCCACAGCAGCTGTGGGAAGGTCAGGGAGGGGAGGGTGCAGGTGTGGGTGTGGCAAGGTTCCTGGAAAAGCGGGGCTGGAAGGGAAAGGGGAGGAAGATGGAGGGAGGAGCCAGAGCTTCACAGGTAGTGCCTGGGGCTGTGGTCACCCTCCCCACCCCACACACGCTGGCCTCGTCCACGGCACACAGGCAGTGCACCCACTGTTCAGACCAATGCTCGGCCCCTCAGGCTTCCCTCTTCTCTGGTCACCCGGTCTTCCAACCCCTGGTCCGGGGCCACCTCTCGCCTTGGGGAGCCCAATGCAACAGCCACCAGACCTGATAGAGAAGGAACACTGCTTGAACCAGGATGATGAAGCTAAAAGGGATGGGTGGCTGGAGTGATCACTGGGGCCCCTCTGGGTGATCAGAAAGCCCAGGACCCTCTGAAGGGACCCTGGGGAGGCAGGGAGGGCAGGCAGCCGGATTCCACTGGCTATAGAATTGTAAGTCTAAGAGGGGAGCCTCAGCTTGTTGGGGGTTGCAGGTTGCATAGGTGAGGCTGGGTCCTTCCTGCTGGGAAAAGTAGAAGAGGGAGAGTCCATGGCA
>NW_016804389.1:0-2632 GCF_001698545.2 Rhinopithecus bieti
AGCGCCTTTGTTTACCTACTTAAGCCTCAGCAATGGTGGTCGCTTCTCCCCCAGCCTCGCTGCTGTCTTGCGGATAGATCGCAGACTCCTGTGTTAGCAATGAGGCAGGCTCCGTGGGCGTGGGACCCTCCCGGCCAGGTGTGGGATATATTCTCCTGGTGTGCCCGTTTGCTTAAAGCGCAGTATTGGGGTGGGACTCACCCGATTTTCCACGTGTTGTGTGTCTCACTTTCCCTGGCTAGGAAAAGGGATTCCCTTCCCCCTTGCACTTCCCAGGTGAGGCGATGCCTCACTCTGCTTCAGCTCTCGCTGGTCGGGCTGCAGCAGCTGACCAGCACCGATTGTCCGGCACTCCCTAGTGAGATGACCCCAGTACCTCAGTTGAAAATGCAGAAATCACCGGTCTTCTGTGTCGCTCGCGCTGGGAGTTGGAGACTGGAGCTGTTCCTATTTGGCCATCTTGCTCCGCCCCCTCTGTAATTATTTTATAAACCTAGGAGGTCTGAAGTTTGGTCTATATACATTTAGGATTGTTATATCCTCTTTTTGAATTGATCCTTTTATCATTATATAATGAAAAAACAAAAATTTTAAAATCACAAAAATAGTTGAATAATTGAAAATTAATGAATAAAGGTATGACATATAATGACATGAGACATATGGGGAACCTGGTATGGCTGATGGTCAGAAAACAGTCCTTAGCAAAACATTGTCATAGACCAAATTTTTCTATAAAAGAATTACTTTTTTGTAATTAAATGCAGATGGTACAAAATTTCAAAGGCACCAAATGATATACAGTGAAAAAAAATTTTACCTCTAACTTCTAATCCCCAGTCATCCTATTTGCCTCCTAGAAGAAATTAGTGTCCAACAGTTTTTCGTTTATTTATTCCATCATACTCTAGACACAATAATATGCATTCATGAATACACGCAAACATACATTTTACACAAATAATAGCACTATTCTGATTTGCTTTTCAAATCTGAATAGTAGATCTTTGAAATTATTTTGTATCAGTATATATAGAGTGCTTATTTCTATTTAATGATTACAAAACTGCCCATTAAATGTATGTGCCACAATTTACTTAAAAGTTGTAAAATTTTAATTGAAGAAAATATTTACAAGTATAATAACTTCAACTAAAATGTATATATGTTACTCTTGTCATATGTAAGATTCACTTCTGTCCAGGGTATAATTATCTGTCATTTTTGTGAAAGAGTATTGAGTTTGTTTGATGAGGTGTCAGCCCCCATCTTGGCTCTGGTACTTATCACGTGTTAGAGTTTAAACAAATTGCTTAAATTCAGTTGTCTGAAAAACTTGAATTAAAAATGCCTGCCCTATGTAGTTTGAAGTGTAGTGGTAATAGTATATGTCAGTGGTTTTGAAGTTTGATGTATGCAGCTCAAAGTGGTAGAGCCCTTAGTCCACTGAGACATAATTTTTTCCCACAATCTACCATACACAGATGTTAATCTGAATATCTCACTTCTTTAATATGAGCATCTCAGTTCTTTAATCCATTCATTCATTTTAAGCTTCTGTATTAGTTCATTTTCACACTACTGAAAAAGACATATCTGAGACTGGGTAATTTATAAAGAAAAAGAGTTTTAATGGACTCACAGTTCCATGTGACAGGGAGGCCTCACAATCACGGCAGAAGGCGAAAGTCACATCTTACATGGTGGCAGACAAGAGAGAATAAAAGCCAAGCAAAAAGGGTTTCCCCTTATAAAACCCTCAGATCTCATCTACCATGAGAACATTATGGAGGAAACTACCCCATGACTCAATTATCTCCCACCGGCTCCCTTCCACAACACATGGGAATTACGGGAGCTACAAATCAAAATGAGATTTGGGTGGGGACACAGTCAAACCATATCAACATTCAAGCAAGATTTTATTTGAAGACAAAAAAGAAAAAAGTGATTTTTAAAATTTTCAAATATATGGTAAATTATAAACTATAAAACAATGTATAAATATAATACATTACTGTTACTATCTTTATTAGGATTTTTAAAAACATGAAAGAAGCGGAGCAAGATGGCTGAATAGGAACAGCTCCAGTCTCCAACTCCCAGCGCAAGCAACATAGGAGACCGGTGATTTCTACATTTTCAACTGAGGAACTGGGTTCATCTAATTAGGGAGTGCCAGACAATCGGTGCTGGTCAGCTGCTGCAGCCCGACCAGCGAGAGCTGAAGCAGGGCGAGGCATCGCCTCACCTGGGAAGCGCAAGGGGGAAGGGAATCTATTTTCCTAGCCAGAGGAACTGAGACACACAACACCTGGAAAATTGGGTAACTCCCACCCCAACACTGCGCTTTAAGGAAACGGGCACACCAGGAGATTATATCCCACACTTGGCCAGGAGGGTCCCATGCCCACGGAGCCTCCCTCATTGCTAGCACACCAGTCTGCGATCTAACTGCAAGACAGCAGCGAGGCTGGGGGAGGGGCGCCCATCATCGCTGAGGCTTAAGTAGGTAAACAAAGGCGCTGGGAAGCTCAAACTGGGTGGAGCTCACAGCAGCTCAAGGAAGCCTGCCTGTCTCTGTAGACTCCACCTCTGGGCACAGGGCACAGCTAAACAACAGGAACAACAA
>NW_016804390.1:0-588 GCF_001698545.2 Rhinopithecus bieti
AAAAAAAAAAAAAGAAGAAGTAAAAGGTAAACACCAACAATGGTAAGATCCCTTGCGAAGCTCTCGCCCCACCTTTCTCATTACTTCTATCTTTCCTTGGCACACCATGGGCCAGTGCTTACTAAGACTTCTGCTTAGTTATAGAATTAGTGGGTGTGCACCTCTGATTGTTCTGGGCATGAGACATACTGATTAAAAATAAGAGAATAAAGGAACTGGCCTTTGAGAGACAAGATGGATAAATGATGAGTTTTTTAATTAAATTTTTGACAGCTTTGATCTTTACTGATCATTTAAATGAAAAACAAAACAAAGCAAAACAGAGACCCAGGATTTTAGAAGTTCCTTTTATCTTAAGTGAAATGTTCTCATCAGAAACTTTGGCATCCCATCCAGTGCCTTTGACGCTGGCTGTGGAACAAGACAATCCATCTTCTTAGCTGGGAAGACAGGCCCTTCACCACCCGGGAAACCATAGCTTGTAAACATCAGTCAAGTAGATATGGCTACATTTTTACTTCAGAGTTGGCTTTGCATTTGGAGTGGCTCATCAGGGGAAGAGAGAGAATGAGAGAGAGAGAGAGAGAG
>NW_016804391.1:0-30452 GCF_001698545.2 Rhinopithecus bieti
AAAAGAAGCTGTTTCTAAGGCAGCATGTCCTAGATTTTGGTCATTCATGAATCGCCACGTGATTTGTGCCAAATCCAGGTATCACTTGGACTATTACTTTTTTCTCTAAATTGACTTCTTAGAGTCAGCCACTGTGGCTCACACCTGTAATCCCAGCAACTCGAGGAGCTAAGGTGGGAGATCACTTGAGGCCAAGAGTTCAAAACCAGCCTGGGCAACGTAGTAATCCCCCAGGCAACATAGCAAGACTCCTGTTTCTTTAAAAAAGAAAAAAAAAAATTTTTAGCTGGACATGGTGGTGTGTGCCTGTAGTCTCAGCTACTCGGGAGGCTGGGGTGAGAGGATCACTTGAGCCCTGGAGGTCAAGGCTGCAGTGAGCTATGACCGTTATCACTGCACTCCAGCCTGGGCGAGAGAGCAAAATCCCCATCTCTAAAATAAATAAACAGACCCTTTAAAAATGTAAATATCTGTAATACTAGGTATGAAAAGAGATAAAAATGTAAACACACTGAAATAGGAAACTTCATATCACTATTGTAAATGGAAAACCAGTATCACCTGCCACATATTGAAAGTGGCTGTAAAACACGGTATGATAAAATCATGTTATAAAATTCTGAGCAGATACCATTACCAACTTGGACTCTTACTTCATACACTGTCTGATTTTTAAAGCACCCAACTCCATTCCCTCATTTACTTCCTATTAGCTCAAGACCTTCCTGGAAAGGTCATTAGGTCAAGGTCGGCCTTAGGCCAGGGACCCAGGCTTTTCTGGAAGTTGTTTTGCAGCTCCTGACAGGCTTGAGCTAACTCTGGGTTAAGGAATGGATCCTGGGCCCATGAGCTGTGCTGATAATAAAGTGCCCAAGTGGAGCAGGGAGGTGGCTTCTACTGCTCCGGCCGGGAATTTCCACAAACACATAGGGAAGGGCATGGTGGAGCAAAACAGCTTGGAAATGTATCAGACAAGGCATCAAGAATCCTAGCTTTCAACCAGATCCTAATCTATTGGCTGAGAACCCAGCTTTGGATACTCCAACTGCATACAGCAGAGGCTTCAGTTTCAAGACTTAGCAGCTCGGACAGTAAAAGGAATTTCTCACTGTTCCTTGATGATCCGAAGCAACTGAATGCCTTCACTCCTTTCTTTGCCCATGCTGGCAGGCTCGTGCAGGCCAGTGGGCTTAAGTTCAGAATGAGAGGGACAGTGGCGTGAAAAGAGGACAGTGAAGGGGGTCAGGGACAGATTGTATACGATCTTTACCTCAGGGATCCAGGAGAATTTCATGACTGCCCTATGTGTTTGAAAAGAATATGAACTCTTATGTGCAAAGTTTTATAATAGTATGATATATTTACATACATGATAAAATTTGTTAATTATGCAACTAGAATCCTTTAGAGCTGTGCTATCCAATATGGTAGCCACTAGCCACATGGGGCTACTGAATTTACATTAATTACAATGCAATTAATAATTCAGTGCCTCAGCACACTAGCCACAGTTCGAGTGCTCAATAACCACATGTGGCTAGTGGTTGGCCTTTTTAGTGAAATGAGTTAAAGTGAAGACAATGAGTATGGGTAACTCTTTTGGGAAGTTTGGCTGTAAGAGAAGCAAAGAAATGAGATGGTAGCTGCAGGAAGATATGGGGTAGAGGGAAGGTGTTTAAAAGACAGTCATGGGCATGTTTCAGGGCTGGTGGGAATGATCTGAGACGGAGATGCTGCAGATGAGGGGAGAGGAGACAACCAAAGCGGTAAAGTCTTAGAGCAGATGAGAGGGATGGGGGTCCAGGACACAGGGATAGGATGAGGGATACGTCCTTCACTCTTGCTGGTACAGATGGAGGTAGCGGGGTAGTTTGGTAATGGGAAGATAAGGTATTTCTTGTATGCTTACTGCTATTTTTTCAATTAAGTGTGAGGTAAGGTAGTTGAAAGTGAGGAACGGGGTATGGGTGGAAATCTGAAGAAAGAGGCAAAGGTCTGAAATGGTTCTCTCGGCAGAGGAAAGAAAATTAAGAAGAAAAATGCTGGGAAAGGGACAAGAGTATGGGGAGAGGGCAAGTCACAGTCCTTTATTAAAAACCTTCAACAGCTCTCCAGTGCTTTTGTGGTCAAAGCACTAACGTGACTAAACAAGGCAGGCCCTGGTGGGCCACCCTGATTACCTCTCTAATCTCCTCTAGTGCCAGCCTTCCCTTGTGCTCTCTGCTTCACCCGTAAGGGCCTCCTCTCAGGCCCTTTGCCAGCTCTGCTCTTCTTCCACCACAGGATTTAACAGTGTCCTTCACCTAGAACCCTTGGTCTTTCTCTCTTCATCATCCTTAAAGTCCCAGCTCAGGCAGTACTTCTTGGAGAAGCCCTTCCCCCTCTGCTTACTAAGTCAAATCGTGCTATAACTGATTCTCACTGCAACTCGAGTCCTTTGGAATACTTATCAAATATGAGATCTTACATTTTTTTAGGTGACTATTGGTTAATGTTTGGCTCCTGTTCTAAAAAAAGAAAAAAAAAGAAGATACTCCATAAATAAGCGTTGAGTAAATAAAGTAGAAAGATCAGTTAGGAGGCTATTTTGATAGTCTAGATGAGACAGTGGCTTGGATTAGAGTGCTGACACTGGAGGTGGAATGAACAGGAAGGGATTTGGGATAGAAATTCTAAGTATAACTAATAGGACTTAAGGATGAGTTGACGAAGGAGGTAAAGGAGATAGAGGAAAAGATGATCCTCAGGTTTCTGACTGGAGCCACTGGGCAGACAGTGGTATCACTTACTGAGCTGGGAAAGACTGGAGGGAAATGAAGTGAAGGGGGCAAAACCCAAGAGTTCTGCTTTGGACATGTCAGATTAGGGATGTTTATCCAAAGAGAAGTGACAAGTAAGCAACTAGATGGACGAATCTGGAGCTCCGAGTGGTCTCCAGCATTTAGACATTAAAAGCCATGGCCGGCGTGGTGGTTCATGCCTTTAATCTCAGCATTCTGGGAGGCCGAGGCGGGCGGATCATCTGAGGTCAGGAGTTCAAGACCAGCCTGGCCAAAACCCTGTCTCTACGAAAAACACAAAAGTGAGTCAGATGTGGTGGCAGATGCCTGTAATCCCAGCTACTCGGGAGGCTGAGGCAAGAGAATTGTTTGCACCCGGGAGGTGGAGGTTGCAGTGAGCAGAGATTGTGCCATTGCACTCCAGCCTGGGTGACAGAGTGGGACTCCACCTCCAAAAAAAAAGAAAGAAAAAAAGTAAAAAAATTAGTTAATGTCACCAACAAGAGTAGAGAGAAAGAAAAAAAGAAGACCCAGCATAATTCACATTAAGAAGGAACGAAAGTATGTTATTAAGAAACGTAGTTACTCAATTAGCATTTCCCCTCTCTATGCAACCTTCCTCAACTCCCTGGCAGACACTGGCGGCAGTGCCCTCTGTGTCCCCACAGCACTCTGCATTCACCTCCGATGGCACATTTCTTTTTTTCTTTTTTTTTTTTGGAGATGGAGTCTCGCTCTGTCACCCAGGCTGGAGTGCAGTGGCGCAATCTCAGCTCACTGTAACCTCCACTTTCCGGGTTCACACCATTCTCCTGCCTCAGCCTCCCGAGTAGCTGAGACTACAGGCCACGCCTGGCTAACGTTTTGTTTTTAGTACAGACGGGGTTTCACCGTGTTAGCTAGGATGGTCTCGATCTCCTCACCTTGTGATTCACCCGCCTCGGCCTCCCAAAGTGCTGGGATTATAGGCGTGAGCCACCGCGCCCGGCCCGATGGCACATTTCCATACTGCTATGGCTATATGTCTGCTACACACTCGGGCAACTTTTTTTCACATCTTCAATCTAGTTCATGGTGAGTTCTTACATTCTCAATGAATGGCTGACTTGAAGTCCTGGAAAGGATTTCATGGAAGATTTCACAGAAGAGGAGGAGGAAATGAACTGAACCTATCATGTGAAGGCCTGTGCTTAAAGATAAGGAGGTGCTCACTGAAAGCGAAGGATGAAGTAGTAGAAGAGCAGCTGGAGAGAGACTGGGCCTCTCCTTTTCCAGACGGCTTAAACAGTGGGCAGATGTGTGTTCTAAGTTGGGTCATGTTGGGCAAAGGGGTACTTTAAAAAATTATGTTAAAAGTTCTTACATATCAATAAAGAGTAACAATCTGAAAGAAAACTGGAAAAGGACAAGAGCAGGTGGTTCACAGAAAAGGAAATGCAAATAACACATAAATATGAATACATGAAATGACATTACTTCTTTTTTTTTTTTTTGAGACGAAGTCTCACTCCGTCACCCAGGCTGGAGTGCAGTGGCACAATCTCAGCTCACTGCAACTTCCAACTCCCAGGTTCAAGTAATTCTCCTGCCTCAGCCTCTGGAGTAGCTGGCACTACAGGTGTGTACCACCATGCTCAGCTATTTTTGTATTTTTAGTAGAGATGGGGTTTTACCATGTTGGCCAGGCTGGTCTCAAACTCCTGACCTCAAATGATCCACCAACCTCAGCCTCCCGAAGTGCTGGGATTATAGGCGTAAGCCACCGCGCCCGGCTGACATTACTCCTATTAAGGAGAGACAAATTTAAAGTAACAAGATAGCATTTTATAAGTTTTAAAGTGCCCTTCCTTCCCCAGAAGCAAACCCAGTTGCCAGTTTTTTCGATCCTACAAGAAAATATTCTAGCTATATACAATCTTCACCTCTCCCCTCACTTTACACCTTGCTTTTCCACTTTGTGATAGACCTTAGAGATTAAGAAAACATGCCTATTGCATGGCAAGAATGATGCCATCTTGATGCAAAACCACCATGACCACCAATATTTGACTCCCGCATCCCAAGGTGTTTGGTAGCATAAGTAACTCCACACAAAGATTTCTACCAAGCCTCCCCGCCAGCTAGTGCTCATAATTTTCACAAGAAAGTATAAGGTGTGATCAGCTGCGTGTTTAACCAAAAGTCTCATACTTCCTCCAGGAAGCATACTTTCTGGAGGTTAAGTGCAGGGATCCACCATTTGCAGCCACCCAATACATCATTTCTGTTCCTAAGTCCCTATTAAATATTTCTTTCTGAGAAACTGAATTTGTCAGCTTCTATTCAATGAAATATTATGCAGCTATGCAAGGAGTCTGGTAAGTAAAGGAGTCAACATGTAAAACAGAAGATATATCTGTTTAAAAAGACAAAAGGGAAAATGTGCTAGTTATGCATAGCAATTTCTAGAAGGACTCAAGAAACTGGTATAGTCATGTACTGCGTAACAATGTTTTGTTCAATGACAAATCACACATATGACAGGGGTCCCATAAGATTATGATGGAGCTGAAAAATTCTTATCACCAAGTGCAGGGGTCTGTAACCCGTTAGGAACCTGGGCACACAGCAAGAGGTGAGTGGCGGGCAAGCAAGCATTCCAGTCCGAGATCTGCCTCCTGTCGGATCAGCAGCAGCATGAGATTCTCATAGGGAGTACGAACTCTACTGTGAACTGTGCATGCAAGGGATCTAGGTTGCACGCTCCTTATGTATTTACTATATTTTTATCATTATTTCAGAGTATACTTCTTCTACTTCTAGAAAAATAAGTAACGAAAAAAAGTCTCAGGCAGGTACTCCAGAAAGCACTGTTACCATAGGAGATGATGGCTCCTATGCATGTTATTGCCCCTGAACACCTTCCAGTGGGACAAACGTGGAGGTGGAAGATAGTGATACTGAGGATCCTGACCCTGTGTCGGCCTAGGCTAATGGCTAATGTATTTTCATCTTAGCTTTAAAGAAAAAAGTTTAAAAGTTAAAAAAAAAAAAAATTAAAACAGAAAGAAGACTATAGAATAAGGATATAAACAAAGGAAATAGTTTTGAATAGCAGTACATGTTTGTGTTTTAAGCTAAGTATTATTACAAAAGAAACAAAAAATAAAAAAGTTTATAAAGTAAAAAAATTACAGTAAGCTAAGGTTAATTTATTATTAAAGAAAACTATTTTAAATAAATGTAGTTAGCCTAAGTGAACAGTGTTTATAAAGCCCACACCAGTGTACAGTCACGTCCTAGACCCTCACATTCACTCTCCACTCGCTGGCTGACTCACCCACAGCAACTTCTAGTCCCGCCAGCTCCATTCATGGCAGGTGCCCTATACAGGTGTGGTATTTTTTATCCTTTATGCTGTCTTTTTACTGTCTTTTCTCTGTTTAGATAGAGACACCAATACTTACCAGTGGGTTGCAGCTGCCCACAGTATTCACTATAGTTACATGCTGTACAGGTTTGCAGCCTAGGAGCAACAGGCCGTACCATACAGCCTGTACCTGTGTAGGAGCCCATACCATCTAGGTTTATGTAAATACACTCTGATGTTTTCACAACAACAAAATCGTGTTTCTCAGACTGCATCCCAGTTGCTAATGCATGACTATAGTAGTATATGGGTCTGGGGAGAGAAACTGGAAGTCTGAGACAGAAATGAGACTTTTCATTGAAATGACTACTTTTTCAATCAGCTTAAATGATTTTTTTCAAGGTAAGAGTCTCACTCTGTTGCCTAGGCTGGAGTGCAGTGGCGCGATCTCAGCTCACTGCAACCTCCACCTCCCAGGTTCAAGCAATTCTCCTGTCTCAGCCTCCTGAGTAGCTGGAATTACAGGCGCCTGCCATCACGCCCAGCTAATTTTTATATTTTTAGTAGACACAGGGTTTCACCATATTGGTCAGGCTGGTCTCAAACTCCTGACCTCAGGTAATCTGCCTGCCTCAACCTCCCAAAGTGCTGGGATTACAGGCGTGTGACACCATGTCTGGCCTGACTGATTTTTTAATGTACATATACATTCCTTTAAAAATTAAAACTAGTCAAAAAATTAAAAAGGATCATGCTTACTGGAAGAGTGAACACATTCACTCTTGGCAAGTGTGTTGTCTTCTAAGAGGCCATGGAGACAGGGCTGGACTTGTTTCCCTCAACTCGTCCCTTCTGTCCTACACAGCTAAAGCACACCTTTGTTTTCCCTGGGTTACCGCCCCCAACTGGTGACACATGCATTAGCCAGGACTAGGACACTCACTTGGGCTCGTGAGGAGGTCCAGACTGGTCGACCAACTTGAATTCAGCAGCAAAGCCATGGGAGCGGGCGTACTCCAAAAGGCCACCCACAGGATTGGTGTTCAGGTATCTCACGAGCTCACCAATCTTCCTGACCTTGTTGGGCATCATGGATTCCAAGTTATCAAGTGACTCTGAGATCATACCTTCGGGCTAAAGGAGAATCCGTCAAACAGAGGAGCCGTAAACACTTCAGGAAATGTCAAGGGAGTCACTGGCAATCTCAAACCACTCAGTTGCTAAAAATGGCCTGTATCTTTTGAGTAGGAAAATGCCCTACCTGGTCATCAGAAGCCATGGAGTTGGTTGCCTCCCCATGCAGGGCCTTCATGGCTTCCTCTGCGGCCATCTGCTTTGCCACTTTCTTGCTGGGGGCACTCACACTGGGGAAAGTTTGGGCTCCCACTGCAACACAGTACTGGAACCTGACAGGAGATGAAGCATGTAGAAGGATTAAAATGATTTTGATTGAGGAGCCTGATCTAGCCTTTGCCAGGCTGCCATCTTCCACTACTGGTAATTTCCTTGAACACATCACCTCTGTGCAGTCACATCTCATGCAGTCACTTCTGCCTTGAACAGCCAGTGTCTCTTAGCCTGGCTGAGCCCTTTCAACATTTAAGCATCAACGTAGTTTCACCTCTTCCAGGAACACCTCTCTTGAACATGTGAGTCTACAGACCCACAGGCAGAGAGCTTCTCAGGTCCTGTACCTTTCTGTCCCCCCAACAGTGAGTGACCTCCAAGCCATGAACCTCCCCAGTGCTTGTAGAGAAGATAGAGTGGGCCAGGAATTCCCTTTGAATTCCTAATCCCTAATTCTCTGCCTCACAAGCAGCAACCAGGCCCTCAGAGCCCTCCTTACCCCATTTTGAAACAGGAGAAATTGGTCAATCTGCCATCCCTGAGGAGGCAAGGAGGAAAATGTGTCTCTTTTTCTTTTTGAGAAAACCTCAGCTGGATAGAGGACACGTGGGACATACTTGGGCTCATGGGCAGGGCCTTCTTTGGACAGGAGACGGAATTCGCAGGAGTTCCCCAATTTGTGCATACACTCGAGCAGTGTGGTGACGGGGCTCTTCCCAGAAAAGAAAGATGTGGCTGAAGGGGTAGGGGTCTGGGACTCTGTGGTCTACAGAAAATGAGAGACAAGAAAACAAAACTAAGAAAACACTGGTTAGTCCATCACAGAAGAGGGGATGGGGATGGGAGACTTTCTTCCCACCAACTAACTGTCAATGGGTTGGCTTTCCAAAGTTAAAGGAGCTGCTGGGGCTCTCATTCTGTATCTTCCAAGAGAGGAGATTGGCCTCAATAACCTTTCAGGTCTCTTTCAACTCTGAAATTCTGTAAATCCTATTATGTTGGGACAGGAGCAGAGAGAGGAGCTGGGTATGAGAGGAGGAAAGATGGGCTGGCGAGGTAGGGTAGAGGGAACAGTGGGAAGCTGACTCCGAGATAGTGTCAGTTCTTTAGGCTGGCATTACTTCAGGGGAGTCAGTTACAATCCAGACACTGACAGGGAACTGATAGCCTCCCAGATGGCAGGAGGACACCTACCTTCTCTGATTCTTTTTCTGTGGAATAGTGGGATGATTCTTCTGATTTTCCACTGTCCTTGGCTTTGGCTTCCTCTAGCAGAATTGTCATGGCTTTCATAGCTGCATCCTGCTTGGCCACTTTCTTGCTTCCAGCTTCAGCTGGGGGAAACTCTCGGCCATTGATGACAACCTGGAATTTAAATCTTGACGGAAAGTGATTAGATGTGTGAACAGGAGTCTAAGTCATTCCTTCTGCCTTCTCCAAAGAGACCTTCAACCTGGAATTTTCTGCTACGCTAAGGGACTTTTGACTTGTGGGCGAGATGAAGAACAGGCCAAGGAACTCCTTCCTACTACTTAAGGCTCAGCCTGTCCTTTCTTTTTGTAAACAAAGCAGCCAATGACTCTTTCCCCATAGCTCAGTGAAGCAAACATAGGCCACAGATTTTGCATTAGGAAACTAGCTCCACGGGAAACCCACTAATCCTTCTTTTTTTTTTTTTTTTTTTTGAGAGCGGAGTCTCGCTCTGCGTTAGGCTGCGAGTACATGGCCGGATCTCAGCCTCACTGCAAAGCTCCGCCGTCCGGGTTTACGCCATTCTCCTGCCCCTCAGCCTCGCCGGAGTAGCTGGGGACTACAGCGCCGGCCACCTCGCCCCCGGCTAGCTCTTTTGCTATTTTTTAGCTAGAGACGGGGTTTCACCGCTGCTTAGCCAAGGATGGTCTCGAACTCCTGACTCGTGATCCGGCCCGTCTCGGCCTCCAAAGTGCGGGTTACAGGCTTGAGCCCAGCCGAAACCCACTATCTCTTAACAATGAATTAACATAAATCCCCCACACACAAAATTGATGAGCCAAAAAACGCCAGTACAGTCTTGTGAGCAACCAAAAGACCTTCATTCTAAAGCAACTGTGATAGACTGGCTTCCTCAAGGGAGGGTCCTAAAAGATAGTGAAGGCTTCTTATAATCCAGCCTCACATTCCCCACTACCTAGGGGGTCAGGCATCTGCCACTTATTAGTGGCTGGCTTTTGTCCCTAGACCTAAATCACTGTAGTTTGTTAAGAATCACTCTACAGCTCCATTTGTCTCAAGCTATTTTCTACATAACAAGGAATTTCCCCTTGTTATGTAGAAAATAAAAAAGCATTTGTTCTAGGCTTCTGGACTTAGCCTAGGTTCCCCTTTGTTCAAGCGTTCAAATGTGGTGAGCTCTTTGCTCAGTCTGCGATTTCATTTAGAAAAGTAGGTCTTTCTTATTTCCTAGGTCTTCTTATATATTTGAACATGGCACCAATGTTTCTTATAGTGTGAGTCCAAAGAATGATTAACCACAAAATCCACTGCTTTCCTCCAACTCTAGGGAGGAGGGATGGAGACAAAAGAGAATGATGGCCATCCAGTCTCTACCCCAAACAATCCAGCTCTGGCCTTGCCAGCTTTTGAACAGACACATCCCCTTTTCTTAACAGCTCTTCTGAAATGCCAAATTGTTATCATGAAGACAGTCAAGACAAGGAATAAGGGCCCTAGCCAGGAATCTACACCCCTAGAAATCAGGCTATGTAAACATAAAGGTCAGTGGAATTCTCCCCCATCCTACTGGCTCTTTCTTTGGCTACAGCTGCAGCCACTCAGCTTCAGTGGTTTTGCTCTCTGTTATGCCCTTCAGCAGCTTCTGTTTTCCTCAATCTGTCCACTGGCCTATTAGGACCTACAGTGTAGGGCCTGACCAGCTATCTGAGTGAGGTAATTGCTGACTTCACAGCTCAGGAGTGGCAGCAAGTGCTAGCCCACCCATCTGTGCAGAGGTGGTGTATAAAATTAGAACCACCACCTTCAATAGGCAGGCAGGCAGCCGTGCATGCGCTCCTCCATCCTTTCGCCCCAGCAGCTATGCAGAGGGGGGACTGTGGACCTGCAGATGCTTAGCAGCACAACCCACTCCCCACTCTGTGTATACAGCCTGCCCCACCCCACCTGCTCCTGCACCTCTCTCAGAAACAGCTTAGGGAGGAGGGGAAGGCCTACAGAAGGGAGTTAAGTCTTTATTACCTCTGGCCTTAGGAGGCAGGCATGACGTTGATGCATGGAGACCAATCTTTTTTTTTTTTTTTTTCTGAGATGGAGTCTCGCTCTGTCACCCAGGCTGGAGTGCAGTGGCACCATCTCGGCTGACTGCAACCTCCACCTCCTAGGTTCAAGCATTCTCCTGCCTCAGCCTCCCAAGTAGCTGAGATTACAGGCAAGCACCACCACCACCAACTAATTTTTGTATTTTTAGTAGAGATGGGGTTTCACCATGTTGGCCAGGCTGGTCTCAAACTCCTGACCTCGTGATCTACCTGCCTTGTCCTCCCAAAGTACCAGGATTACAGGCGTGAGCCACTGCCCCTGACCCTCAAGACCAATCATTTCTCTTTTTTTGAGACGGAGTCTCGCTCTGTGGCCTAGGCTGGAGTGCAGTGGAGCGATCTCAGCTCACTGCTACCTCTGCCTCCTGGGTTCAAGTGATTCTCCTATCTCAGCCTCCTGAGTAGCTAGGACTACAGGCACGTGCCACCATGCCTGGCTAATTTTTGTATTCTTAGTAGAGGCAGGGTATTACCATGTTGGCCAGGTTGGTCTCAAACTCCTGACGTCGTGATATGCCTGCCTCGGCCTCCCAAAGTGCTGGGATTACAGGCATGAGCCACCGCGTATGGCCAAAACCAATCATTTCTGAAGAAGCTTCATTACAGTCAACAGAGTCAACCTCCCCCTTGTTCAGCCAAGATTCTGGCTGGTCCAAGGTCTATATTCCCTGTTCAATATCTGCAGAAAGGGCCAATCAAGGGGGATTTAGCTAAAAGGCAGAAGGGAAGGAGGAAAAGATAGGCGCCACCAAATGGCACTGCTCACAAACCAGCCAAGACTGCGTCAGGAGCAAGAGCACCTGACCCCAACCCTAGGTACAGTCCTGGGTGGTCTCTTACCGAGGTTCATGGGGTGGTCCACTCTGCTCTATCATGTTGAACTCACAGGTTTGACTAGCGAACTGGGCATATTCTAACAGCCCACTGATGGGGTTCTTCAGCTGGCACTCTGTCAGTTTCTTGTAGGGTGAACACCGTGGCAAGCCATGACTGTAGAAGGAGGGCATCTCCATGATCGCTCGAAACTCACCTGGTGCTGCGCGGATACTATTCAAGTCATCTGGGATGTCATCTGTGGCCCACTGGCCATTTTCAAAGTCAACATACCCTGCTTTTGAGGGGCCATTGTTATGAACAGGTGGTTTCAGTCTTACTGGTTCTGGTCTTGCCTCCTGCCTGTTTTCTAACTTTATGACAGGTTCCTGCCCATTCTCCACTTTTTCGGTGGTTACCATGTTATTGGAGGCATTTGATGTGGGTATATTACAGGTGAGGAACTCTGTGTTTCTTTTGGTCTCAGGGATTGCAGCTGGAGCGATTTCAGGAACACTGTTCGTATTTCTCTTGATTTGCATCCTCTCTCGCTTCTTGTCTGTCAAATGCCATATGGGAGGGGTTGTCCCTTGTCTATAGACATCCCCCTGCCTTTCCATGTCAATTAGCACAGCATTTATATCTCGGGCCTTGGTGAGGCCAATATTTTTAGCTAAATTCAGGGCAGAGGAGTCAGACACATTGAAGAGATAGTCGCAGATTTTCTCCTTGATCTCAGCCATGTCAAAAAACTCAAGAGGATCTTCCAAGGCAGATGTGGAGTTTCTGTCTTCAGGTTCCAAACTCGGCTCTGAGTTTGGGGCTCCTTGGCTATGACCGTCTGGTCTTACCACTCCACTGTGCTGGTTCCAAGCCTGAGCTGACACTGCGATAAAAGGCTCAAGATCTTCTGAGACAGATGTGGAGTTTCTGTCTTCAGGTTCCAAATTCGGGTCTGAGTTTGGGGCTCCTTGGCTATGACCGTCTGGTCTTACCGCTCCGCTGTGCTGGTTCCAAGCCTGGGTGGAGACCGCGATTTTCCACAAAGGGGGTGTTCCTGCCTCTTTCTGTAGCTTGCCCTTCTTTGCCAGGGAGTATAAAACTCGATTGATTTCTTTCTTTGGAGCCCCGAGTTTCCAAGACAGATCATGTGCTGTGGTGGCCTTCCCTTCCCCAAGCTCTTCCAAGAACTTTAAGATCCTTTGTTCCTGATCTTGGTTGATACTTAGTTCCTGGAAATGTGAGGAAAGGCAATCAACACTTCTCCGTGGCAGAATCCTGCCACGTGGTGAAGGATGCTGGAACCCTCTCTGGAGCCCCTGACTTCCGAGATGCACGCACCTGGGGACACCCCTGATATCCACTTGCCTGCCTCTGGTACTAGAGGCAGGTAGTACTGGAAACCTTGGCTGGAGTCCTGGGAGGGAAGGTGGCAGTGACAGTGTCTGCTTTCTAATCACCGGCGCTTCTGGGATCTGTCCCTTGAGAAACTCTATTTGCTTAAGCAGGAAACTATTGGGGGAAGATCCTGGCCCAGGCTGCTGGTATCTGAGCTTTCTGTGCTCATAGCCTTGAAATGGATGGGGGTAGTATCCGTTGAGGGAATACCCCTGCAGAATAAGACAGCGGAAAAGAAAATGAATTAGGGCTGCAGTGGTGAACCTGTGGAGGCCCCTCCCTTTGCTGCCTGTGGAACAGCCCTTGATGGGCTGAGAAGGCAATTGAGCCATGGGCTTATGACTCAGCTAGGGTGACTCGCCTACCTCCTAAAACCTGTCTAGGGGCCTGCCAACAGGAACACGGAGAGGGAGGGGGGCAGGAGGCAAAGCACGCAGAGCTTCCAGGAGCACAGAGGTTTTGAGGCCTCAGCATAGCCTCTCCAGCAACCTAACTTACTTTTCCCTTTGACGGAATTTAAGGGAGCTGAGAAGGAAATTTTCTAGTCAAAACAATTACCCTTTTAAAATTAGAACAACAAATAAATGTTATTTTGTTTTGAAAACAAAAACAGAAACCTGAAATAACCAGTACAATCACATGAAATAACCAAGGGAGACGGGACTAGGGAAGGGACGAGATGACCTCTCCTTGAGTCAGGCTCACTGGCGCACAGCTAATGCACCTCTGCCCACCTGTCTCTAAGATATATCGTTTGGATGACTACGACAAAAGAATAAATCTGATTGGATCAAACTGAACCCCAGTCCTCCAAGGCTGTTAACAGTGCAGTAACAAAAACAACCTCCAGCTGGGAAAAGGCCACGGGACCTCAGAGTCATCTCTGTGGCTCTCCACTGCCATCCCGGGAGGATCAGAATTTGGTTTTCAGGGAGCTGGAGGGTTTCCTGATAAAAATGGCACCCTGTCCTCACTCTTCAGTGTGGTACCCAGGCTCAGAAGGGATGCCAGAGACTTTTGCCCAAACCACCCAGGCTCTCCTGGATGTGTGGAGCTGGCAGCATCTGCTCCTCAGACCAGCCCTCCTTCCCTAGCTACCTCCCCATAGCTGCTTCCACCGCATGTTCTTCTGAACCCTGACAGACAGGGCATAAGCAACCCCATGTTCTCATCTGCACATTTACCAGAACACCGAGCACCTGTGACCCCTTTCCCCACCCACCCACCTGCAAACCAATACTGTCTTCCCAGGGCTGTTCATTGGAGGGTGATGGAGCCAAGAAGTACTTATAAGCCTGGGGGTGTCAGTAAATACCTTGCTTCCTTTCCCTGAGGCTTGCAGACTGGGAGAAGGGATTCTGGCAACATTTGCTCACACTCACCACCCCCTCCTCAGACTCTCCTGAAGCCTGCACAGGTAGAGCTGGGACCCTTTCTTGCATAACTCTAGCCTTCTACTCTTCCACATCCTGACACATTTAGGGGATTTTAGCATTCTTGTCAATCACTCTCACGGTGCCCTGGCTACAGGGATCCTTAACCCAGTGATCTCCATCTCTACCTTTCTGCCACACAATTGGCTTGTCTAGCTACTCCTTCAATCTCACTATGACTGTAACCTAGGCCATCACACCAAGACCTCAAATCCTGCAACTCTTTTACAGCGGCTGACAAACTTTTTCTATAAAGGGCCAGATAGCTCTGCCACTGTAGCGCAAAAACAGCCTCACACGATATCCAAACCTTTATTTACAATTCATTTACCATGAAGTTTTATTTATAAAAACAGGTAGTTTGTACCTGTGGGCCACAGTTTCTTGACTCCTGCTCTTTTCTGATGGTGACTTCCCTGTGTTTCTACAACTTCCGCTCCTTACTCTGGTGAAACCTGCTCCTCGCCTGACCCTGGTGAAGCCGCCATTCAGTCACCCTGATTCTTCCCCACTCTGACTTCACATACCTCCTTACCCCACCTGGATCTCATGTCAGTTCCCTTCTCCACCCAAGGCCCACTGTCTCCTTTTTCTTCTCCAAAGCTTCCCAATGGTACTGGAGAAGGACCCTGACTTATGCTAACAGGTCCCATAAAAATTCCTTCTCTTCAATTTCAGTTGGGTCTTCGCTGTGTGGTGGTCAATTCTGTTTAACAAACATGCGTTAGTTCACTGTGGATTGAGCGCTCTTCTTTTAAAAAATTCTCCTCCCAGGGTTTGGTGACACAGCACCAAAGGTCTTTCACCTTTTTTTTCTTCTTTGTCCCTTTTTCCTACCCCTTATAATTTTTTAATAGCTACTGTATTAACAGATCCACCCTTTATATAATCAGTCTCCAAGGTTTTAAGGACCTCTTCTTCCTTTATAATTTATTTCCTAGGTTGCTTTAATCACTGCCCGAACCTAAACTAGCCCTCTGAATCAAAAACACTCAAATCTACTATGTCCAGCCACTACCTTGTGTGGGAGCTTAAGATCCGAATTTCCAACTATGTCGACAACCTGTCCACTTAAATATCCTGCCATAATTCAAGCAGCACATATTCTGAACCAAATTAATAGATCCCCTCAAACTCAGCTCCTTCTCCTGTAGTTCTTATTGCTAATGGCATCACTCTCCTCCTAGCCTACTAAGGCTAGAAACCTGAGTCATCTTTGCTGCCCGCCTCCTGGCCTCATCTCCTGGATCTAATCAGGTAGTTGCCAAGTCCCGCCTTGTCTGCCACCTCTGTACTGTCTCTTACATGTCTTCTTTCAGTTCCAGCCCCTCATTACCTCTTATTGGGCCACTGCAACGGCCTCTAATCTTCCTATCCCTCTACATGCCAATCCAGGTGGCACATCTCCCTCCACTGCCACCTATCACAACTCTGACCCTTTCCTTATAGAGCTCCTTAAATGCCACTTGCTTCAAGAAACTCCTTGATTCCCACTTTCTTCAGCCCTTGGGGTTTCCTCTCCTTGAGCTTCTCCCACTCAGTACCTGTTAAACCATTTACTTTACCTTGTATCAGAGTTACTGGATTTTTTTTTTTTTTTTTATGGCACACACAGATTGCAGTGCCTGAAAGGTAATTAACATTAGGTGTCCTACAAGTTATACTCAACTCTCTATTCTCAACATTCCCAACACAGTATTGATGAAGGGCTTCAGTTGATTCCACGGTGAGCTCCTGGGGATCAAGGACTATGCTTCAATCATCTCTGCCTCCCTAGCACTTGGCACTGATTCTCAACAAACATTTGTTGAATTAATGACTGCATGAACAAGATGCCGCTATGCGCTATGCAAGCAATCATATCTTCTTCCTTGTTCCTCCTGCTGCACCCTCACGCCCACCATATTGCTAGGAACAGAGGCAAATGTGTGTACAGAGTGAGTGCTGGCTCCCAGAGCTGAATTATGGGACTTAGGTGTTCTCCTATTAGCTCTTTGAATGACCTTGGCAAAAAAAACTGTGTTTCAAAGTGGCTAAAGTCAGTTAAAAGCTAAATGTTTTTTAAACTGCTACTCTTGACTCAAATCTGGAAAATATTTTAATGTCTGTCTGTAGAAGAGTTAAATTATGATACATTCATTCTATGGAATAGTACTTACACAGTTATTTTTATTTATTTTTTTTTTTTTGAGACGGAGTCTCGCTGTGTTGCCAGGCTGGAGTGCAGTGGTGTGATCTTGGCTCACTGCAATCAGGCTGGAGTACAGTATGATCTCAGCTCACTGCAATCTCCACCTCACGGGTTCAAGTGATTCTCCTGCCTTAGCTGGGATTACAGGCACGTGCCACCACACCCAGCTAATTTTTGTATTTTTAGTAGAGACTAGGTTTCACTATGCTAGCCAGGATGGTCTCGATCTCCTGATCTCATGATCCGCCCTCCTTGGCCTCCCAAAGTGCTGGCATTACAGGCATGAGCTACCGCACCCGGTCAGTTATTTTTTCAAAATGTGTCACATCTATTTGTATTCACCTGGGGATAATTTAGGAACCATATGTTAAATAAAACAACAAAAAGTTGTAGAATATGTACATAATTTTTTTCCCTAAACGAAAAGAGAAAATCCATGAATGTGTATGTGTGTGCACACAGGAATGAACACAGAGAAAAGAAAGGATATACAAATTTGCTATAGGATATCTTAGGGCAGTAGGGTTAGAGGGAGAGGGGAGATTAATTTTTCTTTTGCCCCTTAAATCCCCTAAAACCAAGCCACCACTGAGAACAGCCATTTGGAAAGCTACTGAATAGGAGAGCAAGAAAGTGAGCAAGCAACCCAAAGTGATCATTTCTAAATCTCTCAGCATCGCCTCTATGCAAATTACATAACAAGCCGTTTAACATTCATCTCTCTCCAAATTTCACTTTGATCTGGTCTCACTACCAGATCAAGAGATAAGCACTACACCCCTTTGCCTTTACCACACAGGTTCCACAGTGTCATACACTGATACCTGTGCAGAAATGCTTTTCCTTCAAGGCAGGCGTCCCTAATCCTTTCAAAGGAGTGGTATGTATGTATATCTTAACGAAATTGAGGTATATAATTTAGACACAGTAAAATTTATCCTTTTAAGTGTATAAATCTATGAGTTTTGACAATCGCCACCACAATCAAGATACAGAACATTTCTATTTCCCTAAAAAGTTTTTTCATGCCACTCAACAATCAACTTCTTTCTTGATACCCAGTCCCTGGCACCCACGGATCCACTTTCCATCCCTATAACTGTGTTTTTTTTCCAGAATGTCATATAAATGGACTCATAGAGTATGCAGTCTTTTGAGTCTGGCCTCTCGTGCTTAGCATAACGCACTTGTGAGTCACCCGTGTTGTTATCTGTAACAGTGGTTCGTTCTCACTGCTCAACAGTTTATCTGTTAACCTGCTGAAGGACATTTGTGTTTTTCCAGTTTTTAACTATAATTTACAAAGCGGTTAACAAGCTTTCTCCTACAGCTTAAGAAGGGCCATTTTTAACTCCCAGACGGCCTTCGGGAGGTGGATAGGGTACGCTGAGGATAGTGTGCGCTGCTCAGAGTCCGAAAGTTGTTCAAATGGGGCTAAAGCGGGGGTAGAGGGGCCCTAGAAGAAAGGGAGACGGGGTGTCTGCCTTGACATGGGCTCAGGCCTTCCTACTCAGATGGGGGCGCATTTTCCCTCAAGCCCTCTTCACTCACTGCTCCATTCTGCAGAATTAATAAGCAGGACACAAATTCACAAAATCCTAAATCAGCAATGCTGCTTGGCAAGACCACACACACACCCACACACAGACACACACACACACACACCCCACACACGCTCTAACACTCACAAGACGCACGAATTCCTAAACCAGCAATGCTGCTTGGCAAGACGACACACACACACACACACACACACACACACACACACACACACACACACAAAGACAGCACACGCTACGCACTCCAACACAAAGCCCGTGAGGTTGTAAGACAAGCCCAGACGGCGGCGAAGGTCCAGGGCCTGCCTGGCCGGCCCGGCTTACCTGCCGCGGGTTCATGGCGCCCGCGAGGCATTGCCCGACCCGACCCGCCGGCGGCACGACCCTGGCGCGACCGCTGGGCCGCGCCAGCCCCTCGAGGCCCCCACACCCCTGCTGCTCCGCACTGCAAGTGGCCCGAGGCGTCGGCACGGGAAACTGCGGGTCTGCGAGCCGGGCCCAAGATGGCTCCGGTTCAATTTCGCTTTCGTTTCCTCGGAAAGCCTTCCCCTCCGGAAAGTTTGGCCAAGAGGAGGGGCTTGAGCAAATCTTGCGCCAGTGCTTGGTTTCAGGTCGGTTGCAAGTCGAACCCCTCCCTTGCATGAGAACTACGGCAGGAACTTTTTTTTTTTTTGTGACGAAGTCTCGCTCTTGTTGCCCAGGCTGGAGTGCAGTGGCGCAGTATCAGCTCACTGCAACCTCTGCCTCCCGGATTCAAGCGAGTCTCCTGCCTCAGCCTCCTGAGTAGCTGGGATTACAGGCGCGCGCCATCACTCCCGGATTTTTTTTTTTTTTTTTCCCAGTAGGAACAGGGTTTCACCACATTGGCCAGGGTGGTCTCGAACTCCTGGCTTCAAGTGATCCGCCCACCTCGGCCTCCCAAAGTGTTGGGATTACAGGCGTCAGCCCCCCGCCCGGCTGGTACTCTTCTTTAGGAAAACCGCCATTCCAGTACTGAGCTCCTAATTCCCCGCACAGGCCTTAGGCAGAGCAACAGAAAAAGGCACGCAAAACTTCAGGCCAGAAACAGCATGAGGCCCTGTCCTCCCTCCCTCTGCGCCAGTGCGGTGGTGGCCGCGTCGCCAATGTGGCGGGGTAGGAGTGGGGGGCGGGAGCGCAGATCTCTTCAAACGACGAAGGTCCCCACCGTGGGACCTTGTTAATGCTCCTACTATGTTACAAACTTAAGCAGATGCCAGCCAGTAAAAAGTACCAGGAGTAGCAACAGCAGCAGTGAACAATTTAGGATCTAGGTCATAAAAATTATCCCACCAGGCAATGGTTAAGTACTTTACATCTCCCTTAATCTTCACAACAGCCCTCCAAGGTAGGCATTATTCTCACTTTGCAGGTGTAGAAACCGAGGCTTGACTAAGGCCACGCTGCTGCTAAATTCAGGTCTGAAGGCGGAAAGCTCAGTCTTCGGGGCTTCTCTACATTCATTCAAATTACACCATTACTTTCAAAAAGATAACTTTTGTTATCTGGAGGGACAAAAGTCAGATTTGCTTCATGGTCAGGATTCTTCTTTCTTTTTTTTTTTTTAATTCGGAGTTTCGCTCCGTCGCCCAGGCTGGAGTGCAGTGGCGCAATCACCGCTCACTGCAAGCTCCGCTTCCCAGGTTCACGCCATTCTCCTGCCTCAGCCTCCTGAGTAGCTGGGACCACAGGCGCCCGCTGCCATGCCCCCGCTATTTTTTTTGTATTTTTTAATAGAGACGGGGGTTTCACCGTGTTAGCCAGGATGGTCTCGATCTCCTGACCTCGTGATCCGCCCGTCTCGGCCTCCCAAACTGCTGGGATTAAAGGCTTGAGCCACCGCGCCCAGCCCCCTGTGTTTAATCTTAACTTTACCCCCCTGCTTCTGAGATTACAAGGCAATCCCTTTATACCAGTATTTCCAGCTGATGCCCTTTTATGGTGTTAGTCACGCCAAATTAACATTCCCTTGCAGGCTGGGCTCTGTCTTCCTTCTGGGCCTTTGCACATTCTATTCGTTGGCCTAGCATGCCTCCTCAACTGCTTCCAGTGAAGCAACCTTTCAAATCTACAAGGGAGGCCTTACCCACAGCAGGTAGAGGGAGGGGAGGGGGAGCAGGTGCTGTTTGTGGTTTCTTACTCCATGCTTCTCGAGTTACTGGGCACCTATCCCTAAAAGGGCACTTGTACATTCCGCTAAAAACGCCCCATTCGATCATTTAACAAAACTTTACTAAGCACCTAATTATGTGGCAGATACTGTGTTAAGCACCCAGGATATGACACAAATAAGAGTGCCATCCTTTAGCTAGTCTGGTGGGGAAGATGGATGCCTCAGTAATCACAATTATCATTTCTTGTTCATATATCTGCCTCTAGAATTGTCAAGTCATCTCCTCGGGGGCAGGCAGCATATTTTATATCCCTATTTCGCCTTCAGAGGGCTGGTTAATTGAAAGAATAACAGACCACTCAGTAGGTATAACAAGGGCAAAACAATCCAAAGACAACTTCACAGGAGGTAACAAAATATCAAACATATGAAAAGGTCCTCAACCCCATCACATCAGAGAAATGCACAGTATAGCTACAGAAAGCTACTGTCCATTCACCAACAGACAGCATTAGCCAACTGATCAGACCAGTGGCAGCAAGGATGCAGAGCAGCTCCTAGTCACTACAGGAAACCAGTTTACCATTATCTAGAAAGGTCTGACTATACACACCCCAAGAAGTTCATAGTTGCATTATTTATAATGTCTGTAATAGCCCCCAAACTGGAAACAACCCAAATGTCCATCAAAAGTAAAATGGATCAATAGTGGCATATGCCTATGATGGAATACGATACAGCAACAAAAATGAAAGATCTATGCATGCAACAAGGTAGCTAATTATCTAAATATGATACTGAGTGGGAAAAGCCATATGTATACTATATGGTCCCACTTACAGAAAGTCCCAAGCCAGGCAAAACCGAACTATAGTATGCTCTGCATAAAAGACAAAATGAGACCAGGCACGGTGGCTCACACCTGTAATCCCAGCACTTTGGGAGGCCGAGGTGGGCCGATCACGAGGTCAGGAGATCAAGACCATCCTGGCCAACATGGTGAAACCCCGTCTCTACTAAAAATACAAAAAATTAGCTGGGCATGGTGGCAGGCGCCTGTAATCCCAGCTACTGCAGAGGCTGAGGTGGGAGAATCGCTTGAACCAGGGAGTCGGAGGTTGCAGTGAGCCAAGATCGTGCCACTGCACTCCAGCCTGGGGACAGAGCAAGACGTCTGTCTCCAAAAAAAAAAAAAGACAAAATTGTGGTTAATTACTTCGAGGTAGAAAGGTGGGAGTTTTGACTGGGAAGAAATATTTTGGGTACTGGTGATGTTCTAGCTCTTGACTTGGGTAGCAGCTACATATGTTTGCTTTCCAATAATTTAATTATACATTTATGTTTTATTCACGTTTCTGTATATATATGCTGTATTTCACAAATTTAAAAGCTAAAAACAAACAAGAACCACAACAAACTCTTGCTGTTGCAATTCCAGTCCACTTCCCATGTTTTTTTCCCTTCGTTTAAGTAACAGGAGTTATATCTTACCTCTGCTTTGTCTTCAGGCAAGACAATCTGAAAGCCTTTAACCCTTCTTCAGAAATGATCCAGAAAAGCTTTAATCACAACTACTGTGTGAGGGAAACTGGACCGCTGCTCCCCCCATCCCTTTTAATCTAACATAGGACTCAGTGGTGAAGCAGTGACCTTTCCTTAACAGAAGGTCAGTTTATGCCTTGAAAGAACAACTCCTATTGTCATTTAATCTTAGCAGCTCAAGTAACTGCAGTCTTATTCATAAACGTTTTTTCTCCTCCTCCTCAGTAATTGTTTTAACTCCCCCAAGGTTGAGAGGTGGTGATGTCTTTTTTTTTTTAAACTGTTCTATTGTAGAAACCTGACAAGTTGGATGAAGGTCTTTAAAAAGTAAACAAAAGTAATAGGTTTATTTCAGAAAATACAGACCAGCAAACACAATAAAAATCACCCATTGTTAATTCATCATTCATCCGTGCCTACCCTTTCAGCGTTTGTAAAGGCACCACCAACACTCAAAGGCACCGCCAACACATGGGTGGTCAGTCCTCTCCCAAGGGAGGAGCTCTTCCTATAAAGAAAGGCTCACCTCCCCAGGGGCCTGTGAAATGACCCCAGATGTGTCTATACCACCTAGGGTTACTTATTAAAAACCACCTAAATGATTAAGAGTTACTCTCTAAAAATGAAGCACTCAGAAACTCAGTATTCTCAGAAGTCTGGCTTCCACATAGCTGTGCCAAGCTCTAGCTCCATAACTGCATTCAGGGGGTGAGACTTCCCCACTTACAGGAAAGGACATGCTATTATCAGGGTTCCTGAGTTGGTTTTGTTTTCCAATCCCTGCCATTTTTGCTTTTTAACTATAAGTAACTGTTAGTCTGGCTTAGTAATTTTTTTTTTTTTTGAGACAGAGTCTCACTCTGTTGCCCGGGCTGGAGTGCAGTGGCCGGATCTCAGCTCACTGCAAGCTCCGCCTCCCGGGTTTGCACCATTCTCCTGCCTCAGCCTCCCGAGTAGCTGGGACTACAGGCGCCCGCCACCTCGCCCGGCTAGTTTTTTGTATTTTTTTAGTAGAGACAGGGTTTCACCGTGTTAGCCAGGATGGTCTCGATCTCCCGACCTCGTGATCCGCCCATCTCGGCCTCCCAAAGTGCTGGGATTACAGGCTTGAGCCACCGCGCCCGGCCAGTAATTGTTAATTTGGTTTGTTGTGGATCTTCTGTTTAACCTTACTGCGTGCAGGGATACATATTTACAACAGTCTTTTTTAGTCTATAATTTCCTATAACCAGACTTTACTACACATATGGGCTATATCCAATTGGAACGTCTATCTCCCTGTCTACTGTAAAGCAGATGTCTGCAAACTCCTTCAGTATTTGCTCATACAGTGATACTGGGACAGAAATATACTGCATGTGAATGTATCCTAAACAATCTGCAACATATTATCAAAGAAAGTAATAAATTACTCAGTTATTTTTAAGTACCAGGGCATCATTTTAGAATAACTTTTAGGAAACGCATAGCAAGCAATTCAGAGTTGCTAGGCACAAATTTATTGCCCTCCTTTTTTGTTACTGTTGTTTCTCCTCAATTCTTTATCATTGAGTTTTTTATTTCACTAAAACAGCTCCTAACAATCAACATTAAATTTCTTTTTTTTTTTGAGACAGAGTCTTGCTCTGTTGCCCAGGTTGGAGTGCAGTGGCGTGATCTCAGCTCACCACAACCTCCACCTCCCAGCTTTAACTGATTCTCCTGCCTCAGCCTCCCAAGTAGCTGGGACTACAGGCATGCGCCATCATGCCTAGCTAATTTTTGTGTTTTTAGTAGAAGTGGGGTCTTGCCATGTTGGCCAGGCTGGTTGTGAACTCCTGACCTCAGGAAATCCGCCTGCCTCAGCCTCTCAAAATGCTAGGATTACAGGCGTGAACCATTGCTCCCGGCTACAACTGGCTTTTGAAGTTACAAGAAAGCAAGAAGTGTTGCCGGGTGCAGTGGCTCATGCCTGTAATCCCAGTGCTTTGGGAGGCTGAGGCAGGCAGATCAACTGAAGTCAGGAGTTCGAGACCAGCCTGACCAACATGCAGAAACTCCATCTCTACTAAAAGTATAAAATTAGCCAGGCGTGGTGGCACATGCCTGTAATCTCAACTACTAGGGAGGCTGAGGCAGGAGAATCACTTGAACCTGGGAGGCGGAAGTTGCGGTGAGCCAAGATCGTGCCATTGCATTCCAGCCTGGGCAACAAGAGCAAAACTCCATCTCAAAAAAAAAGAAAAAGAAAAGAAAGAAATACTTCAGGTACTCCCAGAAGAAAAAGAGGTATCTAAGAGCTATTAAGTGCCTTTATCCAATCCAGTAAGTTATCTAGTAACAAAGAAAAAAAGTCGTATTTATCAACTATATGTGCCAGGCTTAAGTATTATATAATAAAGATATAACATTTGTAATAATATTACATATGTAAAATAATACTAATAATAATGACTAACAGGCCTGTGTACAATCTTTTGCAAGTATGTATAACCAATAAATGTACATTCAGTCTGATAATTACCCCACAGGGTGACCCTATACAACTTGTGGTTTTATACATTATATCCTGACACCCTTAAGCCGCCTCTCCGATGCTAGATTGGTCTTGGATGCAGCACCTGACTGACTTCTGGCCGGGCTCTGGCCAACACAGGCGTTCAGCTACTGGCCTACATTTGGGTTCTACTGAGTGGGGACCGAAAGTGGGAGATCTCCCATCTTCTTCTTCCCTAGGATTCAGATCCAGCCTGTGGGGGCTGCTCTCAGTCCCAGCCTCATGCAAGAGCAATGCCCCCATCTCCATGGCTTGTAGAAAACAGGAGGGGACAATCACAGTCCTGTCCTGGGCAGGCTCAAGGCAGCCACTGCCCTGAGTTCTACAGTGTTTCTCAGGGAAATAGGCTGATTTCACCAACAGCCAATTTGCGGAAAGTCAATTTGCCAAATGGTCAATTCCTTGAATAACCAATTTACGAAACAACCAATATGTTGCATTTACTTTTTTCTTAAATCTCCCTAGTCTTAATTGACCAGTTTTTATTCTGTCTTCTTAATAGAATTTAGAGGAAATGTGCTCTGCTGTCTCCCTGCTGCTGCAGAGCAGAAGATTGAGGAGAAAACTGAGGAGGCAAAGGGGTAGGATGGAGGGGCTTTTGTAGAACTTTCAGTGAACTGGTTTTCTTGGAATTTGACAGAGAGCCATTTCCAAGTGACCACTTGTCTTTAAAAGCGTTTCTTTTAGTGTTGGCAAGTTCAAAAAAATTTCCATCTACACACACAGAGGAGAGGGCCATGTGAAGACAGAGTAGAGAATGATTTGAAGATGCTGGCCTTGAAGACTAGAGCAACGTGGCCGCAAGACAATCAATGTCAGCACCCACCAGAGGCTGGGAGAGGCAAGGAATGGATTCTCCCCTACAGCCTCTGGAGGGAGCACAGCCCTGCCAACATGGCCCAGTGATAGTGATTTCAGATTTTTGGCCTCCAGCACTGTCAGATAATAAATTTCTGTTGTTTTAGAACACCTAGTTTGTGGTTATTTTTTACAGCAGACAGCCATGGGAAACTACTACAGCATCTTTGCTGGGCAGTACAAACCAGGGAGCTCCAAGTCCAGGGCTGCCAGAGGCTTTGCTAGGCCAGACAGGAATTTCTGCATTTGGGTACATCAAAGGGAAAAGGCCAAAACAGACTAGATGTCATAGATGTACTTATACACAGCCATGATGTCCTTTTTTTTTTTTCAATCAGACAAGGTCTCTGTCACCCAGGCCAGAGTGCAGTGATGCAGTCATGTCTCACTGCAATCTCAAACTCCTGGGCTCAAACAATCCTCCTGCCTCAGCTTCCTGAGTGGCTGGGACTACAGGTACATACCACCATGCCTGGCTAATTAAAAAAATTTTTTTTCGTAGAAATAGGGCCGTACTATGTTGCCCAGGCTGGTCTCGAACTCCTGGGCTCAAGCGATTTGCCTGCCTTGGCCTCCCAGAGTGCTGGAATTACAGGCGTGAGCCACCATGCCTGGCCACATTTTTTAGTTAAACCAAACAGTACACCCTTCTCATTATTGTCCAACAGAATTAGAGCTTTTAGTTTTGTCTGATTTCATTTTTTTTTCTAGGAAGATACCATTAATTTATATATTTTAAATGATGAAAATAAATCATCTGTGAAATAAATAAATTTCCAAGGCAATAAAATAAAATGCAGACAAACTTTTAGTAAGATTGTGTTTTGTGATTACAACCTCCTAACCGGTTTCCCCGCATGTACTTTGGCCTCTTTTCTATCCAGTCTTCTCGACACAGCTGTGTGATCTCTGAAAACCAAAATCTGATCAAAATCTGAATTCAAGAAAATTCTAAACTAGCAATTAAAGGGGGAGGGGGAACACAGGGAGAGGGGTTCCAAGAGGGGACAAGGGAGGCTTCAGCAATACAGATAAGGTTCTCGTTCAGGGGAAGGTGTTAGGTTCACGCACTTCATTTCATTATTATATTTCAGTGATACGTATATGCTGCAGGAATCTTTTATGCAAATCAAATATTTACATTATTAACAAAAAAATACTTTGATGGCTTCCCAATGCTCTTAAGATAAAGGCAAATATCTTTACACAATGGCTCCAAGGCCTTACATGGCCTAGCCCTGCCACCTTTCTCCCTTCTGTTGGACTATGCCCCATCTCTCTGTCCCCCAGCCTCCCTGAGCCTTCTTTCCCTCCCTCTAGATTGCCATGCTCCCTCCTGCCACATACTTGCCCCTCTCTCTGGATTATTTCCCATCCTTTTCACTATACTGTGATTTGCCCTTCAGATCTCTGCATAGTCCACACTTCTGGAGGACGAGCTTGAGCTCTAACCCCTACCCCCTCACATTACATGCTTTCAAAACCCCCTCCTCTCTTTTGGAACATATTTACATTTGTAATTTTACATTTCTTCATGTGGTTTTTTTTGGTAAATATCCGTCTCTCTTACTACAAGTTCCAAGAAGCTAGGGTTATACTAGTGTTTTGCTTTCAGCGTGCTCAAAATATTTACTGAAAACTCAACATGCGCATTTCCCTCAAGAGACAGTCCATAGCTTTCAGACTCCCAGATAGATCTGTGTACCCAAATCGAAGGTTAAGAGGCACGGCTCTAAAGACTTTGTTCTTTCCACTGTTGTACTTCAACTCTGGCTTATGTTTTCCTGACCTGGCCTACTGCCCTCTCCAGCACTTCTGTCTGGAGTTCTAGTGGATAATGGGTATCTCAGAGGAAGGCTAAAGTTCCCAATATGGAGTACAGTAAAAAGTTAAAAACTACAAAGTGATGAATCCCAACACGGCTGCCTAGCCAATGGACTGGAGTTCTACCAAAACAATGACTGGGGCACTATTATCCTGACTCATAGACACAGTGAGAGATAACTTACCAAAAGCCCCTGCAAGCATCCTGTCCTGCTTGTTGCTTAGACAGTGCCTAGTCCAGATAACACTGGCCAATAAGTAGCATTTGGAGACTTTGATTCCCTAATATGGGACAGAGACTGTGAGTTTTAAAAACCTACCTCATCCCTCATTGCCACCCCCAAAGCTTACATCTCAGAGCCTAACTTTTGCACTGAACTGGTTCTCTGCTGGGCAGTAAAACTTCTGCTTAGCATATCAATCTTTGATGCCAGAGTCTAGATTCTTACTGTAACAAAGTTCAAAGAAGGCAGGCATTGTGGGCAGAGGTGGGATTCTGCATGAAAGTGATTGACGCTAATGATCACCTTTCCCTCCTAAGCTGATTAAACCAACATGAAACCTCTTCCAAACAGGAAGATGTGAGAGGATACTTAATATAATAAAGGCCATCTATCATAAATCAACAGCCAATATCATATGTAGAATGGAACAGTTAGACACTACCACTCAAATGAGAAACAAATAGGCGGGCTACCATTTCCATTGCTATTTTCCTTAATTCTAAGATGCACTGCTTTTTACATCCTAACATTTCTGATATTGGAATATGAATTATAGTATAAGTATACATTTAATACAGTGCCCCCCAAATCTGTTATTAAATCAATAGCATGTCCTTATGCTCAATGGTCTTAAAATAAAAGAAATATGGTATTTAACACATGTTTACTATATATATTTAATATATTTTATACATATGGAAATTCTTACATATTCTACATTACAAAACAAAATAAGAGATAAACTATTAAAAGAAAACAGATTATTTGCAGATGATATCATCATAACCCTAGTTGATCCAAGAGGATCAACTGAAAAACTCTTAGAACCAATAACAGTCAAAGAATATGGTTGAATATAAGAGAAATATATAAAACACAATAGCTTCTTTATATGCAGGGAAAATTACCATATTCTCAATAGCAAATAAAACATTAAAAAAAAGAAATATCTAGGAATAACCCTAAGAAATGTGAAACGCTTACACGTGGAAAATTACAAACTCTGCTGAGGAATATGTCTTAAATAGAAGGACATACCAGTCTCAAATGTGATGGCAGAATACTTTATGAATGCTAATTAGTACCAAATTAACGATTTACTGCAAATACTATGAGGTTGGAGCAGGAAGGAGTGGATACCTGACAAAATGATTACTCTAAAGTTCAGATGCAATTGATAGGTCATTGGATGGGAATAAATAAATAAGGTTCAAGTGCAAGAACAAACAAAACAGTTTTTTTTAAAAAGAAGACAGCTATGCTAATTAAACCAAGGCAGCACTGGTATAAAGCAAGGGTAGAGCTTCAGACTAACAGAAAAGAACCACCTCCCTCCAAACAGAGCCTAGTGTGTGCAGACATCCAATGCATGAGGAGGAACCAAAAAGAGCAGTGAGAAGTGGGCTAACTGGATGGCTATTTGAAAAAAAAAGAGTCTAGGGTCTAGCCTTATATTAATAAGCCAAAACAAATCGCAAATGTATTGAAAGACTAAGTGTAAAAAAATTAAATAAAAACACCAAGAAACAGGCTGGGCGTGGTGGCTTATGCTTGTAATCTCAGCACTTTGGGAGGCTGAGGCAGGTGGATCACCTGAGGTCTGGAGTTTTGAGACCAGCCTGGCCAACATGGTGAAACCCCATTTCTACTAAAAATACAAACATTAGCCGGGCATGGTGGTGGGTACCTGTAATCCCAGCTACTAGGGGGGCAGAGGCAGGAGGATCGCTTGAACCCGGGAGGCAGAGGTTGCAGTGAGCCGAGTTCGTGCCACTGCACTCCAGCCTGGGCGACAGAGTGAAATTCCATCTCAAAAAAAAAAAAAAAAGAGGCAGATAGTGCTAGTGGCCTATGCTAGAACCATGCCTCCCTTTCTGAGAGTACCGTGATTCTGTCCACTTTCCTAAGAAGGCCAGGTTCCCTCCCCAGCCCCAGAGGAAGGATGTTAATTAATCTAATCTAATCCAGTATTGAGGGTTCCACTTCTTTTGCCAGTGATACATGTGAAACATTTGTGACCAGCAAACCACAAAAACAATCTGTCTGGGGCTGTCTGAGAGAAAGGGCTCCTCGCTGGGAATAAGTGATGTCCAGAGGATGGCAAGGCAGCAGGCTGGAACACTGCTGGGTTGCTGAATCAACCATCATGGGAACTGCTCTATCTGTACGAACCAACACAACACTGCCTGAAAGACCAAAATACTCCTGATGATGTCTGAGAGGTGGGCTAACCTGTGATTTTATTGACTTTTTAATAGCTTTCTATAATTTTCAAGTTCTTTTTAATAATAAAGCATGTATCACCCTCAAAATAAGAAGAGGAAGGTTAATAAGAACAACAACAACAACAACAACAACAACAAAAAAACCAACTACTTACTGCATGAATCTTGCCCTTATGAAGCTCACAGTCTAGTAATGGGAACAGTCATGTAAATAACTGACTAGAATATGTGATAAAACCACAATGGGATGCCACTTCACGGCTACAGAATGGCTAAAATAAAAAAGACTCACAATACCTAATGTTGGTGAGGATATGGAGCAAACTAGCATTTTTGTATACCGTGGGAACATAAAATGGTACAACCATTTGAGAAAACTGTAAGGCAGTTTCTTCTAAGGCTAAACCCAGCATTTATATTCCTGGGTACTTACCCAAGAAAAATGGCCACAAAATGATTTGTACAAGAATGTTCATAGAACCAGGAGCTGGAGGATGGAGGGAAAGAGGAGCTGTTAATGCATATAGTTTTAGATCTGCAAGATGAGAAAGTTCTGGAGATTTGTTGTACAACAATGTGACTATACCTACAATGTGACTATACCTAACACTACTGAACTGTACACTTAAAAATGGTTTAAGGGCTGGGCGCAGTGGCTCATGCCTGTAATCCCAGCACTTTGGGAGGTCGAGGCGGGTGGATCACGAGGTCAGGAGTTCAAGACCAGCCTGGTCAAGGTGGTGAAACCCCATCTCTACTAAAAATACAAACATTAGCCAGGCATGGTGGTGGGTGCCTGTAATCCCAGCTACTTGGGAGGCTAAGGCAGATAATTGAATCTGGGAGGTGGAGGTTGCAGTGAGCCAAGATCGTGCCACTGTGCTCCAGCCTGGGTAACAGAGCGAGACTCTGTCTCAAAAAAAAAAAAAAA
>NW_016804391.1:31695-44918 GCF_001698545.2 Rhinopithecus bieti
AAAAAAAAAAAAACTAGAACACAGAATAAGAAAAAAACCGTTTTATGCTCACAAGCAAAAGAAATCAAAAAGGATAAAATCTGTCTACAAAAGAATGAAAATTAGATTTGTATTTTAATGATAAAGCCAAAATTAGATGACAAACAATAAACTAAAAAAAATTCACTGCAAACAAAATTGTTTGCTTTTATGAGGGCAAACTCATGTTTTTTAGAATATTTGTATATTTTAAAATCACTTAAACGCAGTAAGTGAATAGACAAAACATTCACCAAAATTTAAAAGTAAAATAAAATGGCTAAGTATGGGTAAAAAGGGCTCAAACGTAATTATAATAAAAAATGCAAATTAAAATGAGATGCTATTTCAAATTTAGCTAAGATTTTCCTTTTTTAGTAAAATATTCAGTTCTGGAGAGGAGGGTAAGGTGAGGGAGAGGCACAGTAAATACTCAGGCATTGCTGACGGCAGTGGAAACTGGTATTCACTTTTTAGGAAGCAAATCAGGACTAAGCACTACAACAGAGTACTGCAGCTAGACTGAAACTGCCGCTTGGATATTTGGAGTAAGAGCAGGGTTAAATAATAACCCTGTCATTTCAAGTGTCTATTTGTATGAAAAGTACTTTTTGTTGTTGTCAAAAGAAAGAAAGAGGTATTTTTTCCCTTTCTTCATGTGTTGAGGGGTGGGTGTGGCGTGGCTAGGGTTCCCGCAGATAAGGCATAACATGTAACCAGAAAGATGGATGTGCTCTGCAGGGGCCTGAGGATGTGGGTTTAGGCCCTCCCTGGGAGAGGGCTGAAGACAGACACTTGAGCAGCCCATGTCCTGAAGAGCAGAGTGGGCTCTGAGCCACTGGTTCCCCACCTGGCTCTGCCACATATCCTGTGGCAGAGCATGGCTGCATTTGAGTGAAGACCAAACAAAGGTGATGAGATGCAGTATAATTACTAGCTATGGCTGTAAAAACTCGAGGAAAGGGCAGGCACAAGACCTATATCAGGCTGTTAGATAGCTCTAATGGAGGGCGAGATGGACTAGATGCAGAGTAGTCTTATTTCTGTTCTTGAGTGTTTTGGTATTTAAAAAGAAAAAAGTTTTAAAGTTGATAACTCTTGGTCCCCAAACTCCAGTCCAAGAGTGAGTTGCTATTTATAAGGGACTAAGAACAGTGCCTGTCACCTTGTAAGTTCTTAAATAAATTTTTAAAAATAAATACTCCAAGGAAAGGGCCTGAAAATATGGAGAAAGCCTTAATATACAACCCATCAAAGTTCAGAAAGGTTTGAGAGGAGTGAAACATCACACAGGGTAGAATTTCCAGCTGGAGCCTCCTTAGGCCTGACCTCTGCAGGTTCAAACACATATGGGTAGAGGTGTGCTGCCTTCCTGGGATGCCATGGTACTCAAGTTTCAGATCTTTACAGTGAGAAGTGTGTCTATCATGCAGACTGGAATGTTCATCAACATAATGCCAGCATTTTCTTCCTGTGGGAAGATTTCCATTCATTCATTTAATAAACATTTACTGAACATATACTATATGCCAGTATGAGGCACTGTCCTAGGCCTCAAGGTAGTTTTGTTTTGCTTTGATAACAAAGAAAATTCCTTTCCACATTGTTCTCATGGAGCTAATGAGAGACAGTCAATGAGGAGAGACAGGCAATAAAGAAATAAATATACAATGTCAGTTATGAGTGCTATGAAGACAAATAATGCTAGCTAAGAGTAGGAGATAAGGAATACAAAGCAAAGGGCACTCTGTCCTCAAGGGGCTCTCAGTCTAGTGGAGAAATGACCAATAAACAGACAATTATCAAACAGAAATAAAATCTAAAAGGGGGTTGTGCTCAGGTGTTTATGGGAGCAGAGAGAAGGGATGCCTCGCTCATTAAGGAAGGTGTCAATGAAGGCTTCTGGGAGAAGCATGACCTGAATCTATAAGGATCACCTAGATGAAGCAATGGGGAAGGGCAACCCAAACAGCAGATGCAAAGGTACAGAAAGGACGGAGAGCACATAATGGATACCACAGTGGGAGTCTAAGTTTGATGGACAAACACAACCCACTGGATTCATTCCAGTTGGAAGGTTCTAGAAGGACCCCAAAGAAGTGAGATAAGAGCACACATGTAAGCACACATGTGTGCATACACACACCCCTGCAGTAGTCATGTGCTGTTTCTGCCTGCCTAGGACCTCTGAACTTCCCATCCCATAAGGTTATGGAGGGGCAGTTTACTTTCTCATCCCAGGAGTGAGTCTATGATGCAGACCTCTCCAATTGTGGTCTCCCTGTTTCCTTGTCAGCAATGGTTAGCTTACAATGCTAAAAGACAGCCATCAGGTCATAGGCTTGGGGCTGCTGACTGGGAACTTTTTCAGTATGCATAGAGAAAGCAGCAAGAAGGCCGGGCGTGGTGGCTCATGCCTGTAATCCCAGCACTGAGGTCAGAAGTTCAAGACCAGCCTGGCCAACATAGTGAAACGGTGTTTCTACTAAAAATACAAAAATTAGCTGGGGGTAGTGATGGGTGCCTGTAATCCTAGCTACCCAAGAGGCTGAGGCAGGAGAATCACTTGAACCTGGGAGGTGGAGATTGCCGTGAGCCGAGATCGTGCCACTGCACTCCAGCCTGGGCGACAGAGCAAGACAAGCAAGACTCCATCTCAAAAAAAAAAAAAAAAAAAAAAAAAAAAAAGAAAGAAAAGAAAAGAAAAGAAAGCAGCAAAAGAGGATGAGGTCAATAAACGGAACGGAAAAAGGAAGGACCAAGAAAGCCCTCATGACATCATTTTAAACACAGGATCCAGCCATGCCTAAAGATTGCCTTTGGACTTTCTAGTTAAATAATCAAAGGGAGGGAAAAAACTGTTTTTGCTTAAGTTAATTTACACTGGGTTTGTGCCACTTGCAAGTAGATTAATATACAGTCCTTTTGGAGAAGAGCTTCATTCTGTGTGCATGTGGCAAGGGGTGGTACAGAAGGAAAGGGAGGCTGATGTCAGAGGGTCTCACCTATTAAGTCTGATAAATATGGTGAAATAGGTAGCTTCAAGGTAACCAGAGGGTATAGAAGCAGCAACTAGACCTCCTTGGATGGAGAAAGTGAGAAGTGTGTGTGTAAGTCGCAGTCTATATGGATGGGTTATATAAATTTTGCATGTTCCTAATAGTTCACTATGCAACCATAAGTCATCTTTAAATATCTTTAAGACACAGACTAGCTCATCAAAAATACCAGGAATATCATCTGTTTGAAACTAGTGTACTATTCCTACAATGAATGCACATCAATCACAGGTCTTTCCCAAATATTTAATTTTGAGACAAATATAACATTTTGAACTCTTTATCCCTGATGTGAAACAACCATCCAGTGCTCTCCAGAAAACTCAAGCAGTTGTACCCATTAAGGTCCAAGTCTAACAGATGTTATAGCAAAACAAATTGCTCTATCTCAAGAGATTACTACAGAAGCCCAAAAGCTCAGATTCCGTTATTCACATGTCTGAGAACTCTAATCAGTTGGTCACAGATAATACTACCAATCTTGGTCTGAAACAGAGCTTCAAATCTTTAAATCCAAGAATCAGAAAAAAGCTCATATTACAGTGTGTTATAGTATAAAATTAGCTGGCTTAAGGAGCCTTTGTGTAATAAGCACTGGGCCTCCTTCTGGCAGAAATAACAATGCCTCAGGATTTCTTTTTTCCACAAGCATTTTCCAAATACCTACTTCGTGCCCATGATCCTAGCACTGTGTGCCCATGAGCCTTTCCTTTTTCTCTGGGTGAAAAGGCCAAACCTTGGTTCATATCTGGACAATGCTGAGTAAAAAATGTAAAATAAAAGGTAATGTATCATTGGACAATTTGAGATGTTACTCTTGCAGCCAGTGCTGGCCCACTAAACTCTGGGCCTCCTTTCCCCCACCACACCAGGTTTACATTGCTGGGATACTAGTCACTTAGAAAGAGCAAGACTCAAACCACACAGCTGGCTTCCAGTTCCAGCTCTGCCGTTAACTAGTGTCAGGACCTTAGCCAAGATTCACTTCTGCATCTGTAAAATGGGGATAATATTTAGTGCACTTATGTTGCTGGAGGGATGAAATAAGTTAGCATATGTAAAGTGCTTGACACAGTGTCAGGTGCACAGCAAGTGCTATATAAAGAGAAGCGAAAGGCCAGGTGCGGTGGCTCATGCCTGTAATCCCAGCACTCTGGGAGGCCGAGGTGGGCAGATCACTTGAGGTCAGGAGTTCGAGACCAGCCCAGCCAACATGGTGAAACACCGTCTCTACTAAAAATACAAAAATTAGCCAGGCGTGGTGGCATGCTCCTGTAATCCCAGCTACTCGGGAGGCTGAGGAGGGAGAATCACTTGAACCCGGGAGGTAGACTTTGGGGTGAGCTGAGATCACGCCACTGCACTCCAGCCTGCGGGATGGAGTGAGACTCCTTCTCAAAAAAAGAAAAAAAATTAGCCAGGCATGGTGGTGCACATCTGTGATGCCAACTACTTGGGATAAAATGAGAAATAAAATAAAATAAAATGAGAAGCTATAATTAATACAGTGAGTTTTGTTTTTATTTTATGACAGAGTTTCGCTCTCATTATCCAGGCTGGAGTGCAATGGCGGGATCTCGGCTCACTGCAACCTCCACCTCCCGGGTTCGAGCGATTCTCCTGCCTCAGTCTCCCAAGTACTGGGATCACAGATGTGCACCACCATGCCGGGCTAATTTTTGTATTTTTAGTAGAGACGGGGTTTCACCATGTTGGCTAGGCTGGTCTTGAACTCCTGACCTCACGTGATTCGCCTGCCTCAGCCTCCCAAAGTGCTGGGATTACAGGCATGAGCCACTGCTCCCAGCCTAAAGTGAGATTTTTCACCCCTTTGCAGTTCTAGAATTTAATGCAGAGAGATTTTACAGCAGAGAGATTATAGATTTTGAGATTTTCCCCCCCACCACCACCCCCAAGTCTACGTATCATATCTGGCAATATAGCAAACATCTAAAATAGCAAAAAGTTCTCCTGCTTCTCAAGCAGCTGTACCAACAGGAAACCTTCAGCAAGGGAGCAAGTCCAAGCGCCTGAGTACTGGGCCCTTACTAATAATAGCTAGACACTTCGAATTCTGACACCCAGGGCAAGGTAGATATAATTATCCTCATTTTGTAGATAAGCCCAAGTAGGAATGGAGAGGTTAAATAACTCATTCAATGTCAAACAGCTGCTAAGTGGCAGACCTGACTCCAAAGTTCATGTCCGCTTTCCACTCTATTTCCCTGCTTCCCATATAGCAAGCACTAACCGTTTGTAAATAACGAACAAAATATTTCAAGATCTTTAAAAAGATGGGAAACAAGGCTTCTCTGGTAGAGAAAGAAGTTGGCATCACAACTGCTGACAGTTTGACGCCCTTGCCTTCTCTGCTCCCAATGACCCGCTCTAGCAATCCTGCTTCCCTCGCTAGCAACAAGACACTATGTAGGCCTGTTTGTAAGTCTCCTCCCATAGCAGCCTAGACTCTGCTCCCTCTGCTAACTGCATGCTTGGGCTCCTCCACACAACATTCAAAATCCAATGACAGGTATCCCTTTTTGGAAGGCAAGTTTCCCAAACTCTGACACCAACACGAAACACCTGGGGCCGCATTACCCTCTAGTGGGGCCCCCAAATCAAGCTAAACAGAGAAGGAAGGGGAGGTGACGCAACTAGGCCTCCTGCGCCAAACAGGCTGAGCGCGGCGGCCGTGACCCCGCAGTGGGCTCTCCACAGTGGCCTCCTACGCCTTCCCTGTGGAAGGCACGCCAGGGCGGCGATGTTATCTCTGGGATAAAGGGCCGGTCCTAATGCAGTTTGTGGAAGAAGGCGCAGCAAAGCGCCTACCAGGGCGAGTCCCAGGAGCCTCGCTCTCCAGTCACTCTCCGAGGCGGGGGAGTCGGCGAGAGGGAAACAAGGGCCTTTGGTACCCAGCTGTTGGGCTCCGGCTGGCACGAGCGCCGGAGCATCCGTGCGCAGCCTCTGCCGCCCACACCCGCGCACACATAGGCGAACACACGGGCGCACACACACGCACAAAAGTACACCGGCCCTGGGCGTCCGCCTGCTGGAAGGTTGCCGAGACCGGCCACAGTGCCCCTACCCGCCGCGTCCCCACCCAGCCCTGAGGCCACTCTCAGTGCCCCGCCGGGGCGCCCCCGCGCTTCCTCTAACATCAACGCCAGAGACTGGAGAGGCCGCACGCGCCGGGCGTTCCAGCCCAGGAAGGTGTGGCCGAGAAGGACAGAGCCTCTTACCGGGTCTTGTACTTCCTTGGGACAGGGCAGAACACCCGGAGGCTGCCAGTGCGGCCGATACCCTCCCCCCGCCCTCCCCCACCACGTAGCCCTCTCTACCTTCAGTCGGGAATCAATGGTGTGGTCGCAGATTGGTGACATCATTGGCGCGCCGGGCGTGGGAGGAAGAACCACGTGATTCTACCCTCTTTTGTTTGCGCTCTAGGAAATCAGCGTTTTTGTTGCTAAGTCTTCCTTGGTTTTTTACGTTGTGTTAATGCTGCTGTTTTGGGTACGGTGGGGAGTAGGTACATGGGTTTAGGATGCTGCATTTTTGCCCATGGCCTTGATTGAACTCTTTCTTAGTCATTCATAACGTGGTTGGGCCGGAAGGCCTGAGAAAATACGTAGGTACAATCCTCTTTTTAAAAATAGACTACAGAATTAGCCAATAATACGTTATAACCAGTAGACCTTGAATGGACCGTTTAAATTAAATTAAACGACTTCATTTTTTAAATAATATAATGAACACCTTCTTTAACTTGACATGCTAACCAAGAACTAAAATATTATCAATTAACTTTCATCAGCTTTTAAGTGGTCCCCATCTTCTGCCACTGCCTCTCCATCAGAAGTAACCCCCATCCTGAATTTGTGTTTACACAACTATTATATTGCTTTAATTTCTTTTCGCATTTATATATATTACTAAGCAATGTATTTTTACTTTTTTAGTTTTGTGTGTGTTTCCAAACTTTCATCTAGAGGCCTGGGCCTGGTACATTTTTCTTTACAAACATGTTATTAAGATTCATCTTTGTTGACTGAATTTACATTTTGTTCATTTTCACTGCTACATAAAAATCCATTATGTACCATAATTTATCCATTCTCCAGCTGCCAAATCTTTGTGCAATTTCCAGTCTTTTGCTATTTCCAACAGTGTTGGAAATCAGCATTGCTTTCTGGTGCCCCGTGCAAAAATGTCTCTTGGGTATATTTGCCTAGGAATAAAATTGATAGGATTTTGGAATGCCAGTATTCCACTTTATATGATAGTACCAAATTTTTATCCAAAGTGGTTGTACCAGTTTATACTCCTACCAGCATGTACATCTTCTCTAACACCTCAGATTTCTTGGTGTTTGCTAATGCATGGTCTCAAACTGGCCTTATTGAGGTTAAGCATCTCTTTTAGATATGTGTGGTCCATCTGTAGTTTCTCTTCTGTGAAATGTCAGTGTAGGGCATTTGAGGGATTTTAGGACTGAGCAAGAAAAAAATATCTGACCAGGAGGTGGCATTAGCACACTCAAGCTTTATTTGTGTGAGCTTTGACAGGTTTGCATTTAAGGGAAGTCCCTCGCAGCATGAGAAGATCCAGAGATTGGAGGTGGAGAGAAACCATCCAAAAAGGGAGGAGAGAAGGAAACTTCCAGAAGGGAGTGGCCTTACCATGTCCAGGTGATGTTGTTCAGCGGCCTGTGGGAAGTCTCTGTTTCAGAAAGCTCCCAAGGGCAGCAGTAAATTGGAGTCTTCATGAACCATGGATTTATCTTATCTATGACTAACAGATGTTGAGCACAGTTTCATGAGGTATACAAAGCAGGCAAGCAGCTCTAAATGCCTAAAAATTTGCTTAGTTGGGTTATATCTAAAATGCCTGGATGTACAAACATTTGAATTAGATGCTGAAAGACTTTTGAGATGATAGATACCAGCTTTCTGTGAAGAAATAAACAACCCGGGGACCCAGATACAGAGGCCATTTTTGGTTCTTTATATAACAGTCAGTTTGAGTCTTTTACTGTTGTTTTGGTGGATTGTTTGTTACATTATTCATAAACTTAGGGCACTGATTCTTTGTCAGTTATATGTGTTGCAAATTTATCCTTCCATTGGTGTCTTTTCACTTTCTATTTTGATAGACATTCTTAACTTTGAATATATTAATATTTATCCTGTTTTTATTTTCCCTCTACCCTCATATATGTTTACTTACTCTTACTCCTAAAAATCTATAAATCCTTATTCCCTCTGGAATTTACTTTTGTATATAGTGTGAGGTAGGGATCCCATTTTACTTTTTACATACAAATGACCTTTATTTTCCCCCAGCTTTGTTTATTGACTAGCCCCACCTTTTCCAACTTTGTTATATATCAACATTCCAGTCACTTATGGGTCTATTTCTGATCTATCTATTCTATTCCACTGGAAAATTTGTGTATCTTGATGTCAATACCACAATAGTTAATTACCATAGCTTTATAAAAAGTCTTGATATTTAGTACTGCAAAATCTCCCTTTTATTCTTCATCCATCTTTTTTTTTTGGCTATGCTTGGTCTTTAGTTTTACCATATTTTAAGGCAAGCATCTCAAGTTGCACACACAAACAAGTTGCACACACACACACGCAGCAGTAACAACAACAAAAACCTGTTGGGATTGCATTGAATAATAAATAATATATAAATTTTGAGAGAATTGACATTTTATGATTCTGAGTCTTCCATTCCATAAGCAAGGGATAACTCTCTTTTTATCAGGTCTTCATTAATGCTTTAATTTGGGTTCATTATTCTCTTTGTTCAGATCTTGCACATCTTTTGGGGAGTTTATTCCTAGATACTTTGTAGTTTTTGTTGCTATTATAAGTGATGTCCTTTAAAAATATGCTTTCTAATTTTTTGATGATGGTATAGAAATAAATTTGATTTTTGTACATTGATATTGTATCCAACCACAATGCTAAACTCTTGTTTGTAGTAATTTATTTATTGATTCTTTTGGATTTTGTATGTAAACAATCATTGTCTGAAAATAATGCCAGTTTTCCCCTTTCCTACACCCAACCCTTTTTGCTTTTTATCTATCTTAAAGTGTTACACTGGTTTGGCCAGGTGCGGTGGCTCATGCCTGTAATCCCAGCACTTTGGGAGGCCAAGGTGGTCAGATCACGAGGTCAGGAGATTGAGACCATCCTGGCTAACATGGTGAAACCCCATCTCTACTAAAAATACAAAAAATTAGCTGGGCATGGTGGTGGGTGCCTGTAGTCCCAGCTACTTGGGAGGCTGAGGCAGGAGAATGGTGTGAACCCAGGAGGTGTAGCTTGCAGTGAGCTTAGATCACACCACTGCACTCCAGCCTGGATGACAGAGCCAGACCCTGTCTCAAAAAAAAAAAAAAAAAAAGTTACACTGGTTTGGGGGAGAAGGCAATGCATTGTTCCAGTACAGTGTTGTTGGAAATGGTGATAGTAGGCATTCTTGATGCTCCTGATATTCAAAAAGGGAACTTAGAATTATATTATATGATAAAACAGAATGATATTTTTGTAGGCATTTTGTAAATCTCCTTTATCAGGGTAAGGAAGGTACCTTTTATTCCTAGTTGAATAAAATTTTAAAATCTTGAATGAATTTGAATTTAATTTATTTCTACATCTATTGAAATCATCACACAATTTCTTTCTCCCTTTAATATGTTAATATGATAGATGATATTTATAGAGTTTATATTAAACTACTTATCCTTGCATTCCTAGGATAAATAACTGGACCATAAAGTCTCAATTTTATATGCTATTGTCAATTCTGTATTCTGTGTCTATGTTATATTCTATGTAGGATTTTTGTATTTGTGTTTATGAAAAACATGGACTTGCGATTTTCTTTTCTCATTCTGTGTTGATCTGTTTGGGTTTCAAGGCTCATAAAGTGATATAAGGAGTATTCCCTCTTTTTGTATCCTCTGGAAGAATTTTAATAAGATTGGAGTGATTCTCCTTTCAAGCATCAGTAGAATTCACCAATAAAACTGTCTGGAACTGGGTTTAGTGGCTCACACCTATAATCTCAACTACTTGACAGGCTCAAGCAGGAGGATCACTTGAAGCAAGGAATTCAAGACCAGCCTGAGCAACATAACAAGACTCCATCTCCAAAAAACAAAAACCAAACAAAACAAAACAGAACAGAACAGCAAAACCATCTGGGCTAGGTATTTTCCTTGTGTGAAGATTGTAAAATACGACTTTGATTTGTTTAATAGTTATGAAACTATTCAAGTATTTTCTTTCTCTTTGAGTCAGTTTAATAAAATAATAGGTTCTAGAATTTTTTCCATGTCATCTAAGGGTTTAAGCTTATTGGCATAGTTATTGATTGTATTATCTTCTTAATCTCTGCTGTATTTATAACTCTTTTTTCACTTATAATATTACTTGTGGTAGACTGTGTTATTGCTCTCCAAATATTTGCTTCTTTTCTTGTAAGAGGACTATGCATGTCTACCTAATGCTATGTGACTTGAGGTGACTCTTGTGACAGGAGAATTAATACCCAACCAGCTGTGAATGGGCTTGATCATCATATATGAACAGAAACTTTAAAAGGTATCATACCTGTTTCTACCAGCTTTCTTGCTCTTTTCTCTCTTCCATGAGAATGGCATGTGCTTGATTGGGGACCCCAGAATGAAGAATACATGTGGAGGAGAGCCCAGCAGAGTCAACATATATAGCAAATAAGAAATAAACACAGAGACTTGGGATTTTGTAGTTACCAAAGCATATTATAGTGAAAACTGACTGATAAGTTATTTGCCTGTGATTTCTTATCATTTTTTTCTTAAATAAATCATTGCAGAGGTTTATTTATTTTGTTAGTATTTTTCAAAGAACCAGCTTTGGTCCTTGTTGATTATCCCTGTTTTCTATTTCATTTCTATCTCTAGTTCTGCTCTTATAATTATCCCCTTCCTTCCATTTTCTTTGAGTTTATTCTGTTGTTTATTGCTTAAGTTGTGTGTTTAGTTCATTAATTTTCAGCCATGTTTTCTCCTCTTTAAAACATTTAAAGCAATAAATTTCCTTCAAAGCACTGCTTTCTATATCCCACAAGTTTTATATATAACATTTTCATTATTATTCAGTTCAAAAATACTTAAATTTTTTATTGTAGTTTCTTCTTTGACTCATTATTTAAAAAGTATGTTCTTGCCAGGCATGGTGGCTCACACCTTGTAATCCCAACACTTTTGGAGGGTGAGGCTGGAGGAACATTTAAGCCCAGAAGTTTGAGACCAGCCTGGGCAAAATAGTGAGACCCCATCTCTACTAAAATAATAAAAATAAAAAATTAGCCAGGCATGGTAGTCCCAGCTACTGAGGAGGCTGAGGTGGGAGGATCACTTGAGCCCAGGAGTTTGATGCTGCAGCGTGGGTAACAGAGACCCTGTCTCTTCTGACATATTTGCATTGTTATCTTAATTTTTATTATACTTTTAGGCCGGGCATGGTGGCTCATGCCTGTAATCCCTGCACTTTGGGAGGTTGAGGCGAGAAGATCACCTGAGGTCAAGAGTTTGAGACCAGCCAGACCAACATGGTGAAACCCCATCTCTACTAAAAATACAAAAATTCACCAGGCCTGGTGGTGCCCGCCCGTAATCCCAGCTACTCAGGAGGCTGAGGCAGGAGAATCGCTTGAACCCAAGCGGTGGAGTTTGCAGTGAGCTGAGATGGCGCCATTGCACTCCAGCCTGGGCAACAAGTGCGAAACTCAGTCTCAAAATAATAATAATAATAATAATAATAATAATAATAATAATTTTTATTATACTTGTATTTAAAATGTGCTGATATTTGCCTAATTGGTTAATTTATAATCTAGTCTGAGAAATACAAGGTTGATAAGAATTTGTATTCTCTCATTGTTAGGTACAAAATTGATATATGTCCATTATTACGAGATTGTTAGTTTTGTTCAAATATCCCGTATCTTTGCTTCTTGCTTTCTGCTTGAATTACCAGTCACAGATAAAGGCATGTTGAAAAATCTCCCACAATGATGGTAGATTTGTCAGCCTCTCCAGTTTTTATCAATTTATGCTCCCTGTACTTGGAACACATTTGATTAGGTGCTTGTGTGTTTAGAATTGTGTTATCATTTTGGTGAATTAAATTTTATATTATGACACAGTTATCCCTTTCCATCCCTACATTGCTCTTTGTCTTAAAGTCTGTTTTGTCTGATATTATCATAGACAAATCAGCTTTCTTTTAGTGAGTGTTTACTTGTAATATTTGCAATCCTTTTACTTTCAACCTTTCTAAGTTCCTTTGCTTTAGATGTATTAATGCATACAGCTGTATTAAAAAGTCCTAACTGATCAAGCCTATAATCCCAGCACTTTGGGAGGCTGAGGCAGGCGGATCACAAGGTCAGGAGATCGAGACCATCCTGGCTAACACGGTGAAACCCCGTCTCTACCAAAAATACAAAAAATTAGATAGGCGTGGCGGTGTGTGCCTGTAGTCCCAGCTGCTGGGGAGGCTGAGGCAGGAGAATGGCGTGAACCCGGGAGGCGGAGCTTATAGTGAGCCGAGATCGCGTCACTGTACTCCAGTCTGAGCGACAGAGCAAGACTCCATCTCAAAACAAAAAAAGAGTCCTAACTGATCATCTGTCTTGTTACTGTTAATTTTGTTCCATGTATATTTATTATGATTTCTTTTTCTTTTTTTTTTGAGACAGAGTTTCGCTCTTGTTGCCCAAGCTGGAGTGCAATGGTGCAATCTCAGTTCACCACAACCTCTGCTTCCCAGGTTCAAGTGATTCTCCTGACTCAGCCTCCCAAGTAACTGGGATTACAGGCATACGGAACCACACCCGGCTAATTTTTGTATTTTTGGTAGAGATGGGATTTCTTCATGTTGATCAGGCTGGTCTTGAACTCCTGACCTCAGGTGATCTGCCCACCTCAGCCTCCCAAAGTGCTGGGATTACAGGCTTGAGCCAACACCCCCAGCCTATTATGATTCTTTATATATTTAGACTTTGATTCTTCCTTTTATATTTATATTTGTTCTACATTTTCTAGGTCTCTGGGCCTTTTTTTTTTTTTTTTTTTTTTTT
>NW_016804391.1:45086-50659 GCF_001698545.2 Rhinopithecus bieti
TTTTTATTTATTTTTTTTTGCTTTTTTTTGGTGGTTCAGGGCTTTTTTTTTTTTTTTTTTTTTTTTTGATTAACTGAGTTCTTTTTGCACCTTTCTCCCTCTTCCAGGTTTTCACTAAAGATTTGGAATTATACTTTATTTTTTTAGAGGTTACTTCAGAAATATGTCATGTATTTTAATTTAACAAGGCATAAATTTTAAATATGTTTACCATTCTCTTCTAGATAGCATAAAATATTTAGAATATTTTAATTCTTTTCTTACCTTTTCTGACTTATATGGTACTGTTGTCTATTTTTTTGGTTCTTTCTTTTCTTTGTAACTCCACAAATTTGTAATTGTCATTTTATTTTACATAGGCAATGTTAGGATTTATATACAGGGAAACAAACAAAGCCAATATGAGGATGTGTTTGCAAAGTAGCTGCCACTAAATACAACTGTGATAGCTCAATCTATGGGGCTCTCCTCCAAGAAGTTGTATAAAGTGTGTCTCACTCAGCAAGCTATGCTTGAGGGAATAAAGATAATCTTCAATCCCTCAACAAACTGCTTGGAGAAAAGAAGAGAGGAATTTCTCTACTGCCTTTTGTTTTTCCTGTTATGAGGGTTAACTCCCCTGCCCTTCTGTCTCATACATATGTGTCCCCTGGTGTTTGATGGCTCAGCATCAACAGAAGGGTGGAAAGAAGCATGTGGTATTGGTATGGAATAAGGTCTTGTCATTGTGTGCCTGCGTGAAGGTGAATGCAATCCATGCAGACTTAGTTCTGTGAACTCTAAAAATCGGACAGGTCTCAGTCAATTTAGGAAGTTTATTTTGCCAAATCAAGGATGTGTGTCCGACATCACCTCAGGAGGTCCTGACAACACGTGCCCAAGGTGGGTGGGGTACAGCTTGGTTTTATGTTACATTCTATATTAAATTTTATAATGCATTCTAGTGAGACATGAGACATCAATCAACATATGTAAGATGTACTTTGGTTTGGTCCAGGAAGGCGGGACAACTTGAAGCAGGCTTCCAGGTCATAGGTAGGTAAGAGACAATGTTTTTGAGTTTCTGATTAGCCTTTCCAAAGGAAGCAATCAGATATACATTTATCTCAGTGAGCAGAGGGATGACTAAGTTCTGTCTGTCCTTTGTCCCCAAGGAATTTCCTTTTGGGCAAATTGTGAGGGAGGTGTATAGCTTTTTTATCTTAGTAGTTATCTTTTTTAGGAATAGAATGGGAGGCAGGTTTGCCCTCAGGAGTTCTTAGCTTGATTTTCCCCTTTGGCTTAGTGATGTGGGATCCCAAGATTTATTTTCCCAACAGCAGTGACTGGAGCTGGATTCAAATGTCCTAGAGACAGGTGAGGCCAAGAGAATCTGAAGTGGGGCATATGATGAGAAATAAAGAAAGAGAATGTTCTCAAAACAAGGAGCAGCATTTTAGAGATACAAATATGGAGAAAGCACTATTATTTTAGTGAGATGCAAGAATAGCAATTCATTTCTAACGAAGGAGTCCTACTATATGAACTCTTGTAAATGTATTTTTACTTCTGTGAGCCTTTTTTGCAATCTCTAGAATTTAGGATTAGAAACACATGAATTTGAATTCCTAACATTGGGAATAATTAGAAATACAGGAACAGGCTACTGGGAGAGCGTAAAAGAGGTTTGTACGTGTAGATGTTTTTTGCGTGATAGTTAGGAAGAGATAAACACAAGGCAAAGAAAAGGCTTTAGAATGGTCCATCTCAGCATCGCTGCCAGGAGCGGTGCTGAATTATGTGTCACAATGTCTTGTTTTGTTCCAATGGGTTCTCAAAGTTATTACTGGCAGAATTTTACATTTGAGAAGTTTGAGAAATACCCCAGGTACTGTTAATGGCTTCATTTTTCAAGTTCACTGAACTGGGCAGTATAAATATAAATCACCCAAAGACATTGAAAACCAGATCAAGCCTCCCATCAAGAACAGTTAGGAAAGCTGTTCAAAATATTTTTAAAATATCTGTTTGGAAGCACTGGAGAACTACCAAGATAGAAAAGAACTTAGGGGTCAAGATTCTGGAGAAGGGAGAATTCCATAGAGGTGAGACAAACATTTGGCACCACTGAGGTGTTCCTAGTTTCAAAGTCAAACCTGAGAAAATGAGAAGTTGAGCAGAACTTTTGGAAGTCTCTCTGGGCAGAGGAAACAATAACTGTGGGTTCAGGGCTCATCAATGAGAAGGAGTTCTAGTAAACATCCCAGACTTTCTTTCTTTCTTTTTTTTTTTTTTTGAGACCGTGTCTTGCTCTGTCACCCAGGCTGGAATGCAATGGTATGATCTCAGCTCACTGCAACCTCTGCCTCTCAGGTTCAAGTGATTCTCCTACTTCAGCCTCCTGAGTAGCTGGTAAACATCCCAGACTTACAATTGGGATTCCTAAAGGGCTATATCCTAGGAGTAAGGATGAGCCAAAACTGACTAACTCTCAAAGACTGAAATTTGGTTTGAAGCAACTCGATTTTAGATTTATTCTGGTGCCATGCCCCTACCTTAACCTTTCCTATAAATAAGAATAAGTCCTCTCTGGGTGACGATAATATTGTCCAGTACCTTAAATTATTGCTATAATTTTTCATACACAATGTCCAGCATGTAATGAAAAATAAGCACGCAAAAAAAAGACAAGACTACCAAAATTCAGTTACAAGACAGACAATAGAAACAGACCTATGGAAGATCCAGATAATGAAAATAGGCATGCAAAAAAAGACAAGACTGCCAAAAATTCAGTTACAAGACCGACAGTAGAAAAAGACCTATGGAAGATCCAGATATTGGAGAAATCATACACATAATTTAAGATAACTTTGATTAATGTGTTCCAGAAATTAAATTACAAGATGCAGAATTTCAGGAGAGAACTAGAGACTATAAAAAAAGAATCAAATGAAGACTCTAGAACTGAAAAATGCAATAAATGAAATTAATAATTCAATAGATGGGTTTAACAGTTGATGAGAAGCAGTTGAAGAGAGAATAAAAGAAATAAAATATTAGAAGAAAATATCTAGGCTGAAATATGGTGAGACAAGGAATATAAAGTACATATAAGAGCATAAGAGATATTTGTGGCTCATGCCTGTAAATCCCAGCACTTTGGGAAGCTGAGTCAGGTGAATCACTTGAATCTAGGAGTTTGAGACCAGCCTGGGCAACATAACCCTATCTCTAAAAAATACAAAAATCAGCCAGCCATGGTGACACACACCTGTAGTCCCAGCTACTTGGGAGGCTGAGGTGGGAGGATCACTTGAGCCGGAGTGAAGGTTGCAGTGAGCTGAGATCATGCCACTGTACTCCAGCCCGGGTGACAGAGTGAGACCCTGTCCCAAAAAAAAAAAAAAAAAAAAAGTCTAGTATCTTCTACCTAGAAAAAAAAGATGTTTGAAACAAGGTGAAAACATCTAACATGTGTAACTTGAGTTTCAGAATGAGAAGAGCGAGAATGGAGCACAGGCTGAAGAAATATTTAGAGAAATAACAGCTAAGAATTTCCCCATACTGTCAAGAAATGTTGATCCATAGATTCAAGAAGTGCTAGTTCAACCTCAGCGGGGATAAATACAAAGGAATCTACTCCTAGGCAGATTACGGTAAAGCTGCTGAAAACAAAAGCAACAATTAGACTGAGTTAAATTTTCTTTCTTTCTTTTTTTTTTTGAGACAGAGTCTTGCTGTGTTGCCCAGGCTGGAGTACAATGGCGCGATCTCGGCTCACTGCAACCTCCACCTCCCTGGTTCAAGCAATTCCCTTGCCTCAGCCTCCTGAGTAGCTGGAATTACAGGCATGTGCCACCATGCCTGGCTAATTTTTTTGTATTTTAGTAGAGACTGTATTGTATTTTGTATTTTTTTGTATATTAGTAGAGATGGAGTTTCACCATGTTGGCCAGACTGATCTCGAACTCCTGACCTCAGGCAATCCACCCGTCTGGGCCTCTCAAAATGCTGGGATTACAGGCATGAGCCACTGTGCCTGGCCTGACTGAGTTAAATTTTCTTTTCTTTTTTTTTTTTTTTGAGACGGAGTCTTGCTCTGTGCCCAAGGCTGGAGTGCAGTGGCGCGATCTCAGCTCACTGCAAGCCCCGCCTCCCGGGTTCACGCCATTCTCCTGCCTCAGCCTCCTGAGTAGCTGGGACTACAGACGCCCGCCACCACGCCCGGCTAGGTTTTTGTATCTTTTAGTAGAGACGGGGTTTCACGGTGTTAGCCGGGATGGTCTCGATCTCCTGACCTCGTGATCCACCCGTCTCGCCTCCCAAAGTGCTGGGATTACAGGCTTGAGCCACCCCGCCCGGCCAAAATTTTCAATAAAAACTATGAAAGCTAAAAGACAGTGAATTTTAACTTAAAAGCACTTAAAGACAGTAAGTAACAACCAAGAATTCTACACCCAGTGACACTATCCTTCAGGAATGAAACAAAAATACAGTTTCAGAGAAAAAAAACCTGAGAGAATTTATCCCTAGAAGAATCACAGTAAAGAAAATACTGAGGAGAGTTATGGAGAAGGAAATGATTTCAGATGGAAGCATAATAATTAAGGAAGAAATAAAGAGCAATGGAAAGGGTAAAACTCCAACAATATTTTGTGGATTAAAATTTATAGAAAATTTAAATATATATGACAATAATTTTACCAAAAAAAAGAGTGTGGTCAATAGATATAAAGTTCTAAGGTCTTTGCTATGTCCAAATGTGGTAAAACTACTAATTTTTATTATACTTTAAAAAGTTAAGATGCATGCTGTAATCTAGAGTAGCCATTGAAAGAACAGTAAGAGAAGATATAACTTGTAAGCTAATAGATAAAGAAAACAGGATTTGAAAAATTCAAAAGAAGGCAAGAAGGAGAGAAAAAGAAATACAGAATATAGAAACAATAAGTAAGATAGATTTTAAGCCTGAATATATCAGTAATTACATTAAACATAGATGGACTAAAAAGTCCAGTTAAAGAGGAAGATTGTCACACTGGATTTAAAGAACACACACACAACTATATGTTGATTATAATAAACACAGCTTAAATAAAAGGGCACAGAAAGGTTGAAAGCAAAAGAATGAAAAAAATATATAGATACAACACAAATTCAAAACAAAAGAAAGCAGATGTAGCATAAATACTTTAATGTATAAAGCAAGATAAGAAGTGAATAGCCAGCCTGGGCAACATAGTAGAACCCCTTCTCTATGAAAAAAATAAAAAAATTAGCTGGGTGTGGTGGCACATGCCTGTAGTCTCAGCTACGAGGGAGGCTGAGGTGGGAGGATCACTTGAGCCCAGGAGGTGGAAGTTGCAATGAGCTGAGATCACACGGCTGTACTCCAGCCTAGGCAACAGACTGAGAGCCTGTCTCAAAAAAATACAATAAAGTAAAATAAAATAAAATAAAATGGAATAAACAGAAATGTTTCATAATAATAATGGGGTCAGCTCACCAAGAAAATACAACAATATAAAATTTGTATGTACCTAATAACAAGACATCAGCATATAGAAAGCAAAAAAAAAAAAAAAAAAAAA
>NW_016804391.1:50923-82537 GCF_001698545.2 Rhinopithecus bieti
AAAAAAAAAAAAAAAAAAAAAAAAAAAAAAAGACATAACTAAAATAAGAAATAGAGAGATCCTTAATTAGAGTAGTAGAGTAGATTTCAACATACCTCTCTTGTTAACTAGAAAACTATCAGACAAAAAAATCAGTAGGGATATAAATGATTTGAATGGTGCAATAAATGTTACTGAAATGTTACATATAGAACACTGCAACAATTGTTGAATGTACATTCTTTTCAAGTACACATGGAACATTTACTAAAACCGACTATATGTTGGATCATAAAGCAACTCAACAAATTTAAAATGATTAAAATCAAACAGAGTGTGTTCTCTGGCCACACTTAAATTAATTTAGAAATCAGTAATAAAAAAGGTAAGTAGAATATCCCTGAACATTTGGAAATTAGCAACATACTTCTAAATACCTAATGGATTAAAGAAATCACAATATACATGAAAAGATATTTTGGACTAAATAATGTTAAGAATAAGCTAAGCTTACAAGATGCAACAAAAGCTGCCATTAGAGGAAAATTTATAGGTTTAAATTGAAAAATGTATCAATTGAACCACAGAATATGTATAGAAATAACGACATAGAAAAAAGAAAGCCTGAAAATAGTGATGTAAGTATCCATTTCAATAAATTAGAAGAAAAAAATACATACACATACACAGTAAATTAAACACGTAAAGTAGAAAGAAAGGAAATGATAAAGATAGGAGTAGATGTCTTGTGAGTTAAATAAAAAATGAAAATAAAAAATAAAGATAAGAGTAGAAACAAATAAAATATAAAACAGGTTTATAATAGAGACTCAATAAAGGCACAAATTGGTGTTTTGAAAAGACTGATAAAACAGAAAAACTGATAAAACTGATCTAGAATAAAAGAGAGGAGGCACAAATAAAGTCAGAACCAGAAAGGGGACAGAGCTATAGATGCTATTTAAGAGTAGTAAGAATTATAGATGTTTGGGTTCTATTCCCAGAGTTACATATTGAATTGGCGTGGGATACAGCCTGGGCATAGAGATTTTCAAGAGGTCCTTGGAAATCTAATGTGCAGCTGATTTTGAGAACATCAGCTGTAGGGTGATCTGGTTGGGCCATTGTTGGAAAATCCCTGATGTTGGTATATTTGTTGTTTTTTCTTTTCTCTTAAGCTGTTCAAATTCCCCTGTGAAAAACCTTCCATTTTCCTGCCTAGAGGATATAACCCTGGTTAATAACTTTCTGATAACTGAGTAGAGGAGGAGGACTGAGGGGTCTTACCATTTAACAAATAAGTATTCCCTTTATCCTGTTTTCAGAACAATAACCTTTAATCTTAACTGTATCTGATCCCAAACTAGAGGCCCTGTTTTACTTTCTTCATAGAATAGGCCTAAGTCTTTCACTGGAGCAGGAGAGGGGCTAACACAAGGCCTCACACTATGGAGAAAGGGGATAGATACTTTCGCTATTTCTTTTTTGTTTAAAAAAATTATGTTTGGGCCGGGCGCGGTGGCTCAAGCCTGTAATCCCAGCACTTTGGGAGGCCGAGACGGGCGGATCACGAGGTCAGGAGATCGAGACCATCCTGGCTAATACGGTGAAACCCCGTCTCTACTAAAAAATACAAAAAACTAGCCGGGCGACGAGGCGGGCGCCTGTAGTCCCAGCTACTCGGGAGGCTGAGGCAGGAGAATGGCGTGAACCCGGGAGGCGGAGCTTGCAGTGAGCTGAGAGCCGGCCACTGCACTCCAGCCTGGGCGGCAGAGCAAGACTCCGTCTCAAAAAAAAAAAAAATTATGTTTGATTCAAGGGGTGGGTACATGTCAGGTTTGTTACATGGACATATTGCACTATGCAAGGTTTGGGCTTCTATTGATCTGTCTATGGATAGCAAGCATAGTACCCAATAGGAAGTTTTTCAGCCCTTGCCCCTCCTGCCTACCTCCCCACTTTTGGAGTTCCCAATGTCTATTGTTCCTGTCTTTATATCCATGTGTACCCAATGTTTAGCTTTCACTTGTAAGTGAGAACATTCAATATTTGGTTTTCTGTTTTTGTGTTAATTCACTTCGGATAATAGCTTACCGTTGCATTCATGTTGCTGCAAGGACAGGATTTTGTTCTTTTTTATTGCTGCATAGTATTCCATGGTGTATATATACCACATTTTTGTTATTTAGTCCCCTGTTGATGGGCACCTAGGTTGATTCCATGACTTTGCTATTGTTTGCAATTATTATTATAGCACACTCTTCAGTTTAGTCAGGCCTCCTCCTCCCCCTCGCCCTCTTCATCTTCCTTTTTTGTTCTTCATAGACTTTATTTTTTAGAGCAGTTTTTGATTCACAGCAAAACTGAGCAAAAGGCACAGAGATTTCCTGTGGGGAAACCCCATTCCCCCCTACATGCATAGCATACCCCTATTAACATCCCCCACCAGAGTAACACATTGGTTATAATTAATGAACCTACACTGACACATCATTATCACCCAAAGTCCATAGTTTACATCAGGGATCACTTTGGTGTTGTACATTCTGTGGGTTTGGACAGATGTGTAATTACATATTTTACCATTACATTATCAAACAAAGTAATTTCACTGCCCTAAAAATCCTTTGCGCTCCATGGATTTATCTCTCCCTCCTAACAACCTCCAGCAACCACTGACCTTTTTACTGTCTCCATAGTTTTGCCTTTTCCAGAATGCTATAGATTTGGAATTATACAGAATGTAGACTTTTCAGATTGGCTTCTTTCACTTAGTAATATGCATTTAAGTTGATTTCATGTCTTTTCATGGCTTAATAGCTTATTTCGTTTTTAGTGTTGAATAATATTGCCTTGTCTGGATGTATCACAGCTTATTTATCCATTTATTTATCTACTGATAGACATATCCACTTATTTATCTACTGACAGATATATTGGTTGCTTCCAAATATTGGCAATTATGAATAAAGCTGCTATAAACATCTGTGTGCAGGTGTCTTAGTCTGTTTTCTGCTGCTACAACAGACTACTACAGACTGGGTAACTTACAAACAATAGAAGTTTATTTGGCTCATGATCCTGGAAGCTGAAAAGTTCAAGAACATGGCATTGGCATCTGGTGAGGGTCTCAGGGCTGTATCATCTCATGGTGGAAGGTGAAAGGGCAGGAAGGCACACACAAGAGTGAGAGAGAATGGTGGCCAAACTCATTCTTTTTATTTTATTTTTTATTTTATTTTATTTTTTTGAGATGGAGTCTTGCTCTGTCGCCCAGGCTGGAGTGCAGTGGCACGATCTCAGCTCACTGCAAGCTCCGCTTCCCGGGTTCACTCCATTCTCCTGCCTCAGCCTCCTGAGTACCTGGGACTACAGGTGCCTGCCACTGCGCCTGGCTAATTTTTTGTATTTTTAGTAGAGACGGGGTTTCACCGTGTTAGCCAGGATGGTCTCGAGCTCCTGACCTCGTGATCTGCCTGTCTTGGCCTCCCAATGTGCTGGGATTACAGGCGTGAGCCACTGTGCCCGGTCTTTTTTTTTTTTTTTTTTTTTTGAGACAGATTCTTGCTCTGTTGCCCAGACCAGAGGGAAATGGCATAATCTCGGCTCACTGCAACCTCTGCCTTCTGGGTTCAAGTGATTCTACTGCCTCAGCATCCTGAGCAGCTGGGACTGCAGGCACGCGCCACCACACCCAGCTAATTTTTGTGTTTTTAGTAGAGATGGGGTTTCACCCTATTGGCCAGGCTGGTCTCGAACTGCTGACCTCGTGATCCACCCACCTCAGCCTCCCAAAGTGCTGGGATTGGGATTACAGATATAATTACAGGCCTGGCCTGATGTATCTTAAAAGCCATTGCCAAACCCTAGGTCATCTAGATGTTCTCCTATATTATCATCTAGGAGTATGACAGTTTTAAAAGTTTTTATAGCTTTGCATTTTGTGTTTAGTTTTATGGTCCATTTTGAGTTAATTTTTGTTAAGTCTCTGTCTAGATTCTTTTCTTTGTGTGTGTGTGTGTGTGTTGTCGTCCGTTTACTCCAGTATCATTTGTTGAAAAGGCTATATTTTTCCCATTGTATTGCCTTTGCTTCTTTGTCAAAGATCAATTGAATATATTTATATGGGCCTATTTCTGGGTTTTCTACTCTGTTCCACTGATGTATTTGCCTTTTTTTTTTTTTTTCTGATATCACACCTCTTAATTAAAGTATTATGGGCATGGTGGCCCATACCTATAATCCCAGCACTTTGGGATACTGAGGCAGGTGGATCACCCGAGGTCAGGAGTTTGAGAACAGCCTGCCCAACATTGGTGAAACCTCATTTGTACTAAAAATACAAAAATTAGCTGGGCCTGGTGGTGCGCACCTGTAATCCCACCTACTTGGGAGGCCGAGGCAGGAGAATCACTTGAACTGGGGAGGCGGAGGTTGCAATGAGCTGAGATCACGCCACTACACTCCAGCCTGGGGGACAGAGCAAGACTCCATTTCAAAAAAAAAAAAAAAAGTATTATGGGAAGTCTTGAAGTCTGGTAACACCAGTTACCCAACTTTTTACTTCTCCTTCAATATTGTGTTAGATGTTCTGGTTCTTTTGCCTCTCTGTAAAATTTTAGAATCAGTTTGCCAATATCCACAAAATAACTTGTTGAGATTTTAATTGACATTTCATTGACTCTATAGATAAAGGTTGCTTTCATTTTTGAATGTTGGGCTTTTTTTTTTTTTTTTTTTTTTTGAGACAGGGTCTCACTTTGTCACTCAGGCTGGAGTGCCATGGCACAATCTCTGGGGGCCTCCACCTCCTGGGCTCAAGCGATTCTCCCACTTCAGCCCTCCAAATAGCTGGAACTACAGGCATATACCACCACACCTGGCTATTTTTTATTTTTTGCATTTTTGGTAGAGACAGGGTTTCACCATGTTGCCCAGGCATGTCTCAAACGCCTGAGCTCAAGTGATCCTCCTGCCTTGGCCTCCCAAAGTACCACGATTATGGGCGTGAGTCACCACACCTGGTCTCAGATACCTAATTTAATTATCTTATTAGTCATAATAATTTTTAATGAATTCTTTTGGTGTTTCTGTGTAGACAATATTGTCCAGAAGTAGTGATTATTTTGTCTCTTCCAATTTCACTTTCGCTCTCTTTCAGTCTTATGGCATTGTCTGTGATCAACAGTAAAACTTAGCAGTGATTTCCTTGTCTTGTTCACTCCATTTATTTAGCAGAATTTATTGAACTCCCATTATGTATTAGGCATAGTTTTACCTGCTGAGGATACAGCTATGAAAAAATAGTCAAAGTACCTGCCCTGATGAAAATTGTACTTTGGTTTGGAGAAGGAAAAGACAGAAAAAAAAATGAGCGTGTAATTTCAGGTAGTATAACGAAGAAAAATCAAGCAGAAGAAGGAGAAAGACAGTTGTATTCATTCATTTTGTGTTGCTATAAAGGAACTTTAACCTGAGGTTGAGTAATTTATCAAGAAAAGAGGTTTATTTGGCTCATGGTTCTGCAGGCTATATAAGAAGCATGCCATCAGCATCAGATTCTGGTGAAGGCTTCAGGAAGCTTCCACTCACAGCAGAAGGTGAAGAGGGGGCAGGCCTGTCACATGGTGAGACAGGGAGCAAGAGTAAGAGGAAGAGGTGCCACGCTCTTTTAAACATCCAGCTTTCATGAGAACTAAGAGAGTGAGAACTCGGTCATCACTGAGGGGATGGACCCCAGCCATTCATGAAGGATCTGCCCCTACGACCCAAACACTTCCTGCCAGGCCCTGACTTCAACTTTGGGGATCCAATTTTAACATGAGATTTGAAGGGGACAAATATCCAAACTATGTCAACATTATATCCATTTTCTTCCTTAAAAAATAGCTTTATGGAGATATGATTTACACTCCACAAAATTTATCAGTTTAAAGTACACAATTCAATATTAACATAGTTGTGCAACCATCACTCATAATCTAGACTCAGAATATTTTCATCAACCCCCAAAGAAACCCCATACCCTTAGAGATCATTCTCTGTTCCCATCAAACCAACCTTTCCCCAGTCCTCAGCAACCACTAATATAGTTTGTGTCACTATAGATTTGCCTATTCTGAATGTTTTGTATAAATAAAATTACACAAGGTGAGGTTTTTGTTTGTTTGTTTTTTGTTTGTTTTTTGAGACAGAGTCTTGTTTTGTTGACGAGGCTGGAGTGCAGTGGCGCAATCTTGGCTCACTGAAACCTCTACCTCCCAGGTTCAAGCAATCTTCCCATGTCAGCCTCCTGAGTAGCTGGCACCACAGGTGTGTGCCACCACACTTGACTAATTTTTGTATTTTTAGTAGAGACAGGGTTTCACCATGTTGGCCAGGCTGGTCTTAAACACTTGACCTCAGGTGATCCACTCGCCTCAGCCCCCCAAAGTGCTGGCATTACAGGCGCGAACCACTGTGCCCTGCCTGTTTGCTTGTTTTTGACACAGGGTCTTGCTCTGTCACCCAGACTGGAGGGCAGTGGTGCAATATCAGCTCATTGCAATCTCAGCTTCCCCCAGCTCAAGCACTCCTCCCACCTCAGCCTCCCAAGTAGTTGAAACTACAGGTGCAGGCCACCACACCTGGCTAATCTTTGTATTTTTTGTAGGGACAGTGTTTCGCCATGTTGCCCAGGTTGGTCTTGAACTCCCAGACCCAAGTGATCCACCTGCCTTGGTGGATTTGTAATCCCAAAGTGTTGGGATTACAGGTGTGAGCCACTACACCTGGCTCTATGTTAGTATTTCATTCCTTTGTAATACTTAATAGTATTCCATCGTGTAGATACACCAAATTTTGTTTAGTCTTTCATCTGTTCATGGAACTTTGGGTCGTTTCTACTTTTTGGCTATTATGAATAATGCTGCTATGAATATTTGTGTACGACTTTTTGCATAGACATGTTTTTATTTCTCTTGGAGTAGATAGCTAGGAGTAGAATTTTACAGTCATCTGATACTTCTATGTTTAACATTTTGAGGCCGGGTGCGGTGGCTCACACCTGTAATCCCAGCACTTTGGGAGGCTGAGGTGGGTGGATCACTTGAGGTCAGGAGTTCAAGGCCAGCCTGGCCAACACGATGAAACCCCATCTCTACTGAAAATATAAAAATTAGGCCAGGCACTGTCACTCACACCTGTAATGCCAGCACTTTGGGAGGCCAAGGCAAGCAGATCACGAGGTGAGGAGTTCAAGACCAGCCTCGCCAACATAGTGAAGCCCCGTCTCTACTAAAAATACAAAAATTAGCCAGGCGTGGTGGTGCGTGCCTGTAGTCCCAGCTACTTGGGAGCCTGAGGCAGGAGAATCACTTGAACCTGGGAGTTGGAGGTTGCAGTGTGCAGAGGTCGCGCCACTGCACACCAGCCTGGTGACAGTGGGAAATTCTGTCTCAAAAAAAAAAAAAAAAAAAAAATACAAAAATTAGCTGGGCATGGTGGTGTGTGCCTATAATCCCAGCTACTCGGGAGGCTGAGATTCAAGAATCACTTGAACCCGGGAGGTGGAGGTTGCAGTGAGCTGAGATCACGCCACTGCACTCCAGCCTAGGCAACAGAGTGAGACTCTGTCTCCAAAAAAAAAAGATAACATTTTGAGAAACTGCCAAAGTATTTTTCAAAATGTTGGCACCATTTTACATGCCTACTATCAATGTACAAGGGTACCACTTTTCCACATTTTGTCTGTCTTTTAATTATAGCCATTCTAGACAGTGAAGTGGTATCTCATTGTGGTTTTGATTTGCATTTCTCTAACTGATACTACTGGTGTTGGATATTTGTATATTTCTTTGGAGAAATGTTTATTCAAAATTGTTACCTATTGTTTTAATTGAGCTATTTGTCTTCTTATTGAATTATAGGAGTTATTTAATAGTCTGATTTTAAATCATATATGTTATTTGCAAATATTTCCTTCCAGCTTGCAGGTTGTCTTTTCACTTCCCTCATGATGTTCTTTGAAGTTCAAAAATTGATATTTTGATAAAGTCTGAGTTATCAAAACATTTTTTTCTGGCTTGATATGGTGGCTTATGCTTATAATCCCAGCACTTTGCAAAGCTGAAGTGGGAAGATCACTTGAGTCCAGGAGTTCAAGACTTGGCAACATAGTGAGACCAGTCTGTACAAAAAAATTTAAAAATTAGCTAGTTGTGGTGGCACATGTCTGTAGTCCCAGCTACTTGGGAGGCTGAGGTGGGAGGATCCCTTGAGCCCAGGAGGTTGAGGCTGCAGTGAGCTGTGATCATGCTACTACATGCCAGCCTGGGTGACAGAGTGAAACCCTATCTCAAATTTTTTTTTTCTTTTGTCACTTTTGGTGTCACGTGTAAAAAGAAAAAAAAAATATTGCTTTTTCGTCCTATGATTTCTTCTAAGAGTTTCATAGATTTAACTCCTACATTTAGGTCTGTGATCCATTTTGAGTTAGTTTAGTGTATGGTATGAGATAGAGGATCCAGCTTCATCTGTTCGGATATAGATATTCAATTATCCCAGTGCTATTTGTTGAAAAGACTATTTTTCTCCACTGAATTGTATTGGTGCTTTTGTCAAAAATCAGTTAACCATAAATGTAAGGGTTTATTTCTGGACCGTTAATTTTATTCCACTGTCTATCATACCAGGCCCACACGCTCATTGTTAGTATGTGGACATATAATAGATCTGTATATTTATCGTATAAACTGCAATCTTGCTGAATTTATTCATTCTAATAGCTTTTAGTAGATTCCTTAGCATTTTCTTTTTTTGTTGTTGTTGTTGTTTTTTGTTGTTGTTTTTTAGATGGAGTCTTGCTCTTTTGCCCAGGCTAGAGAGCAGTGGCACCATCTTAGCTCACTGCAAGCTCTGCCTCCTGGGTTCCCGCCATTCTCCTGCCTCAGCCTCCCCAACAGCTGGGACTACAGGCGCCCGCCACTGCGCCCGGCTAATTTTTTTGTGTTTTTAGTAGAGACGGGGTTTCACACTGTTAGCCAGGATGGTCTCGATTTCCTGACCTCGTGATCCCCCCGCCTTGGCCTCCCAAAGTGCTGGGATTACAGGCGTGAACCACCGTGCCCGGCCAATTCCTTAGGATTTTCTAGAAACAAGACCATTTTACCGGTGAAAGAGATAGTTTCACTTCTTCCTTTCCAGGCTGGTTGCCTTTTATTTCTTTTTCTTGACTAACTGTACTGCCTGGAACTTCCAGTACAATGTTGAACAGTGGCAAGAGCAAATATCTTTGTCTTATTCTCAATCTTAGTAGAAAGGCATTCAGTCTTTTCCCATTGAATAGGATGTTGTTGCAAGATTTGCATACATGCCCTTTATCAAGTTGAGGAAATTCATTACTATTGCTAGTTTGTTGAGTGTTGTTATAAAAAAGTTTTGGATTTTATAAAATGCTTTTTTTTGTATCCATTGAGATGATCATGTGGTCTTTTTTATTCTATCAATATGCATATTACATTAATTTATTTTTGAATATTAAACCAACGTTGTAATCCTGGGATAAATCTCACTTGGTCATTATAGATCATCCTTTTTTATAAGTTGCTGGATTTGGTTTGCTAGTATTTTGTTGAGGGTTTTGCATCTATCCTCACAAGGGATAGTGTTCTACAGTTTTCTTGTGATGTCATTGAATGGTTTTGGTATCAGGGTAATTCTGGACTTCTAGAATGAGTTGGGAAGTGTTCTCTCCTCTTCTATTCTGGAAGAGTTTGTGAAGGATTACTGTTCTTTCTTTTTTCTTTTCTTTTCTTTTTTTTTTTTCTTTTGAGACAGAGTCTCACTCTGTCACCCAGGCTGGAGTGCCGTGGCATGATCTCAGCTCACTGCAACTTCTGCCTCCCTGATTCAAGCAATTCTCATGTCTCAGCCTCCTGAGTAGCTGGGACTATAGGCATGCACCACCACGCCCAGCCTAATTTTTGTATTTTTAGTAGAGATGGGGTTTTGTTATGTTGCCCAGGCTGATCTTGAACTCCTGGCCTCAAGTGATCCACCTGCCTCAACCTCCCAACCTCCCAACCTCCAAAAGTGCTGGGATTACAGGAGTGAGCCACTGCCCCCCGCCTGTTAGTTCTTTTTTAAATGTTTGGCAGAATTCACCTGTGACGAAATGTGAACCTGGGCTTCTCTTTTCTTTTCTTTTCTTTTAGTAGAGATGGGGCTTGCTCTTTTGGACTTTTCCTTGTGGGAAGTTTTTTTTTTTTTTTTTTTTTTTGAGACGGAGTCTTGCTCTGTTGCCCAGGCTGGAGTGCAGTGGCGCGATCTCCACTCACTGCAAACTCCGCCTCCCGGGTTCACGCCATTCTCCTGCCTCAGCCTCCCGAGCAGCTGGGACTACAGACGCCCGCCACCTTGCCCGGCTAGTTTTTTGTGTTTTTTTTTAGTAGAGACGGGGTTTCACCGTGTTTGCCAGCATGGTCTCCATCTCCTGACCTCGTGATCCGCCTCGGCCTCCCAAAGTGCTGGGATTACAGGCGTGAGCCACCGTGCCCGGCCTGTGGGAAGTTTTTAAATTACCAATTCAATCTCTACTCATTTTAGGTTCTTTTAGATTTTCTGTTTCTTACTGAGTTAGTTTCAGTAATTTGTGGCTTTCTAGGAATTTTTCCATTTCATCTAAGTGACCTAATTTGTTGGCATACAGCTGTTTATAGTATTTTTTTGCACTCTTTCCAATTTCCATAAGGTTGGTAGATATGTTCCCATTATGGTTTGAATGTATGTATCCCTCCCAAATTCATATTTTGGAACTGAAACCCCAAGGTGACGGTAATAAGAGAGGAGGCCTTTGCGAAGTAATTAATTCATGAGGGTTGTATCCTCATGAATGGATTAGTGCTCTTTTAAGAAAGGGTAAAGGGAATGCCTGAGTGCCTTTTGCCCTTCCATTTCTTTTTCTTTTCTTTTTTTTTCTTTTTTTTTTTTTTGAGATGGAGTCTTGCTCTGTCCCCCAGGCTGGAGTGCCATGGTGCGATCTCGGCTCACTGCAACCTCTGCCTCCCGGGTTCAAGCCATTCTCCTGCCTCAGCCTCCCAAGTATCTGGGATTACAGGCACCCACCATCATGCCCAGCTAATTTTTGTATTTTTGTAGAGACGGGGTTTCACCATGTTGGCCAGGCTGGTCTTGGACTCCTGACCTCAGGTGCTACGCCCACCTCGGAACTGCTGGGATTACAGGCATGAGCCTGTCCTTCCACTTCTACCCTGTAAGAACACAGCGTTGATCTCTTGTTGTCCCCTTGCACCATGTGAGGACACAGCAAGAAGGTGCTATCTTGGAGAAAGCAGCCCTCACCAGATGCCAAATCTGTTGGTGCCTCAATCTTGGACTCTCAAACCTTCAGAACTGTTCTTCATAAATGTCTGTTCTTTATAAGTTAACTGGTCTCAGATATTTTGTTACAGCAACAAGAATAGACTAAGACAATTTGCTTTTGCACTTTTGATTTTAGTCATTTGAGTCTCTTTCTTAGTCTAGCTAACGGTTTGTCATTTTTGTTGATCTCAGAGAATTTACTTTGGTTTTATTGATTTTATTAGTTTTTTTCTTTGTATACCCCGTTTCATTTATTTCTGCTTTAGTCTTTATTATGTCCTTCTGCTTGTTTTCAGTTTAGTTTGCTTTTTTCATTTTAATTTCTTAAAATGGAAGTTTAGGTTATTTATTTGAAATCTTTCTTCTATTTTAATTTAATTTAATTTATATATTTATTTTGAGACAGAGTTGCACTCTTGTCACCCAGGCTGGAGTGCAATGGCGCAATCTCAGCTCACTGCAACTTCCACCTCTGGGTTCAAGCGATTCTCCTGCCTCAGCCTCCCAAGTAGCTGGGATTACAGGCACCAGCCATCACGCCTGGCTAATTTTTTGTATTTTTAGTAGAGACGGGGTTTCACCATGTTGGCCAGGCTGGTCTTGAACTCCTCACCTCAGGTGATCCACCTGCCTCGGCATCTCAAAGTACTGGGATTATAGGTGTGAGCCACTGCACTCGGCCTTTCTTCTATTTTAATACGGGTGTTTACAGCTATACATTTTTCTTAAGCACTGCTTTCACTGCATTCCACAAGTTTCAGTATGTTGTGTATTTGTTTTGATTTGTCTCAAAATATTTTCTAATTTCCATTGTGATTAATTGATTGGTTATTTATGAGTGTATTATTTAAATTTCACATAGTTTTGAATTTCCGAATTTTTTTGTTATTGATTTGTAATTTAATTACACTGTGCGCAGAAGAAGTATTTTGTATATCTCAGTTCTTTTAAATTGTGGCTTGTGTTATGGCATAGCATATGGTCCATCCTGGTGAATGTTCCATTCACATTTAAATAGAATGCATATTCTGCTATTGTTGAGCGGAATGTTCTGTAGATGTTAGGTCTAGTTGGTTTATAGTATTGTTCAAATCTTTTTTTTTTTTTTTTTTTGAGACGGAGTCTTGCTCTGTCGCCCGGGCTGGAGTGCAGTGGCCGGATCTCAGCTCACTGCAAGCTCCGCCTCCCGGGTTTACGCCATTCTCCTGCCTCAGCCTCCCGAGTAGCTGGGACTACAGGCGCCCGCCACCTCGCCCAGCTAGTTTTTTTGTATTTTAGTAGAGACGGGATTTCACTGTGTTAGCCAGGATGGTCTCGATCTCCTGACCTCGTGATCCGCCCGTCTCGGCCTCCCAAAGTGCTGGGATTACAGGCTTGAGCCACCGCGCCCGGCTGTTCAAATCTTTTATACCTTTGTTGATTGTCTGCCTGGTTGATTCAGATAATTTTTGGCACTCTAATGCTACCTTAAAAAGCCACCGCAAACCTCAGTTGTCATACAACAATCCACATTTAGCTCACAAGTCTGTGGGGTTCGGCTAATCTGGGTTGGGCTTCCTTATGTGTCTGCAATTAGCTGTTAGCTGTGGGTTGTCTGAAGGCTCAGATGATCTTAACTAGGCTTGCTCACATGTCTGAGGTTCAGCTGCCTATAGACTGATCTAAGATGGCCTCAGCTAGAACAATTGAACATTTATTATGTTGAGGTAGTTTCCGTCTAATCCTAGTTCGATGAGTTTTTGTTTGTTTGTTCATTTGTTTTTTGAGATGGAGTCCTCGCTCTGTCTCCCAAGCTGGAGTGCAGTGGCATGATCTTGGCTCACTGCAAGCTCCGCCTCCCGAATTCAAGTGATTCTCCTGCCTCAGCCTCCCAGTAGTTGGGATTATAGGCGCACACCACCACCCAGCTAATTTTGTATTTTAGTAGAGACGGGGGTTCACCATGTTGGCCAGGCTTGGTGAACATCAGGTGATCCACCAGCCTCAGCCTCCCCAAGTGTGTGAGCCACCGCATCTGGCTGGGTTTTTTTTGTTTGTTTTTTTGTATTTTTTTAATCATGAAAGGGTGTTGAATTTCATCAATGCCTTTTCTGCATCAATTGAGATGATCATGTGATTTTTGTTTCCTTTATTCTGTTAATGTGGTGTATTGCCTCAATCGTTGTATCTTAAACCAGCTTTGCAACCCAGGAATAAATCCCACTTTGCCATGGTGTGTAATCCTTTTAAAATACTGCTGTATTTAGTTTGCTAGTATTTTCCTGAGGATTTTTGCATCAATGTTCATGAGGGATATTATAATGGTAGTTTTTCTTTTTTGTAGTGTCTTTGCCTTTGATATCAGGGTAATGCTGGTCTCATGTATCAAATTAGGAAGTTTTCCCTTCTCTTTCATTATTTGGAAAAGTATAATAAGGATTGGCATTAGTTCTTCTTTAAATGCTTGGTAGAATTTATCAGTGAAGTCATGAAGTCCAGTGTTCTTCTTTGTTGGGAGATTTTTAAAATTACTGCTTCAATTTCCTTACTTGTTATAGGTCTATTCAGGTTTTTATTCCTTCATGATTTAGTCTTGGTTGGTGTTGTGTTCCTAGGAATTTTTCCATTTCATATAGATTATCCAATTTGTTGGCATACAATTGTTCTTATAATCCTTTTTATTTCTATGGAATCAGTAGTAATGTCCCAACTTTCATTTCTGATTTTAGTATTTTGTCTTTTCTATGTTTTTCCTTAGTCCATCTCACTAAAGGCTTACCAACTTTGTTGATCTTTTCAAAGAAACAATTTTTGGTTTCACTGATTTTTCTCTATTGTTTTTTTCTATTCTCTGTTCTGTATATTGGTCTAATCTTTATTATTTCCTTCCTCCTGGCAGTTTTGGGTCTCGTTTGTTCTTCTTTTTCTAGGTCCTTAAGTTGTAAGTTTTCTAGTTCCGTAAGTGCATCTGGTTCCTTAAGGTTGTTGACTTGGTATCTTTCTTGTTTTTGTAATGTAAGTATTTACAGCTATACATTTCTCCTTTAGCACTGCTTTTGCTGCATTCCATGTTTTGGTATGTTGTGATTTTGTTTTTGTTTGTCTCTGGGGATTTTCTAATATTCCTTTAATTTTTTCTTCCATCTAATGGTTGTTTAGTGTCTGTTTAATTTCCACAAATTTGTAAATTTTCTGGTTTTACATCTGTTACTGATTTCTGACTTTATCCTGTCATAGTTGGAGAAGATACTTTGTGTGACATAGATCTTTTAAAAATCTATTGAGACTTAATTTTTGCCCAAACATATGGTCTATCCTGGCAAATGTCCCATGTGTGCTTCCAAACATATGTGTATGTTCTTGTTGGGTAAAGTGTTCTTTATATGTCTGTTAGATCTAGTTGGTTTGTTATGTTGTTTAAGTGCTCTGATGTCTTACTTATCTTCTGTCTGGTTGGTCTAGCCATTATTGAGAGTGGGGTATTGAAGTCCAACTACTATTGTAGAACTGTCTATTTCTTCCTTCAGTTTTTGCTTTATATATTTTGATGGTCTGTCATCAGGTACATAAATGTGTATAAGTGTTATGTTTTCTTGCTGTTTTGAATGTTTTATTAATATGTTATATTAATATCCTTCTCTGTCTCTTGTAACCTTTTTATAATCTGAAATCTGTTTTTACCTGATATTAGTATAACTACACTTGCTCCCTTTTGGTTACTATTTGTGTGAAATATCTTTTTCCATTCTTTCACTTTCATTCTACTTGTGTCTTTGAATCTAAAGTAAGTCTCTTGTAGACAGCATATAGTTGGACCATCTGTTTTTATTCATTCTGTCAATCTCTGTCTTTTGATTGGAGAGTTTAGTCCAACTTACACTTACTGGCTGGGTGCGGTGGCTCACGCCTGTAATCCCAGCACTTTGGGAGGCCGAGGCGGGCGGATCACGAGGTCAGGAGATTGAGATTATCCTGGCTAACATGGTGAAACCCCATCTCTACTAAAAACACACACAAAAAATTAGCCATGTGTGATGGGGGGCACCTGTAGTCCTAGCTACTCAGGAGGCTGAGGCAGGAGAATGGCATGAACCCAGGAGGCAGAGCTTGCAGTGAGATGAGATTGTGCCACTGAACTCCAGCCTGGGTGACAGAGCAAGACTCCATCACAGAAAATAAATAAATAAATAAATAAATAAATAAATAAATAAATAAAATAATTACTGATTTGGAGGGACTCAGTTCTATCATTTTGTTATTTTTTTCCATATGCTGTATAGCTTTTTTGTTCCTCATTCCCTGCCTTACTATCTTCTTTTGTATTTAATTTTTTTGTAGTGAAATATTTAAATTTCTTTCTAATTTCCTTCTGCATGTATTCTATATCTGGTTTTGTTTGTTTGTTTGTTTGTTTGTTTTTGTGGCTACCATGGGGATTACATGTAACATCCCAACATTATAATGCTCTAATTTGAATTCATACAGCTTAACTTTAGTAACATACAAAACCTCTGCTTCTTTACCATTCTCTCCCCACCCCTTTTGGTTGTTGATATCACAGAATTGTGTCTTTACACATTGTGTGTCCCAAAACATAAAGTTATAATTATTTTAAATTTATTAGTCTCTTACATTATGTAGAAAACAGAATGTGGAGTACAAACCAAAGTTATAATAACCATTTAGACTCATAATTTCTTTAAAAACTATTCATTTCTTAAATCATGTAGAAAACAAAAGTGGAGTTATAAACCATTTTACAATAATATTGGCTTTTATTATTTCTTGTGTGTTTGCTTTCATTGGAATCTTTATTTGTTCGTACAGCTTTGAGTTACTGTCTAGTGTCCTTTCATTTCACCTTGCAGGACCCCCTTGAGCATTTCTTGTAGGGTGGATCTACTGGTAATAAACTTTCTTAGCTTTGGTTATCTTGAGATGTCTTAATTTCTCCTTTGTTTTTGAAGGATGAATTTGCTGGATGTAGGATTCGTGGTTAACAGTTTTTCTTTTTCTTTCTTTTAGCACTTCAAATATATTGCCCAGCTGCTTCCTGGACTCCAAAGTTTCTCATGATAAATTCGCTGATAATCTTAATTAGAATCCCTTGTGTGTGACAAGTTGCTTTTCTCTTTCTGCTTTGAAGATTCTCTCTTTGTCTTTCAAAAGTTTGATTGTAACATGTCTCAGTGTGGGTCTCTTTAGTTTATTTTACTTCTTGGGTGTCTATATTCACGTCTTGTATCGAATTTATCATGTGTATATATTTGTGTAACCACCACCAAAATCAAAATAAAGAACAGCTTCATCATTGCAAGGCTCCCTTGTGCCACCCCTTTATAGCCACACCCACTGCCCCTTCCCCTCATTCCTAATTCTTGACAGCCATTAATGTGTTCTCCATCTCTATAATTTTGCTACTTAAGTAATGTTATATAAAAGAAATAATACTGTATGTAGCCTTTTGAGATAGGCTTTGTTTTTTTCAACTCAGCATAATTCCCATGAGATTCATCTAGGCTGTTACACGTATTAATAGCCCACTCCTTTTTATGACTGAATCCTAGTCCATGGTATGAATATACCAGTTTGCTTAACCACTTGCCCACTGAAGGATACTGGGGCTATTTTCAGTTTTGCAATATTATGAATAAAGTGGCTATAAACATTTGAGCATAGGTTTTGTGTGACTATAACTTTTCATATCTCTGGGATAAATGCCCAAGAATGTAATTGCTGATTTTATTCTTTTTTAGAGAGTATCTTGGATCATCTGGGCTCTTTACTCTTTCGCATATATTTTAGAATTGTCTTCTCAAAATTATGAAAAACATTTTAGAGTTTTGATAGAAATGGCATTGAATCTATGAGTCATTTGGGTGAGAATTTAGGATATTGAGACTTTCTAGCCATTGATAATATTTCTCTCTTTTTACTTAATTCTTCTTGATGTATTTCAATAAAGCATTATGATCTTCTTTGTATCAGTACTGCAATTATTCCCAGGTGCCTGTATCAGTCAGGAAAGACTGGTTGTGCTATGGCAATAAAACAACCAAAAAAGTGTATTTCTTCCTCATGCTACATGTTCATCATGAGTCAGGGGGCTCTATTCCACATTCTACTTTTTTTGTATATGTTTTTTCACCTTCTAAAACCCTTAGAATGTTCCACATTTTTATCATTCTTACTTTGGGGCTCAGCCTAAAAGGGAAGCTACTATAGAACATTGCCAGTTGTGGAGGAAAAAGGGAACTTGGAGAAGCATACACCGGCTCTTGGGCTTCTGGCTGGGAGTCTGTCACTTCTGCTCACTCTGCATTGGCTAAAGCAAGTCTAAGGCTGACACTTGTCATATCATGTCTCTTTCTCTCTCTCTCTCTCTCTCTCTCTCTCTCTGTGTGTGTGTGTGTCTGTTTCTGTCTCTGTCTCTCTCCACACATACACACACCCTCTCCAAGCATCTTGGGAGCCCTGAGTCAGCATATAAGAAGTCTAGCTACCCTGAAGCCACCATGCTAGAGAGATCATATGTAAAGACCTCACAGAGATAGCAAGAGATACCTCCAAAACTGAGCTAGCAAGTGTTCTTTCTTTTTCTATCATCCATAAAAACTCCTGTAAGATTGAAATGATCTTCTCCTTGAAAATTTCATGTAACTCACCTGGAAAATATCTGGGCTTGGTATTTTCTTTGAGGAAACACTTTAAATACTGGTTGAATTTCTTTAATTATTATAGAGCTATTCATTCTGCCTTTCTAGTCTTGAATCTGTTTTGGTAAATTATATTTTCTAGGAAGTTTTCCATATCATCTATGTTTTGAATTATTGGCATTGATTTGTTTATACTTTTATGTTTAAATGTTCACTATAACCATAGTTACACATTTTATCTCCTTTTCCATTTTCAGTATTGCTTATCTGTACATGCTTGCTCTCTCTCGCTCTCACTCACTCTCTCTCTCTGTCTCTTAAATTTTTCCAGAAGTCTTTCAACTTTCGAAGAATCAGTTTTGGCTCTGTTGATCCTCTGTTTTCAGTTTCATTACTTTCTCTACTTATTGTTATTTTTTTGTTCCTACTACTTTCCTCATGTTTATTCTGCTGGGTTTTTTTTTTTTTTTTTTTTTTTTTTTTTTCTGATTTTCCAAGTTGGAGATTTAGCTCATTATTTTTATCCTCTCTACTTTTTAAGTTATAAGCATTTAAAGTGATTAGTTTCCGTCCGGGCAAGGTGGCTCCTGCCTGTAATCCCAGCCCTTTGGGAGGCCACGGCGGGTGGGTCACCCGAGGTCTGGAGTTTGAGACCAGCCTGGCCAATATGGTGAAACCCCATATCTACTAAAAATACAAAAAATTAGCTGGGTGTGGTGGCAGGCGTCTATAATCCCAGCTACTTGGGAGGCTGAGGCAGGAGAATTGCTTCAATCCTGGGGGCAGAGGTTGCAGTGAGCTGAGATGGCGCCATTGTACTCCAGCCTGTGCAACAAGAGTGAAACTCCATTTCAAACAAACAACAACAAAAAAGGTAATTAGTTTCCAACCTTTTCGGTGTTGAAGTCTTAATTTCAGCAATTTTATTTTTTATTTCTAGAATTTATGTTTGACATTTTTTCATATCAAGGCCATTTTTATAGTCTTTTGTTCCTTTATCATATTTTAAAATCTTTCTTAAAAACCTGTCAGTTCCTCATTTGTTTTACTTCATATGGTCATGTCAATGCTGAAGTCTTTGCGAGTCTGATTTTGTTGTTAATTTCTCTGCTGACTTTCTTTTTTTTTTGAGACGGAGTCTCGCTCTGTCGCCCAGGCTGGAGTGCAGTGGCGCTATCTCAGCTCACTGCAAGCTGTGCCTCCCAGGTTCACGCCGTTCTCCTGCCTCAGCCTCCCGAGTAGCTGGGACTACAGGCGCCCGCCACCATGCCCGGCTAATTTTGTTTTGTATTTTAGTAGAGACGGGGTTTCACCATGTTAGCCAGGATGGTCTCAATCTCCTGACCTTGTGATCCGCCCCCTCGGCCTCCCAAAGTGCTGCGATTACAGGTGTGAGCCACCACGCCCGGCCTCTTTGCTGACTTTCTCATATGGTGTCTTTTCCTCATGTGTATCCTATAACTTTCATTGTGATCTCATGTTTGTTGGAACTGCACCTGTGAATAATCTTTGAAATTTACATTAAAGGTGTATTCCATGAGAAAGGATTTGTTTTTCCTCTGCTGAGTGCATTAGGGACACACCAAACTTGGGACCACTTTACATTCTTGGCTTGGAATTGTTTTGACCAGGCGGGTAGCATGAATTTTGGCACCAATGCTTTGTGAAGGACAACTTAATGCTTATGAGTTATTTTGGGGGAGATTTTATTTCATTTTAGTCAGAGCTGTGTCCTTCTCCTTTATGAGACAGGCTTTTCTTTCTAGTTCATTCTTTCACTGAGAGGATAGCCCTTTGGGGGTCCTGACTTTATGGAAGATTTTACAACCAGTTCTCCAGCTTGCAAGGGCACTAAGCTTTGCCTTTGGTTTTATAGCATAGTTGATAGTGATAGGTTACTGAGGCTCATAAGATGCCCATTGGAAAGCTGCTGAATTCAGTGCTCATTCACCCACTGGATTTGTGCTGTTGATTTATTTTGGACTCTGAGGAATTCCCTTACTCTCTTGCCAGCTCAGCTATGCATAAAAGAGATTTTAAAAGATTTTATTCAGTACTTTAAGGAGTTTTTTTAGTAGGAGGGTTTTTTGTTTTGTTATGTTTTTAATGATAACTTGTCTTCTATGTTGCCAGAATGGAAGTCCCATTTATTCTTCAACCCACTCCAGTCTAGTTTCTATCTCTACCACTTCACTAAAACTGCTCTTGTTGAAGCTATCAACCATCTCCATGTTGCCATATTCAGTGAACCTTTCAGTGCCTTTGCCTTATTTAACCTACTAGTAGTATTTAGCACATTTTATCACATCCTTTTTCTTGAAACATTCAAAAAGTAGTTACAAATGACATTAAAATTCTCTTTATGGCTTCAAAACATATTGTTTATTTCACTGCATCATGATACATCAACATTGGTACTGAATACATATGTATATTAAGTATTTAATAACATTGGAATCAATATAATTCATGGTAAAGTATTTTCAAAATCTTTAGGTTCCTTATGTGACATCTGACATTTACTCATACAAAATGAGATCAAAGCAATATACTGAGGTTAGAATAAATATATAACTAACATTCAGTTTATTATGAACGTATCTATTCTGTGAATAGAATATTCACAGAATATTATGATGTAATACCTATTATGTAATACTATTATGATGTGATACCTCTCCTTATAGTAATAATCACCCTGAACCATCAGTAAGTCATTAATATGTCATAACTAGAAAAGGGTAAGTTTTTGGTAAGGATATCAATTAATAAGCACAGCTAGCCACTGCAGATAATAAACTTAAAATTCCTTAGGTTGGCATTCAGGTCTTAACTTATTCCTCCAGCCTTATTACTCCCAAGAAAAGTTTACCTTTCCCAACAATGTGGTCTAGTTCTACTCTGAATATGCTTATCTGCTTTTAAAAAGTTATTTATAGAGACAGGGGCTCACTATGTCACCCAAAGGGAAGATCACCTGAGGTCAGTAGAGTGCAGTGGCACAATTATAGCTCACTGTAGCCTTGAACTCCTGAGCTCAAGCAAGTCTCCTGCCTCAGTCTGCCAAAGCACTGGGATTACAAGAGTGAGACACCATGCCTGGCCTGCTAATTTACTTTTCTACCTATGCATCTTCATTTATGTGCTTCCCTTCCATGTTCTCCTCCACTTTTCTCTAATTCTGCCCAAATTTCCATTCTTTCAAATTGTACCTATTAAATTCCTCCACTTTCAGGAAACCTTCCAGGCCATTTTAATAATCATAGGAAACTCCTGACCTAGCTCCTAATGGTCCGCACCTCTGGTATTAGTGCTCTTGTATAATCCTCTCCCTCTGAGTGTGGGCTGGACCTAGTGACTTGCTTCTATAAGCAAATAAAATACAACAGAAGTAATGAGATGTCACTTCCACGACTCCTATCTTGCTAGTACTCTCTTTCTTGCTGGCACTCTCTCACCCCTTTTGCTCACTCTGATATTGTAAGATGCTTCACAGACAGGCTTACCTGGCTATGACCTGAAGGAGGCCTCAGTACAACAACTCATGGGGAACTGAATCCTGCCAATAACAATGCAAATGAGCATGAATGCAGATCCTTTCCAGTTGGGTCTTCCAATGAGATCACTGCCTCAGTCAGCACGTTGATTGCAGCCTTGTGAAAGACTCTGAAGCAGAGCACCCAGTTAAGCCATGCCTGAACTGTGAGGTAACAAGTATACATTATTTTTAGCCACTACACAGCAATAGATAATGAGAACACCAATGTATATTGAGTATCCCTTCCTTCAGACTCTAAGAACTGATTATCCTGTTTGTTATTATTATAAAAGATACACACATGCATGGTGAAAAACTCAAACAGTACAAATGGTATAAAGTGAACAGTAAAAGTCTTCCCTCAACTTCCTCCTGCTCACCCTCTAGACTAGGCATTATCAATCATTTCATAGATATCCTTCAGAAGTGTTCCAACACAAGTAGGATCACACTATACATACTGTCCTACAATTTATTTCACTTAACACTTTGTCTTTCCATACAGATCTATAACACTTTTTGAAATACAAATTATATTCATTGCTTTTTTCTGCTTATGAAAACGATACATGGTCTTAGTTGAAAATTTGACATATACAGAAAAGCATTAAAAAATTGTGCCTCAGTCAGGCACGGTGGCTCACGCCTGTAATCCCAGCACTTAGGGAGTCCGAGGCAGGTGGATTTCGAGGTCAAGAGATCGACACCAGCTCTACTAAAAATACAAAAATTAGCTGGGCGTGGTGGTGGGCACCTGTAATCCCAGCTACTCTGGAGGCTGAGGCAGGAGAATTGCTTCAGCCTGGGAGGCGGAGGTTGAAGTGAGCTGAGATCGCACCTTTACACTCCAGCCTGGGTGACAGAGCAAGAGTCTGTCTCAAAAATAAAAAATAAAATAAATAAGTAAATAAAATAAATAAATAAAATAAACAGGAGAACAAACATTGTTTAAAAGTAAACCCTAAGCCTACATTTAGGACCATTCTTTAAATCATTCAGGGAAGAAATTAATAATGAACCCTGATCTGTAAGCAAAATGTCCTTTTATATGAAAAAATGCACTTTTAGGAAAATAAAACACCTAATGCAAGAGAAATAATGATAGCTATTGCCTATCATAGATTTGAACTTACTTAATGCAAATGGTTCTAATGCATTATTCAAAGTATTTCCTTATTACTCTTGTATTTAGCCGGAGTAGATTAAAGCCAGTTGTTATTGTGTTCTTGGTTTCCAGTTTTTCTTAATGTCCCAAAGGTAAAAAACACAACTTTTCTTAGAGTATTTGGAAAAAGATTTAAGCTAATTTGGTTGCTGGCAGCAGATATTCTCCAGTGCATTTTTATTCCAGGAAGAACCATTTAGTCTATATTCTACTAGAAGTAATGTAGTTATCACAGGAAAGAACCTATTTTACCTAATGGCATATTTAATAAAAGTGAAGCCTACTTTATATAACTGCCTTCCCATCTCAAGAATCAAGGATGTTCGCAATGGAAGTTTAACCTATTCACAGTTTCATAAACTTCTTAAAGATCAACCCCAATCTGAGCAGTTGTACATGGCTTTAGGGAGGCCAGCCAAGTCCCTGCTCAGTGAATGCTATTGGTGATCAGAAATGCCAGGTGAGGAAAAATTCCCGTGTGCTCACATCTCTTGGCTGGTTTGCTATCCTGAGAATCCTCTTCGTCATGCTTTCCCATGACTTCATAAGAAATGGGTAAAACACTGAATTACATTAGCATAAAAATTGTGGGTATATTTCAATCTATCTTTCGGTTTCTTTCTTGTCCCCCACCCCCTGCTAATATTTATGTCCAATTTTCAAGCTGGCAAGAGACCTTGAGTAGCTGAAAGTAGATTTCTAAATGACACTCAAAACTAAAAGGGCAGTGTGGAATTGCCAGGCCTGGTGGCCTAAAATCAGGCCTTTGAGTCTTGACTCTCCTGGGTGACATCTTTATGACCCGCCTGGGTCATGTCCTGAAACCACCTGAGCTTCAGTTGCCCCATCTACAAAACTGGGCTAGTAATATCTTTCCTGCTCACTTCATAGGGTTTTTATGAGGATTAAATAAATCTAGAAAAGGGCTTTGGAAATGGAAAAGGGTGAGATAAAAATGTTACTTATTACCCACATAGCATCTGAACTGTTTCTGAAAATTTCCTTTATTCTTTAGAATTTATACACCTAATACCATTTGTATAAGGCTCAGTTATTTCTGTGCAAATTCAGTAGAACAGCTTCCTTACTTCCCTTCTAAGTAAACAACAAGAGCAACAAATGTACAGTTTTAGATATCTAAGGGTAATGTGTTTCCCTTATGCGGTTGGAACTCTGTTTTAAGCCAAAGGCCTTCCTTGTTGCCTGCTGTTCACAATAAGCTACATGTTAACAAATAGCACACCACTTCCTGGACAGAAATCTTTTAGTGATCTGCTCTTTTTCCTGGGTGTTGGCATTTTCTTCACAACCCACCTTGGAGTTTGAGAACAGTGCTTCCCTGGGCACGGATTACAGCTTTGGCATCCACTAGGGGCTGGAGTTGCGGTCCTGCTGTCTTTGAGGAAAGGAGCCAGGGAACCAGCTCAATTTGTTGTTCAGCCACTTGGCTGCCGCCCTGGATGGTACAGTTCTTTTATTATGTGCTAGAGTCCCAAAGTGGCTGGGCATTTGGCCCAAAGATAAAACAGGCCATTTTGTTAATAGCTGTGTTTCAGCCCATCAGCTTGGGAAGGAGAATCAAGGCTTTAAGATACTATTTACAATAGCGAATCAATATTCATTATATATGGGAATAAAGAAATCTCAGCTCTCTGTGAAGAAAATTATAGAACTATTCAATGACAATTTTAAAACACTTTTGAAAAGATGAATTATGATCATGGATAGGAGGATTCACTCTCATGTCAGTGGCAATCCCAATAAAATTCCTTTCTCCCTCTTCTTGGCCCCCTACTTCTACCCAAAACGCTGAAGTCCTGTTGGTTCTGCTTCATTTTTTTCCATCAGCCCACTTCTCTCCCATTCTAATTTATTTTGAGTCAGGTTTATTTCTTTTTGAATTACTGAGTCTAATTTCTTTAGATTCATGTTTATTTCTTTTTGAATTACTGAATCAGCCCCTAACTGTTCTTTCCAACTCATTGTTCCACCACTGCAGCCAGCTTTAATTTTTGAAATGCTCATCTGAGCACAAGTCACTTCCTGTCCACCACCCTTCAGTGACTTGGCATCACCCTTGGAATAGAGCCCAAATTCCACAGCAAGAGATCCCAGGCCTCTTCTCAGGGCCCTCTCCGCTTCCACTGCAGCTCTCCCCAGAATGAAGTACTTTACTTCCCCAGGAGGACCCTGCTCCTTTTGCTAGAAACACTTCTTCCCGCCTGTAGGAAAACAACCTGTTGCATGGCAAGAGCAACAGTGAAATAAGAGGTGGGACTTGACTCGGGAGGTGGGGCTCAGACACCAGACCAAATTGAGGATGCTAAAACAGGGTGGGACAAAAGCAGCTTCCCACAAGACACACCCATCATTGTGCCAGTCAGTTTACCAATGCCATGGCAGCACCTAGAAGTTACTGCCCATTTCCATGGCAATGACTCAGTGACCTGGAAGTTACCTTTTCTTAGAAATTTGTGCATAAACCACCCTTAATTTGCATGTAATTAAAAGTGGGTATAAAGGCCACTGCTGAGCTGCCTCTTAGCTGCTAGTTTGAGCCCACTGCCTATAGGGTGTCCCTGCTCTGCAAGGAGCAGTACCTGTGCTACTGCTGCACACGGCCACTTCAATAAAAGCTGCTGTTTAACACCACGGGCTCATCCTTGAATTCTTTCCTGGGTAAAGCCAAGAACTCTCCAGGGCTAAGCCCCAGTTTTGGGGCTCTTCTGTCCTGCATCAATACCATCTTGAAGCAAAACTGCTCTGATGGCTGCTTGACTCCCACATACCAACGTGTTCTGCAGCAGCGTTTTTAAGTGATGCCTGTAGCGTAGATAACCCCTCATAGCTTACCTGGGCCAGGTACGGTGGCTCACGCCTGTAATCCCAGCACTTTGGGAGGCCGAGGCAGGCAAATCATGAGGTCAGGAGATCAAGACCATCCTGGCCAACATGGTGAAATCCCATCTCTACTAAAAGAACAAAAATTAGCCAGGCATGGTGGTGCGTGCCTGTAGTCCCAGCTACTCGGGAGGCTGAGGCAGGAGAATTGCTTGAACACGGGAGGCGGAGGTTGCAGTGAGCCAAGATCGTGCCACTGTACTCCAGCCTGGCAACAGAGCGAGACTCCATCTCAAAAAAACAAAAAACAAAAAACAAACAAACAAAAAATTGCTTACCTGAGCTCCCCAGTGGTTATGAGTTTCAGCAAGAAAATCTGAGATGTGAACACCTCAACATGTCTTTACCCTAAAAGCTTCCTTTGCAAAAGATACTTTCTGGAGGGCCAGTGTGGGGATCCACCATCTATTTTTCTTTTCTTTTTTTTTTTGAGACGGGGTTTCGCTCTTGTTGCCCAGGCTGGAGTGCGGTGGCATGATCTTGGTTCACTGTAACCTCTGCCTCTCGGGTTCAAGCGATTCTCCTGCCTCAGCCTCCCAAGCAGCTGGGATTACAGGCGCCCACTACCAGGCCTGGCTAATTTTTTGTATTTATAGTAGAGACCCCCGGGGTTTTGCCATGTTGGGCAGGCTGGTCTCGAATTCCTGACCTCAGGTGATCCGCCTGCCTTGACCTCCCAAAGTGCTGGGATTATAGCCATGAGCCATTGTGCCAGGCCAGGGATTCACCATCTTGCAGCCACCTGAGACATGGCTTCGGTTCATAAGCTCCTATTAAATATTTCTTTCAGAGAAACTGAATTTGTCAGCCTCTTTCTTCAGAGGCTGTCACCTCCCTTGTCCTTTGGCAGCAGATTCATTCACCACAGAACACTGCCCTGCTCTAACCCATCTGTTCACCTCTTCCCTTTGTCACCTGATTAATTACGTCTTGCTAATTATTCAGAACTACACTTGGCTTTAATCTCTGCTGATCTGCCAAAGCTCAATTAGTTGCTCTTCCTAATGGCCACAAGCCTCAATTTCCTTATCTGCAAGGTAGAGATAATACCATGTATACTCTATGGCTTTGGTGTCTGCCTAGTGGTAGGTAGGGTGACCATACATGCTTATGTCTGTTTTCCCTAAGTCATGTCTGGTTAGTGTCCTCTGAGAATGGAAACCATCTTTAGCCACACCGTTTAATAGGATTAAGAGCTAAGATGGAGTTAATATGTCCTCAATTCCAGGAAATTCTTGCCCAAGAAGATGAAGTGGCAAATAGCTTTGTCGTTTGTTTCAGGAACTTACAGAAAATTCATTTATCGCAATATAGACAACTCAGCTGGCCTTCATCAGGTTAATAGCCTGCTTCTCAGAGCAGGAGGTCACTCAACTGGCTCATCAAATGGCTGTTTACTCCTCAAGGCTGGCTTCAAAACCCTCTCCTCCCTGTATCCACCAATCCTAAACCATTATATTAATATCATGAATTTTGCTCAATTGCAGTCATCCCCGTGCCCCAGGCCCCTGCCTCGAAAGAACCACTTTAAGCCAGACCCTGTAACCCATGTGACTATCCCACCCATGATCTCCTCCTTAGATACTACTAAGACTGTCAAGGGAGTAGTCTTCCTTGCCCCATTAAAAATACATTTAGCTTTGCTGATAAACAAGTTGCTTTTATGATCTCTTTGGGGAAGGAGCAGTTGACACACATTATACTCTCAAAAGTATCCAGTTTGGATGACAAATTAAATGATTCCTATTGTTGTTAATTATATGTTACCATATTAATATGTAACATTTACTGTTCTCATTTAATCCTCGCAGTAATCCTAGGAGCTAGGTATTATTAGGCTAGCATGGTACAGATTGAAAATTAAGGCACAGAGAATTTAAGTAACTTACCCAAGAGCATGTAACTACTAAGGGGAAGAGGTTGGATTACAATCCAAATAATCTGACTCCAGAAGTTGACACTTTTTTAAAAAAAATAGTTTTATTGTTAATCTTAAAATCACAAATTTACAGAAAAGTTTCAAGGATTGTACGAAGAACTCCACCACAGGCCAGGCACGGTGGCTCACGCCTATAATCCCAGCACTTTGGGAGGCCTAGGCGGGTGGATCACCTGAGGTCAGGAGTTTGAGACTAGCCTGGACAACATGGTGAAACCCTGTCTCTGCTAAAAATACAAAAATTAGCTGGGCATGGTGGCGCATGCCTGTAATCCCAGCTACTTGGGAGGCTACTTGGACTGCTTGAACCCAGGAGGCAGAGTTTGCAGTGAGCCAAGATCAAGCCACTGCACACTCCAGCCTGGGCAACAGAACGAGACTCTGCCTCAAAAAAAAAAAAAAAAAAAAAAAAAAAAAAAAAGAACTCCACTACCAAAATTACTGGAGAGTAAGCTGTCAACCTGATGTCCCTTTATCCCCAAATACTTCAATGTGTGATTCCTACAAACAAGGTCATTCTCCTATGTTACCATACTCCAGCCATCGCCATGAGAAACTTGATATTGATATGTAACTATTCTCTAGCCCTCAGATCCTATTCAAGTGTTGCCAGTTGTTCCAATAATGGTCTTTACAGCAGAAGAATCCAGTGCAGAATCACATGTTGTATTTAGGTCCTAAGTGTCTTTACTTTCTTTCAGTCTGGAACAGTTCCTCAGGTTTTCCTTAACTTTCATGACTTTGACACTTTTGAGGATTACGGCTTATTTAGTAAAGTGTCCCTCACTTTGAGTTTGTCAGCTGTCTCTCCATGATTAGATTCAGCTTATACACCTTTGAGAGGAGCATCACAGAAGTGATACTGTGTCCCCATCACATTCCAGTGGGTGCAACAAAATTCTGATTTGTTCCATTATTGATAATGTGTGCTCTGATCACTTGATTTAAGTGGTGTCTGCCAGGGCTTTTCACTGTAAAGTTACTCTTACTCCCTTTGTAATTAATATTTTGCAGAGCAGTATTCCAAAACTATGTAAATATCCTATTCTTCATCAAACTTTCTATTTATTTATTTAATTGATTTGCATCACTTTAGACTCACGTTTCCTATTCATTCAATGGGTTGCAATCTATCTGCTATTACTTCATTACTTATTTTTGTTTTATTTTATTTATTTATTTATTTTGTTTGCTCTGTTGCCCAGGCTGGAGTGCAGTGGCATCATCTCGGCACACCACAACTTCCGCCTCCCAGGTTCAAGTGATCCTCCCACCTCAGCCTCCCAAGTAACTGGGATTACAGGAACGTGCCACCAGGTCCAGCTAATTTTTTGTATTTTTGGTAGAGAGGGAGTTTTACCATGTTGCCCAGGCTGGTCTCCAACTCCTGAGCTTAAGCAATCTGCCCACGTTGGCCTCCTAAAGTGCTGGGATTACAAGCGTGAGCCACTACGCCCGGCCTACTTGATTACTTATTTTGATACCTAAATTGTTCTAGATTTGGTCACTGAGTGTGCCTGCAAACTGGCTTCCATATGATTTTGACATGCTCCATCATTTTCTTTTTTTTTTTTTAGACTGTCTCGCTCTTGTCGCTCAGGCTGGAGTGCAGTGGTGAGATCACGGCTCACTGCAACCTCCTGGGTTCAAGCGATTCTCCTGCCTCAGCCTCCTGAGTAGCGGGGATTACAGGCGCCTGCCACCACGCCTGGCTGATTTTTGTACTTTTAGTAGAGACAGGGTTTCGCCATGTTGGCCAGGCTGGTCTGGAACTGCTGACCTCAGGTGATCTGCCTACCTCGGCCTCCCAAAGTGCTGGGATTATAGGTGTGAGCCACCATGCCTGGCCACTCCATCACTGTTTTAAGCAATTTCTTGTTTTGGTAGGTGGATAAAGAATTTTTACTTATATGAAAGGCTGAATAAGGTATATCTAGAATTTAAGTTAATTGCATTTGCTCAAAAGATGGTATTTTGTGTTAAAATGAAATATCCTCCCAGAATTTTACATCATGCGGCATGAACAGATATTTAATGAGAGCACCTATTTCTCAATGGGAGCTCTCACAGAGCGTCTTGTTACAGCAAGAGAAATGAATTTGTTCCATGTTTTCTCCATTAGAAGACTATAATTAGAAACTAAGCCTTTGAATAGCATTTTTATCACCCTTAATTTTCAGTTTCTCATTTAAAAAATCCATGTATTTGTTGTTCTGTGAAAAATTTATTAATAGCTCTGCAAATGCTCCACTGCCCATAGGAAAAATATTGTATATTTAAATAGTCTTGGCTGGGTGTAGTGGCTCATACCTGTAAACCCAGCACTTTGGGAGGCCAAGATGGGAGGATCACTTGAGCCCAGGAGTTTGAGACCAGCCTGGGCAATATAGTGAGACTCTGTCTCTACAGAAAAAAAAAAAAAAAAAAAGTCCTTTCAGGCTCTTGAGATTGAGCACCTCCCTGCTCTGGCCTCTGCACTGGGTATGTACTTATCTGCATGCAAGTTCATCCCCACTATCCTGTAGCGAGCACCTCGGGGTACGGCTTTTATATCTGCTCGGACCCCTCTTTGGGCCTGGTATGCTCCAGATACCTGGTAAGTGCTAGTTGGACAGACTGGGTGGCCATGCACTGTGTCTCGCTTCTGCCCACAGGATGGCAGCATTTACTCAGGGCTCCGGCCCCACTAGGGGCTTGACTCTGGGAATTCATAAGACCTGGTTTCTTCCTGAAATGAAAACAGTGCTTTAGGTCTCTTCCTATGAAGGAACCCTCCATAAACTAATAGACAGTGTTATTTGCCCACCCCCTCTTCAATGTACTTCGTGGAAAATGACATCTTTGAGGTGAATGACACAATGTTTTTGGACTATAGGCATCCATCCTCAAAGGGCTATCTAGGTCCAGAGTTGGTGTTAGCTAAAACTGAGCAAGCAGGCTGAACTCAGCAGCTCATTCTGTGTACAAGTAATTTAATGTAGAGAATTATTAGTGTTATTTAAAGATAATGGAGGAAAAAGGAACTATTGAGCACTTGCTGTATGCTGTATGTTTTAAACCAGGGGTTCTCAAATTGAGTGGGCATCAGAATCACCTAGAAGGATTGGCTAAAACAGACTGGCTTCGCATGGTAGCTCACACCTGTAATCCCAGATACTCAGGAAGCTGAGGCAGGAAGATCACTCAAGGCCAGAAGTTGGAGATCAGCCAACTTCTTAAGAAAAACTTAAGAAATTAGCCAAGCATGGTGGCATATGCCTGTAGTCCCAGATACTCAAGAGGCATGGGTAAGAGGATTGCTTGAGCCTAGGAGGTCAAGGCTATAGTAAGAGATGATTGCACCACTGCACTCCAGCCTGGTGACAGAGCGAGACCCTGTCTCAAAAAACAAACAAAAAACCACAGATTGCTGGCCCCCACCCCCAGAACTTCTGATTTCGTAGGTCTGGGTTGGAGCCTGAGATTTTGCATTTTAAGAAGTTCTCAGATGATGCTGATGCCGCTGGTCCAGAGAATCACTGCTTTAAACAATCACATTTCATTCTTAGCAGTCCTTTTAATGGATATTTTTGTCCCCATTCTGCAGATGAGAAAACTGAGATTCAGAAGCTTAAATAACTTGCCTAATGACACACCCTAGTCAGTGGAGGGCTGGAATGTGGACCCTGGTAGGTCTGATGCCAAACTCTTGCTCTGTCCACTGCACTGTTCTGTAAGAAAAAGGGAATAAATCATACTTTGGGGGTTTCTCTGAATCATATGGCTCCAGAAAACATGAAACAATGCCCAACACCAGTGTAGTGCTTTTAATCTTTAAGAGGTTAGCAATAATAATTAATCTTTTCAATTCATCTGGTATGAAAGTAATGAAGCAAACTGCCAACCTGAAATAAACAGCTGGACTTGTGTGTCAGGGGACATGATTCTTTGGACTATTCACTTAAGATTAAAATGTCTTGGCTGGGCGCGGTGGCTCACACCTGTAATCCCAGCACTTTGGGAGGCTGAGGCGGGCGGATCACGAGGTCAGGAGATCAAGACTATCCTGGCTAACACGGTGAAACCCCGTCTCTACTAAAATACAAAATTAGTTGGG
>NW_016804391.1:82908-146580 GCF_001698545.2 Rhinopithecus bieti
GGGCGGATCACGAGGTCAGGAGATCAAGACTATCCTGGCTAACACGGTGAAACCCCGTCTCTACTAAAAATACAAAAATTAGTTGGGCATGGTGGCAGTCGCCTGTAGTCCCAGCTACTGAGGAGGCTGAGGCAGGAGAATGGCGTGAACCCAGGAGGCAGAGCTTGCAGTGAGCCGAGATTGCACCACTGCACTCCAGCCTGGGGGACAGAGAGAGACTCCGTCTTTAAAAAAAAAAAAAATTAAATTAAATTAAAATTTTAAAAAAGATTAAAATGTCTTTGGAAATGAAATATTGATATTATAGGTATTTCAATCACTAAACTCCAATTTTGAAACTGGAATATAAGGTGAAAAGAAAGCAGACGTGAGTAATTATAAAATCCATTAGCTTGCCCATGGAGAGAGGGCACCATTTATCTATGGAAATAAATGAGGAAATTAAAGCTGGTGGGCTTTCTCTAGAAGTGAATCAGCAAATTAATGACTCATCTGCAGGGCCCAGCGATTGTTGAGCCGTCAATGCATCAGCTGCGATGACTTGAGAGAATCTGTTCTGTATTTATTACTCGGCAAAACTTTCCTCCAACACCTGCCCCCCAACTTTATATCAAATATTAAAGCCTGATCTCTCAGAGACAGGGATGGATTTTTTTCTAAACATTTGTGGAGAAGGGGGAGGACACGGAAGAAGAGAATTAAGAGAGCCAGCCTGGTTAGAGCTATGGCTTCCAGTCTAGCTGAACACAGTGGTCGCCTCCCTTTGACCAGGCTCCTGCTCAGCTCCTCTTTCTCCTCTACACTCAGCCTCTGCACTCAGCTCTTACCTGGTTGGTCCAAACTGAATAGGCTTGCTCATGCTGGGCTTTCAAATGCACCCAAAGAGGCCTTCATGGAGGGAGAGAGGTGGGTAGGCAGGAGGCCTTCACATTTACAGAGGAGACCAGCTGTGCTGGCCACTTCCAGTCCCAGGCAAGTCTCACCTGCTACCTGGAGTAGCCATCTGTAAAGAGAAACTTGGACTGGGCATGTTGGCTCATACCCGTAATCCCAGCCCTTTGGAAGGCTGGGGCTGGAGGATCACTTGAGCTTGGGAGTTCCACACCACCTGGGCAACATAGTAAGACCTTGTGTCTACTAAAATTCAAAAAAATTAGCTGGGCGTAGTGGGGCATGCCTGTAGTCCCAGCTACTTGGGGGGCGGAGGTGGGAGGATCTCTTGAGCCCGGGAAGTCTAGGCTGCAGTGAGCCCTGATTGTGCCACTGCACTCCAGCCTGGGTGACTGAGCAAGGCCCTGTCTCAAAAAGATAAAAATAAATAATAAAGAGAAACTTGGTTATTATAACCTAATTGATCTGAACTTCCAGAGCCTGCCCCAGACCCAAGGGTCCAAGAGTTTCTGAATGTTTTCTCCCATCTTCTTCCTCAAAAGGGATTACTGTAACCAACCACTTATAAAAGAGATGTGCCTCTATCTGTTACCTGCCAGGATGCTAGGAATAAGGAGTGGGGAGTCAGACTGGGTACCAGAGAGGCCTGTGACCCCAGTGAGTATCACCTACCCTTCCAGCTCACCTGCTGCTGCCCCAGCTCACCAGGAAGATCACAGGTCAATGGCTGGGCTTCAGCCGCTCACCCTTGTGATGTGCACATTACACTTCCCAGGAAATGTGAGCTCACAGGAAAAATAGAGGCTTTTGAGAAACAGAATGACACGAAAGAAAGACCATAGACCAAAACGCTTATACAGACAAAGCCAAAATAATACTTAAAAATACGACTGGGGGTCTGGGGGGTGGGAACCACGACTTTACCCGGCTCTGATGATGGGGTGTGATCTTGACCCCTGGTCCCTCACTTGTTACTAGCAACTGAGCCTAACACAGGTCCCTGCAGCACAGAGCATCCACCGGGCTGGGTTAGGACAGGTATCTCCGGCTGCTTCCCGCCCAGATGGAGGCCGTTGCTGCTCTTCCAGCCAGCAGGAGCTGTCATCACATGACATCTACCCTCTAGAGAATGATTTGTCTTCATTGGAGTTGGTTTCTGCTGCTGTTGTTGCTGCTACCTTTGCCAGCTACTTGGCTCCACCGCAACTCAACCCTGTGCCTCCTCCATTTGACACATATGCTTTAAAACAAACACATTCTTCAACAAACACATATTACAAATGTTTGCATTTCTGTTAATTAGAGAGCAGCAGCAAATAGGAATTTCAGCCCTCCACCCCTTCTCTCAAGGAGTTAAATTTGAGTAAAAACAACATCACTGACAAACATTGTTAATGGATCTATATACTATCTCATATGGACTGAATGTTTGTGTCTCCCCAAATCCATATGTTGAAGCCCTAATCTGCAATGTGATAGTATTGGGAGGTGGAGTCTTTGGGAGGTTATTAGGTCATGAGTGTGAAGCCCTCATGAACAGGAGTACTGCCCTTAAAAGAAGAGACATAAGAGAGATGCTCACATACTCCTTCTCTTTCTCTCTCTCCCTCCCCGACATCAGGGTAAAGCAAGAAAGTGGCTGTCTGCAAACCAGGAAGAGGTCCTTCACCAGAAATCAAATCTTGGACTTCCCAACCTCCAGGACCGTGAGAAATCAATTTATGTTGTTTGAGCTACCCAATCTATGCTATTTTTGTTACAGCAGCTCAAACTAACACACTATTTTCATAGACGATTTGGAAGTGTCTTACTATATTAAAAGACATATAGACTAGAAGTATATATACGTGTATCACGTTTAATACATAGAATATGTAAAATAAAGATAAGAAAAAATCAAGCAATTCACAAACTGTAGCCATTCTGTGCCTCCATTTAATTTATTTCTATTTATTTATTTATTATTATTTTTTGAGACAGAGTCTTGCTCTGTTGCCCAGGCTGGATTGCAGTGGCGTGATTTCGGCTCACTGCAACCTCCACCTCCCGTGTTCCAGTGATTCTCCTGCCTCAGCCCCTGGAGTAGCTGGGACTACAGGCGCCTGCCACCATGCCCGGCTAATTTTTTGTATTTTTAGTAGAGACGGGGTTTCACCGTGTTAGCCAGGATGGTCTCCATCTCCTGACCTATGATCCACCCGCCTCGGCCTCCCAAAGTGCTGGGATTACAGGTGTGAGTCACTGTGCCCAACCCATTATCCCTACTTTACAGAGCATGGAGAAGTTGAGTCTGGCCCAAGGTTAGGCAACTGGTTAGCAGCACAGCTGGCCTTTAGACCCACAGTGTTTGGCTCCAGAGCCCAGGATCTCAGTTGCTGCCCCACACAGCACAGCTTCTTAGCAATGGCCATGCATTAGGATCACTTGGGAAGCTTTGGGAAAAGAACAGTGCTTTATTGGGAAATTCTGACTGGTAGTTCTGGGATGATCCTTGGTAGTTCAGGTGATCCTGATGTTCAGGTTGAGAATCAGTGGGTGTTTAAATAAATGGGAGCTGTTATCATCAGAGTGAGGGAGACAGGGAGGGCTTTATAGAGTGAATCTTGAAGGATGTGGTAGTTTCCTAAACAAAATGTAGATAAGAGCCATTCAAGCAGGGAGAACAACGGGTGCAAAGCCACAGGGAATAAACGTCTATGAAACAGGTTTCTGAAACCTCATTGTGTGTGTAAGTGTGAGACAGGGTAACTGAGGGAGAGGGGGATGAGAAAGGAGGGCAAAAGGCAGAGAGGAGAGGCTGGAAAGGCAGGTTGGGGCTACCATGTGACAGACTTAGAAATCATGCCAAGGCGTGGTGGCGGGCGCCTGTAGTCCCAGTTACTCGGGAAGCTGAGGCAGGAGAATGGCGTGAACTCGGGAGGCGGGGCTTGGAGTGAGCCAAGATCATGCCACTGCACTCCAGCCTGAGCTTCAGAGAGAGACTCTGTCTCAAACAAACAAACAAACTAATCATTTAGGCCAGGCACGGTGGCTCACACCTGTAATCCCAGCACTTTGGGAGGCCGAGGCGGGCGGATCATGAGGTCAGGAGATGGAGACCATCCTGACTAACACGGTGAAATCCTATCTCTACTAAAAGTACAAAAAATTAGCCGGGCGTGGTGGCGGGCACCTGTGGTCCCAGCTACTCCAGGGGCTGAGGCAGGAGAATGGTGTGAACCCGGGAGGCGGAGCTTGCAGCGAGCCGAGATCACGCCACCGCACTCCAGCCTGGGTGACAGAGCGAGACTCCGTCTCAAAAACAGAAAAAAACAAAAAAAACCCCAAACAAATAAAAAAAGAAATTATGCCAAGGAATCTAGACTTTATGCCACAGGCCGGGAGAGCCCCTGAAGAATTTTCAGGCAGAGGAGAGTATAATTTGAGCTCTAGATGGTTCTTATTTAAAAGCTCATCTTTCTGGCTCCAAGAATTTTGACATATTGAAGGAAAATGAACATAAGCAAGAAAAGAGAGATCACAATTTGTAATTAATTTAGCCAGAAGCATCACAGCAATTTTGGTGAGAGAAGAGAGTAGACTGTTGGGTTGAATGCACAGTGGGTGTTATTTCACAGACTTACCTCATTTGGGGGGAAAAGAAAGAAAAGTGAGTATTTTCACAGTGTAGGATATCGGGAGGCACGATTGGGGAGAATCCATTTCTGTGCTGGTCCCCACCTGATGGAAGATGGCAGAGGGGCCTAACTAACTAGCAAGTTAGGTGGGCAGAAGGGCTGAGAGCTGTGGGGAGGAGCTGCAGGCCTGCAAAGGTTACCAGTGTCGGGGAGCTCTGTAGGGGTGAGGTGGGGAGGCAACGCAGCAGACACAGGCCTCTGAGAGCCTCCTCTGCAGCAACAAGGGGCTGCCACCTCCCCAGGGCCGCAGAGTTTTACTTAATGTTCTGGGCTTGACTTTTTTTTTTTTTTTTTTTCCCGAGACAGATTCTTGCTCTGTCGCCCAGGCTAGAGTACAGTGGTGCGATCTCGGCTCACTGCAACCTCTGCCTCCTGGGTTCAAGCAATCCTCCTGCCTCAGCCTCCTGAGTAGCTGGGATTACAGGCGCCCGCCACCACACCCAGCTAATTTTTGTATTTTTAGTAGAGACAGGGTTTCACCATGTCCGCCAGGCTGGTCTCAAACTCCTGACCTCGTGATCCGCCCGCCTCGGGCTCCCAAAGTGCTGTGATTACAGGCATGAGCCACCGTGCCTTGCCTGGGCTCAATTTTTTAATGGTCTTCTTTTAAAAATTCAGATTTCTGTAAAATTAGATTGGGATATTTGTCAGTTCTAACAATTTATTGATGGTTGGGAGGATGATCAAGATTGAAGCAGTAAAGCCTCTTTTTAATCACAGTGCCTGATGTACTTAGATTCCCTGGGTATAATATGAGCCATGTCAGCCACATTCTTGATTTGCAGCCCTTGGGACACTATGTTGAGATTTCCAGCCCTCCTTATTTTATGCTGAGAGTCCGTTGGAGCTAGATATGGCAGAGAAATCGCCATCATTAGATGAAAAGAAACAATGGTTAAGTAAGTCAGCTCCCTCTGGGTAAAACACAAAGCTTGGAAATAATAAGCAGCTCTACACAAGCAACACGAGGCTCGGCTGGGTGTGCCTGNCCATGTCCGCCAGGCTGGTCTCAAACTCCTGACCTCGTGATCCGCCCGCCTCGGGCTCCCAAAGTGCTGTGATTACAGGCATGAGCCACCGTGCCTTGCCTGGGCTCAATTTTTTAATGGTCTTCTTTTAAAATTCAGATTTCTGTAAAATTAGATTGGGATATTTGTCAGTTCTAACAATTTATTGATGGTTGGGAGGATGATCAAGATTGAAGCAGTAAAGCCTCTTTTAATCACAGTGCCTGATGTACTTAGATTCCCTGGGTATAATATGAGCCATGTCAGCCACATTCTTGATTTGCAGCCCTTGGGACACTATGTTGAGATTTCCAGCCCTCCTTATTTTATGCTGAGAGTCCGTTGGAGCTAGATATGGCAGAGAAATCGCCATCATTAGATGAAAAGAAACAATGGTTAAGTAAGTCAGCTCCCTCTGGGTAAAACACAAAGCTTGGAAATAATAAGCAGCTCTACACAAGCAACACGAGGCTCGGCTGGGTGTGCCTGTAGGAGGCGACCTCACATACATTTAATCGTCACAGCAATCCTCTGGCAAAGGTCCCATCATTATTCCCCTTTTGCAGCTGGGGACGCTGAGGCTCAAAGTTGAAGCAACTTTCTCATAGAAGGTTACTAGCTGGTAAGCACCTAAGTCAAGATAAGAATTCTGGTCTAGCTGACTCCAATCCCAGGCTAAGCAGGGCTCTTTTTCCTCATGGAAACTTGCAAGGACTGTTTTCTCTTTTGTCCCTTCTTCTCAGTTTTTAGAAGCTTCTGTCATACGCTCAATGTCAAAGTCCTCTGGAGATAAAAGCTCTGCTCCTAACTGAAGTGTGGGCGTCTTGTCATCTGAACTCCAGATAGCCAGAGGCTCCAGTGTGCCCTGCAGCTCTGCCAGCTTCGCTGGGTGTCAGGTCATTCCTCCCAGTGACCTCAGATGCGAATACACTCTCTATGCCAGTCAGCCACACTGGACCAGAGGGAAAACTGCATTTTTAGGAAGCTGCTTTATTAAGAGATTTTAAAACCATAAAGCATAGCAGGCATACAAAAGAGTGTATAAACACATCCTTATCCAAGTTAAAGGAGAACAAAGTGAACACCTGTGTATTGGCTACCCCCATTGAGAACTAGAACAGTGTCAGGAGCTTAAAATTCCCCTGGCACCCCTCCCCAGCCTCATCCCTCTGCCTCCCCCATGAGGTTCAATGTGTGTATCTTTAAGGCTACTATTTACTTTTGCCTGTGTTTGAAGATCATACCACTGGAACATGCAGATTGTATGCAGAACAAGCCATCTTCCCTGGCTTGCTTCCTCCCTCAACATTGTGAGACTGAGAGTCATGGCTGCTGATGCACACACCTGTAGTTCATCTATTTCATTTTTGTTGTTGCATCATATTCTTTTGGATGACTTCATCCAATGGATTATTATCCATCCTATTCTTGATTTAGGTTGATTCTATTGGTTTTGGGGTTTAGTTTTGCAAATAATACCGTGTCTTTAGATATGCACATATTTAACTTGTCTTAATAATGCCAAATGGTTTTCCAAAGTGCTTATGCCAATTACACATCAACTAGTAGTGGGTGAGAAGTCCCATTGCTCCATATATGATGTTTGGTATTGTCTGATTTTCACGGGTTTTTTTTTGGTCACTGTAGTGGTTGGGAAATGATACTTTGTGATTTCGTCTGCATTTCCTTGATTGCTAATGAAGCTGACCATCTTTTCATGTTTACGGTCATTCGTGATTCTTTTACTGTGAAGTCCCTGTTCCTTGCTTTTGCCTGTTTTATTTTTCCCTCGGAGGGGGAACTGCTTGACTTTGTAAGTTATATGAATTGCAAACATCTCCAAATTTGTGGCTTGTCTGCTCACTTTAAAAAAAATTATGGAACAGAAGGGCTTAATGTAATCTACTCAGATTTGTCAATCATTCCCCTTAGGATCTGAGCTTTTGGAGTCTTCTTTAAGAAATGTTTTCCATTGCCTTCTGAAAATATCACAATTTTCTTTACATTTATGCTTTTAATTCAACCAGAGTTAAATTTTGTATGTAAAATTAGATAACTACTGTTCCAACATCATTTATTGAATATCCCACTTTTCTTCCCCACCTGATTTGCAAGGCCAGCTCAATAATAAATCAAGTTTCCATCAATGTATGAGTCTGTTTATCAGCTCTCTGTTGTGTTCCATTGTTCAATTTGCCTTTCTCTCCCTACACAAAGATCTCATTACCTTAATTATTAAAGCTTTATGACAAACACCTGTGATATATAGTAAGGCAAATCCTTCCACCTTGTTCTCCTTCAGAAATGTCAAAGCCTCGGCTGGGCGCGGTGGCTCACGCATGTAATCCCAGCACTTTGGGAGGCCAATGCGGGTGGATCACCTGAGGTCAGGAGTTTGAGACTAGCTTGGCCAACATGGTGAAACCCCCGTCTTTACTAAAAATACAAAGATTAGCCAGGTGTGGTTGTGGGCGCCTGTAATCCCAGCTACTAGGGGGTTGCTGAGGCAGGAGAATCACTTGAACATGGGAGACGGAGGTTGCAGTGAGTCGAGATAGTGCCACTGCACTCCAGCCTGGGTGACAGAGCAAGACTCCATCTCAAAAAAAATAAATAAATAAAATAAAGAAATGTCAAAGCCTCTTTTGTTTTTATGTAAATTTTACAATCAGTTTGCCATTTTCCATTAAAAAATATGTTTGGATTTTGACTGGCATTGCATTAAAGTTATAGATTCATTTGGGGAAGAATAAACTCTTTATAATCCTGAACATGGATATTTTTTCATTTATTTAGGTTTTCTTAATTGTTCTTTAACAGTATTTCATAATTTTCTCTGTAAAGCTTTAACAAGCCTTTTGTTAGTTTATTGCTAAGTTTTTAATATTTTGGATGCTATTTTAAATGGTTTCTTTTTTTAAAAAATTCATTTTCCAGCTTCTTATTGATAGGGTATAGAAATGTAATTAATTTGTATATGTTGAATTTGTACCAGCAATCATACTGTCTTATTAATTTTAATAATCTATCTTTAGATGCTTTTAAGTAGATGGGTAGATAAACATAGCAGCCGTCAATAATGACAAAATTTTCTACCTTTCTAATCCTTTTCCTCTTATTTATTTTTCCGGCCTTATTACACCACTAGACCCTCCATTGTGGAGGGGGTAACAACAGGCGTCTTGATTTTACCGGTAAGTATGATGTGTGCTTTAGGAAGATATCATTTTGCAGATGTCATTGATTGTATTAAGTTCCCTTTTGTATTAACTTTCTATTGCTGCATAACAAATCACCACAAGTTTAATGACTCAGAGCAATACACATTTATTACCTCAGTTTCCATGGTTCAGGAGCCTGGGTACAGCTTAGCTGGGTTATTTGGTCAGAGTCTCACAAGGATTAGTCAACATTTGGCCAGGCTGCAGTCTTGTCTGGAGGTTCAACTAGAGAAGATTCTTTTCTCTAAGCTCATTCAAATTGCTGGCAGAATTCATTTCCTGGTGGCTACATGACTGGTGGCCCTAGCTTATTACTGGCTGTTGGTCACTCTCGGCTCCTAGTGGCTGCCCACAGTCCCCTGCTGTGGGCCTCGGCAGTTCACAACAGATCTGTTGCATCAAGGCCAGTAGGAAAATCTCACTAGTCCATTAACATGGAATCTTATTTTAAAAAATAAAAAATAAAAAAGCATAATCTTGGGAGTGACATCCCATCACCTTTGCCATATTCCATTGGCCAGAAGCAATGCCCAGAGTTTGTTTTTTAATTTGAATTTACCAACGTTTAATTCATTTTTTAAAAAATCCATTATTGTTAGATTATTTCTCTTCTTTGGTTCATTGGTAAATTTTATTTTACTTTTGTAAGATTAAAAAATAACTTGTATTCTTTGGGTCAAATTTAATTCTGGTATACTCCCCCACCTCCCACACCTGTTTCTAGATTTGGTTTGATCATAGCATGTTTAAGATGTTTGAATCAACAGTCTTAAGTAAAACTTGTCTATAATTTTCCTTTCTTGTACTGTCCTCATCAGGTTCTGATATCAATCCTTTGCTAGCCTCATAAAATGACTTTGGAAGTGGTCTTTTTCTTTTCTTTTGTTCTTATGCTCTAGGAAAAAAATATGTGAATTGGATTTACTTTGCTATTTAAACGTTTGGTAGAATTTGCCAAAATCATCCAGGCCAGTTTTCTTTATGACAAAATTTTGAATCATTCTTTCATTTATAGTTTAAAAAATGATACTATGATTATTCCATTTTTCTATTTCTTCTTGAGTCAGTTTTGGTAAGTAATATTTTTCATTTCCAAATATCTTTTTATCTTTTTAGCATTTGTAGCATCATTCCTAATATGTTTTGTGTTCTCTCTCTCTCCCTTTTCTCCCTTTCTCTGTTTTTCTGTCTCTTGTTTAATCCTGCCAGAGAATTATCAATTTTACTAATAAATTCAAAGGAACAACTTTTGACTTTTGAAAAACCTCATCTAGTGTGAGTTCACTTTCTATTTGTTTCTGCTCTTGTCTCTATTTGTATATTCCACTTTATATGGAAATCTCACGTTAATCTAATTTCTTTTTCTTTTTCCTTTTTTTTTTTTTTTTTTTTTAGATGGAGTCTCACACTGTCGCTCAGGCTGGAGTGCAGCGGCATGATCTCAGCTCACTGCAAGCTCTGCCTCCCAGGTTCACGCCATTCTCCTGCCTCAGCCTCCTGAGTAGCTGGAACTACAGGCACCTGCCACCATGCCCGGCTAATTTTTTTGTATTTTTAGTAGAGACGGGATTTCACCGTGTTAACCAGGCTGGTCTCCATCTCCTGACCTTGTGATCTGCCCGCCTTGGCCTCCGAAAGTGCTGGGATTACGGGCGTGAGCCACTGTACCCGGCCTAATCTTTCTAATTTCTTAAAATTTCATCCAACTCATTTTGAAACACAGCATTTTCATTAATGTTCTGTTTTACATATTTAAATTTTTATTATGATTTATTCTTTGATTCATAAATTATTTATGTTTGTCAACTTCCAAAGGTATTATTTTAGTTACGATTTTTTGCTTACTGAATTTTATTTATGTATTTATGTTTTTCAGGTTCAGCTTCCACCAGGTATGGTAGTTATTTTGCTTTTTTTTTTTTTTTTTGAAATGAAGTCTTGCTCTGTTGCTCAGGCTGGAGCACAGTGGCATGGTCTTGGTTCATTGCAGCCTCTGCCTCCCAGGTTCAAACGATTCTCCTGCCTCAGCCTCCCTAGTAGCTGGGATTACAGGTGGGCACCACCACTCCCAGCTAATTTTTGTATTTTTAGTAGACACAGGGTTTCACCATGTTGGCCAGGCTGGTCTCAAACTCCTGACCTTAAGTGATCCACCTGTCTAGACCTCCCAAAGTGCTGGGATTACAGGTGTGAGCCATTGTGCCTGGCCTGAACTTTGGTATATATCACACTGAAGTCAGATAATTTTGTTTGTATGGTACCATTCCTTTAAAATGTGTTGAACTTGGCTGGGCACAGTGGCTCACACCTGTAATTCCAGCACTTTGGGAGGCTGAGGCAGGCAGATCACTAGGTCAGGAGATCAAGACCATCCTGGCTAACACGGTGAAACCCCGTCTCTACTAAAAAATACAAAAAATTAGCTGGGCGTGGTGGCAGGTGCCTGTAGTCCCAGCTACTTGGGAGGCTGAGGCAGGAGAATGGCATGAACCGGGGAGGCGGAGCTTCCAGTGAGCCGAGATCGTGCCCCTGCCCTTTGGCCTGGGGGACAGAGGGAGCCTCTGTCTCAAAAAAAAAAAAAAATCTGTTGAACTTGCTTTAGTGTCCATTATGTGGTCAATTTTCATTAATATTCAATGTATAAGGAAAAAGTGTATCCTATAGATTTTACTATGTCATTCAATTTTTCTATATCCTTTAGATTTTTATTTTATCTACTTGATCAACTACTTCCTCAGAAAGATGTATTAAATTTTCCTGTTATGGTTGTAGGTTTGTCTGTTTTGTTGTAGTTCTGTAAATGTTTGCTTTACATATTTTAAGGCCATATTATTAAGTGTATTCTATATACTTTAAATTGTTATCTTTTCTTGGAGAACTCAGTGCTTTTTACATCAAAGCCTCCCCCCCCTACCGTCTGGTATTTATTAGCTATACCCACATTTTTAAAATTAAAATATACTTGAATCTTTTACAAATTCACACTTTCAATTTTTCTTTATGCTATGTTTTAAATGTGTTCCTTGTAAATAGCATTTATTTGAAAAATTTAAAACATTTGGTCTGACGATCTTTTTCTTTTGCCTGGAGTCCATAACTTTCGTTGTGAAAATGGAAATATTTGGCTCTATTTATACCATTTTGTTTCATCCTTCCAATTTGTTCTTTTATGTTTTCCCATCCTTTCCTACCTTCTTTTGAATTGATTTTTTTCTCTATTTTTCAAACTCTACTAGTTTGAAAGTTGTAGGCTCTGTTTTATTTATATTATTTTAATTTAAATGATCGAACTATGAAGTTATCAATATTTACCTTCCTTCCAAACAATACTACTATGGTTTGAATGTGTCTCCCCAAAAGCATGTGTAGAAACCTAACCCCCAATGCAATGGTGTCGGGAGGTGGGTCTATGGGGGATATTTTAGGTTATTATGGTAAAGTTCTCATGAATGGATTAATGCCAACTCTTAAAAGAGCTTGAAGCTGCAAGTTCACTCTTGTGCCCTCTCTTGCTCTTCCATCTTCCATCTATGGGATGATGGAGCAAGAAGGCCCTCAAAAGATGCTGACCCCCCAATCTTGGACTTCCCAGTCTCCAGAACTGTGAGCCAATAAATTTCTGTTCATTATAAATTACCCAGGTATTCTGTCATAGCAGCAAAAAATAGATAAAGACAAATACTAAGATCTTAGGTCACTTTTATTCCACTCATCACCCCTTCCTGACTGACAGATAGTTTTCTGCTTTAATCTTTTTTTTTTTTTTTTCCCCCAAACCACGTTGGTTCATTTAACAGAATCTCTTTCTGTGGTTCTTTTCTTCCTCCATCACTCTGCTAACTTAGTGGTCAAAGTACACTCTAAAGTCAATTTTGACATTCCAAATTTTCTTGTTATCCTACTTAATTTTTGTGTTTTAAACTTTTTAAATGTCAGAACTATTGAGATGGCATTTCTCTTTAATTCTCATTCTGGTTACTCCTCTGGGAGACTTGATGTGTGCCCAGGAGGTTGGTTCTTCTCCACCAGGACTCTTTATGTTGGATATGACAGAAAATTCATCTCCAAATGGTTGCAATATAAAGCAAAGTTACTGGTTCACGTAATTAGGAGATTCAGTGGCTCCAAGGATATTACCAAGGGGGTTGTTCTCCAACATCAACAACCAGTTCTCTGAGTCTCCAGACAAGAACAGGCATTCAACAATTCAATTCAATTGTGACACTAACTATCTGGAGTTAGCGTGGACCCCACAGGTGAAGGACTCAGTCCCACAAGTCCGCCTTCCACTTCAGATGCCAGTCACAAGTCCTGACCTCTCATACTTCTGACTGACTGGCTATAAATTAGGGGTTCCCACAACTCCCTCCTCATGCTCAACAATTTTCTAGAATGGCTCACAGAGCTCAGGAGCATGTTTTACTTACGTTTGTGGATTTATTTTGAAGGATATAAATGAAGAGCCAGGAGAAGAGGCATATAGGGCAAGACCCAGAAGGGTCCCAGGCACAAAAGCTTCTATCCCATGGAACTGGGGTATGCCACCTTCTTGGCACATGGATGTGTTCACCAACCTGGAAGTTCTCTAGACTCTTTTGTTTAAGGGTTTTTGTGGAGGTTTCATCCCATAGGCATGATCAATTTTTTTTTTTTTTTTTTTTTTTTTTTTTGAGACAGAGCCTCGCTCTGTTGCCCAGGCTAGAGTGCAGTGGTGCAATCTTAGCTCACTGCATCCTCTTCCTCCCAAGTTCAAGCAATTCTTCTGCCTCGGCCTCCTGAGTAGCTGGGATTACAGGTGTACACCACCATGCCTGGCTAATTTTTGTAGTTTTAGTGGAGATGGGGTTTCACCATGTTAGCTAAGCTGAAGGTTCCAGGTTTCTAATCAGAGCTTGGTCTTTCTGGTGACCAGCTCCAATTTTGGAGTTATCCAGGAGCCCAGCAAGAGTCACCTCATTATAACAAGAAGTGGGTCCTATCACCCAGGGAATCCCATGGGATTTAGGAGCTCTGTGCCAGGAACAAGCGACAAAGACCCAAAATATATTTGTTATTATGCCGCACACGATCCCCATTTCTCTCCTCTCCCCTCTGCCTTTGGTGGTCTTCATCCTCATGTTCCACATGGTGGCCCTCTGTCAAACAAAAGGGTTGCAGCAGCTCCTGACCAAGCAGCACCTCACCTTCCTGGGGCAGAGGGTCTTTTCTGGTCACTGTGGCTCAAGCCCTGGGCTCTGGGGTTCACTTGCTCCCATTGGCCTGATTTGGGCCATGTGCCCATCCCTTGGCTAGGGTGATGAGGTACTCTGATTGTCTTAAGCCTGCCATGGCCCATCAGAGGTCTGGAAGCTGTATTAACCCCACCCAAGTGCATAGTTGGGATGGGGGAAGGGCAAATTCACTAAAGAAAGCTCTGCATGCTGTCGGCAGAGAATGGGGGAATGGGAGCTCTGGAGATAGTGAATAAATGTCCTCTACAGTTTTCTCACATCTTATTTCCAAGTACAGAACTGAGAGTGTCAGTTCCTCTTACTGATGATCTGACCATACTCGTCGAGTATTTTCTCAACTAAATTGCATCCAAACAGGGTCCTATGTTCCCAAATTTGCGAATCAAGTAAACATTGCATTGTTATTCTTGGGAAAAGGTCTCTAGGAAATCCTAAGGGTAAATTTGTTAAGATTCCCAAATTCTGAAGTTTAGGATGAGTTATGTATCTACCTTCTCATTCCAAGAGGTGGGAGGTGAGGAGGGTGTTCTAAGAAAGGGCAATTGAATCACAGCTTACAGGCACTTACAGAAGACCTGACATTTCCCTTTATGAGTGACTGGGATGTGGGTGCCCCATTACTGTATGCATTCTTTCTTGAGAAGTACTTGATTGCTTTTAAGTGATACCTCAGTGTTTGAAAGTAGGAAGCAGAAGAGGTTTGGAAAGGCGTTGTACCTAAGTGAATAGGAAATCGCCCTCAGGTAGTGGTAATGTATTGCATGCATGTTTTCCACCTTTGGTTTTCCAGGGGGGGTAGGAGTGCATTTTAAGAGATGCTATTAAGTGTGACTTATTCTCAGAAAAAATAAAGTATAAATTTCAAATTCATGCTACAAGCAGATTAAGTTAATTTTGGCTAATCTTCGTGTATTATTTGCAGTGGTGACTGCAATGAAGATTAATAACCTTGACCATCATTAGCATAATCCACTGTAATGCTGGATGTAAAATCACATCATTTTAATAATCGAATTTAATGTTTCCTAACCAGTGGGGGCTCTTGTAGTTTTGCAAGTATTAGCTGTGAATTCTTTAAACTAAAGGCAGATAACTTTGAAAATGATCAATGCCTCTGGAATGCAAAATGCACTATGAATTATTTTAACCAGTCACAATATGCATATCTTTGTTTTCTTTGAGAGATTGCTAATGAGGTATATGCATTAGCGGTGTATGCATGTGTTGAGAAGCAGGGGTCTTTTCTTCTTAAAAACATTTGCAGAATGGATAACCAACCATTTTATGAGGATGAATCAAGAAACAGCATGGAGAGGCTAAGGGCAGGCCTCAATTTACCACATCAGCCCAGAAGGCATTCTCAATGTGGCATGAAAAGGTTCCAGTTCACTTTCTGCCCATAATTCTCCATTTGAGTCTGGGCAAATCACTTCTCTTGAATCTCTGTCTCCTACGTGTAAGGCAAGGGCCATGACCTAGATGAATGGCTCTAACAGGCATGGCCTGCCTTCTCATCTGCATGCACATACAGTGCCAGCACCTTGTTTTTGACAGCCATACAGATGAGCCTTTTCCTGGACGCTAAGGGGCCTTTCCTTTTCCCTCAGATTGCTCTATTCCCGTCCGCCTGCAGGGGGTGCTCTTACTCAGAGTCTCCTGAATTCTGAATTAGCATAATTGTCCATTTTGGAAAACTGGGCCCAGTTTTTTTGAGTTCTAATGTCCTGTTTTTCCAGCTTCCACAGTTATGCATGATGTAATAATGGATTGAATTTTCTTTATAATAGGAGACAGCATTTTATTTAATGGTTAAATATAGTTTGGAAGAGATCAATGTGTATAACATAGCAGGTTACCCCATTTTTGTGCATTAGGTTTAGTGAGTTACCTGCTAGCAAGGACAATGTGTTATGTTTAATTTTAACTTTTTTCATCTAGTGAAAAATGTCAGAATAGCCCTCCCTCAATCCTCATCCAGAGCTAAGGCCAAAGGAAGACATTATACCCAGACAGACTGTGTGCCAGGAGAAAGCAGCAGCCAGCTAGAGAAATACCGTGTGAGGGAAGAGTAACCTGGCAGCATCGTTTGTCAGTGCACGTAGAGCCGGACTGCAGATCAGCACAGTCCCATGGGGCCAGGACTGAAGAGACATGAGGGCAAGATGAAAAGGAGTCAAGCTTCGGGTAAATCACCATCTTTAGAAAAACCTTGCCCCCCTCCCACTCTCCTCTCCTCCCCTCTCCTCGCCAACTAGGGGGAGGGGAGAGATCCAGGAGAGGGCTGTGCCAGGCTAGGCACTGGTGGCCTCACCTCAGCAAGCTCTGGATCAGTGGTGCGCAACTCAGGGCACCCATTAGAACCACCTGTGGTGCTTCAGGGACATGCCCAGGTGTCACCCAGACTCTGCTTCTGAGTCTCCATGGATTGAGAAACCTGACTTGGGGTTTTCAAAAGCTTCTAAGATGAGTCTACTGAGACCCTCTGCTCAGCTAAATGGAAGCACTGTGTTGAACTGCCTGATACTTTACTTGAACATAGTTACAAGTTTGCCTTATCACACATCAGTGTGTCTAGATATTCTCATTGATGAACAGCCATTCACCTTAGGAGCGGCTCTCACTCTCTCTAGGTGGTTAAAACTGGGTTTGGTATTAAGGCCTTCCATGTGTCTCCATGTTGGGGGGGCCAGTCTCCTGAGTCAACACTACCATGAAAGCCACAGCAGTTCTGGCCTTGCTGAAAGAAGCAACCTTTTCCAGGGGACACTGTTTCCGATCTAAATTAAGATTTCCTCTTTTAAAAAATCTTGCTTTCACAACTATACACGTAGGGAAGGAAGAAGATAAAATTAAAGGAAATCAGTCGCTTACGGTTTTGGTTTTTTGGTTTTAGTCAGTTCTCTTCTTGTTTTTATTTAATGCCATCATATTATATTAGCATATGCCATAACATTTAAAAATGCCCATTCTCTCCAGCTTCAGTTCAAAAGGGAGTGGGGAAGGCCATCGACTAAGCCCACCTTCAAGGTCACACTCCCATACTTTGCACAGAGAAGAAAACACAGTCTCCCATCCAGATCCTCAGACCCACACACCAGTCCACCACTCTCATTCCAGATGCTCTAAGCCTGGGTCTGGACACATGTGGTCAACATACATCCTGGATCTGACAAATCCAATGGTGGCCAGCGGTAGAACTGAAGCCTCTAAGTTTTCATTCACTCCCAAAGTGTGCTGAGAAATCCTAGGCTGTTTTTTCCACTTAGTTCCTGTAGATGAGTCATTTGCTCCTCAGTTTTCTATGGCCCAATTTTCCCACTGGAATAATGGGAATAATATGTCATCCACCTTACAGGGCGATGACTAATATATTGGCATTTGAGGTCCTTAGATGAAAAGTATTACTGTATATAAGTATAAAGTATTATTATTTAATAATCACTGAGTTGGTCAATGTATTCATTCATATGGAGTTTTTGGAGGAGAGTTTTAAGGAATGAGAGCAGTAGAAATGCAGCTAGATATATTTTGAAAACATTTTTTAGGTCTACCAACTTAGAAAAGTCCCACATATTACATACCCCTTCTAAAGCACCTAATTTGCATTTTTATTATTATTATTATTTGCCTAGAACTACAGAAAAATTTACGGGAAGGAAAGTAAGGGTACAGGGTTTTCAACTTGGAGAAATTCATTTCCCATCCCCTGGCTGCCAAGCCTTCCTACTCACAATTCCACAAATGTGCCTGCAGCTGTGAGGACAGCTGGAGAGATCTGTCATCTTTCTGGTCACCTCTGACATTTTGCAATGTCTCTTCTGATTGACACTGTATACAGGGCATAACCTCTCTGACTTGGCCCTGCCTATTATGAAAGTGTCACCATGGGGGCAGGGAGCTAGAGAGCTTTAGTTGGTTTAAAGAAGTATAATGTGTCCTTGAGCTTTGAGCACGGCAGTGGAAACCTGGCGACTCTTCCTGGAGCTCTAGGGACTTCTAACCAGAGCAAGTTGGTTCATTACAAGCTGTTATACCATAGAAAGAGAAGACCTTTGGCTAAGGTAGAGAAAGGCTGACTCATACAGGCAGTTGTATAACTGTAGACAGGCAGGGCCCATGGAGCTGTGGAGAGTTCACTGGACTCCTCTACCTTCTAAGACACAGGTTCCCACCTGATTCAGGGAGAGAGACTTCCCACTAGTCCACCTTCTGTGTGTGTTACTAAAAGGAAGCCATATTTGGAGCTGGTCTAAGCTCCAGCCCCTGCAATTTCATTTGCCTTTCCTTAGTAAGGAACACAGTAACAATGCGAACAAAACCACGCAGAGCATGTGAAGACCGGGCCCTTCTGATGCTGATGTGTGGAGAAAACTGGATACTAGACTGAACAAATTTTTAGCTGTTGACTTATGGGAACCACAGAAATGGATTGAAATAAAACTTACAAAATCACTGTAACCACTCTTATTTATGCATTACCACCAAGGGAAAACGAAGTCACTGAAACAGAAAATGTTTTCCAAAGGAAAATCAGTTTCCTCTTTGGTGACCTGAGAAAGTTTACCATAACTCCATTCAAAACCTTGAGGCACTTGACTTTTTTTTTTTTTTTTTAATATCCTTTACCTTGTTAATAAAAAGTAAAAAACAAACAAAAAATACATCAATGTTCCGAATAGAACCTCTCTATGTAAAGGTCTCACTGAACAAATAAACATAGGACCAGACAAAAGAAATGGAGCTGTGAATAGCAATATGATAATATTATGAAGCATTTATATATGTATGTATATATTATATATGAATGTGCGGGTATATGTGTGTGTACCTATGTATGTATAAATCTGTAAATATTTGCCTACATACACGTCACACACACACATACATATTTATACTGACCTCTTTAGATTGAAGTCCAAGGCACTTTTTACAATGAACAGGTTAAAGCCATTAATTTAGAACATAACTGTTTCTGGGTACATATCGAGTTATGGCGCCAATATCGGAATTCACATCTTTCCTTGCCCACCTTGGAGTGTTTCTTGTTGGTGCAATGAATAAGAGAATTGGCTTTAAAGGAGATTAGCAATGTTTCTAGATGGTTAAACTAACTTATCTTGCTAGTTTCCTCTAGGGGAGGAGAGTTCTCACTGGCGAGATGCTGAGTCCCTCAAGGGAAGAACACAAGCATCAAGAAACACAACAATTTCTGTACTACGCTAAGCAGAGACCCCTGTAATCTTCCAGAGGACCTGCCCTGAGGTTCCACCTGATATTCTGATGTCCCTGCTAGCCTAGGCAAAAAAAAAAAAAAAAAAAGGCTAAAACTTAAAAATGGGGACTTTGAGGTGGCTCAAGGATATGAAGACCGGAAAAAGACTATCTCTTACTGACTTTATTATGTTTGATGTAGACCATCCAAGTTATATAACCTCAAGTGGAATTTTAAGATGCATTTTTTTATCCTTATGATCATTCAGGACCTTCACATGATCAAATAATTCTGTAAATGAGACTCAAGGAAGAAATAGTTTCATTATCTAATTATTAATAAGGTCGGTTATCACTACGGGGAGGTGAGGCCAGTGCTTATCAATATTTCCAGTGCATACAGGTCACCTGGGGATTTGTTAAAAGGCCAATTCTGATGAAGAAGGTTTGGTGTGGGGCCTGAGATTCTGCATTTCTAACAAGCTTACAGATGATGCTAACGCTGCCAGTCTGTGGACCACGCTTTGAGTAGCAAGGGTTAGCACATAGCCATGGACTTGAATTGCTGTCAAGAGGTCTGCTTTCCCCAAATGATGAATTTGCATTTGTTTCCTTGTTTCTAGATGGAATACAACTTTGAGGGGAAAGGTCAGAATATATTTGCTCTTTATAAATGTAAGTCTTAGTCTGAGCAGTGTTAGAAGGAAAAACCAAAAGAAAAAAAGCACTTAGTGGGCCCGGCGCGGTGGCTCACTTTGGGAGGCCTAGGCAGGTGGATCACAAGGTCAGGAGATCGAGACCATCCTGACTAACACGGTGAAACCCCGTCTCTACTAAAAAAAAATACAAAAACTAGCCGGGCGAGGTGGCGGGCACCTGTAGTCCCAGCTACTCGGGAGGCTGAGGCAGGAGAATGGCGTGAACCTGGAAGGCGGAGCTTGCAGTGAGCTGAGATTGCACCACTGCACTCCAGCTTGGGCGACAGAGTGAGACTCCATCTCAAAATAATAATAGTAATAATTTTTAAAAATTTAAAAAAGAAAAAAATCATTTAGTAGCAAAAAAGTTAAGAAATAAATCAATTACCACCAATACATTAATCAGTCAATTGTGAAATTGAAAATAAGCCAATTTCCATTATCCTGTGAGTAAGTAACCTAATAAAAACAGGTGCCCTGGAGTTCAGATGGCTTTAGTGGAGCTCGGCCTAACATATAACTGAGGAGTAATACAGGCACTGAGAAAATTTAGCTCCATAAAAAGAAAACTTGTGTACAAGTTAGGGCTCAGCTACATAAACAGATTGAAAATGGGCATTTAGACATTTCTCTTTCATACAGCATGAATACCTAATGTCATTGAGCCCCAAGACTTATATACCTTTAAGCTCACATAAATTGAAATTTGAGGGATTCCAGCCTTTTCCCAGGAGAAAACTTGTTGTTTTGCACTATCTGTAAATCTTTGTGAATTTCCAGGACTTGGGAAGGGAAAAGACACATACACTCAGTTAAATCTGCCCCGATGCAACCTGGTTTGCACCTGAACAATATTGCACCAAAGCAACAACAGCAAGTGAGGGTCCTAGGTGAGAAGAGGCTCACTGTTTCTAGAAAACCTTTATTCTGTAACCAAACACATCCTGTTTTCATCTAGAAGTAGTGCCTTAGCCATACGAAGGAGGGAACTGAGAACTTCTACATATATGTCTCAGCTGCTCTATTAAAGAGGGGTGTGGATTCCATGAGTTTCTTAATTTTGCTATAAAGGACAGTATCTCAACGGGAACTCTTTATTTCCTCCCAGCTAGAGGAAGCTAGCAGAAAAGGCAGCCCAGCTCTTTGCTAGCTCTGGCTGTTCATGTCCTGCCGGCTCCTCCCATCATTCCCTTAGGAGCTGGGCTCCATGTCCTTGACAAACGTGTGGGAACCTTGTTCCCTCAAGGGTATTGCCAATTTAGAAAAGCACATCTGCACACTAGACTCTTGTTGTGCCTTGTAAAGCAGTTTGGAAACCCAACCCTGGTTTTACGTACATAGAGAAACTTGGAATGCCTAGGATTTTGAGTATTTTCAGTTACAGGAAAACGGGACTCTTCCTTATGCCCAATTCTGACATTGTCAAAGGAAAACTGGTTGGCTGAGTTTGAGACTTATATAATTTATGTAATGAGGCCTTTGAATTTATATAGAAAGAGCCTGCACTTTTATTAAACTGGCTTTGCACAGCTACTAAGGAGTGATGGCTTTTAAAATCTCTTCTGAAATGGCTTGATAGAATTTAGGGTAGAATTATTCTTCTACGCTTGGAATAATGTTCTTTTGTCTCTAATACTCAGGCCTTGGAGAATTAGAATATGGCAGTTCAGTAGGCTGTGGTAGGAGGACCCTTGGTCTGGGTGCCTGGCAATCACTAACAGTGATGTGTACTCAGAAACAGTCATTGGGAGAGCAGGCTGACAGTCGACCTGCTAAACACTAGTTTGATACAAAATGTTAATTGAAAGTTACAATATATTTTATAATATATCAATATATTTCATATTTAAAATAAACTGTTATGCTTTCTCCTATCATTAAAAAATAGCAAGCAGTACAGAGGCAAGATGCAAATTCATATTAAAGCTCATCTGATTCTGAATATAAACACTTCAGTTTCTGAGCTTGCCATGAAAATGTTTCCTCCATTAACATCCTGTCATTCTCTTTTGTTGTTCTCGTGGCCAGTGCAGAATGGAGAGTCTGGGACCAAAATTGAGTTGTTGCGCCATTAAAAAACGTATCTGATGAAGGTGGATCAGTCTTGGTTCAGATTCAAAAACTGAGACAATATGACACAGCTAGAGAATGTTGTTTATTCCTTGTCCTTCTTGTGTGAAGCTGGACGTTGGCTGCTTCGATCCGATTCAGATATATATTTGTACTTTTTCTTTTTGGCTATAAATGTCAACATCTCTTTGGGATCCTAACTGCAGGTTGGTGTTGAATTTTGTGCTTTTCCTCCACCAGTTTGATTGGTCACGATGTCTCTTTTGCTTGTTTCAACACATAGCCCAGGCCCAAGATTACAGCTTCCAGGATACATTTTTCAGGTGTGTAAACAACTGTCACAGGGCACTTGGCACCTAGATTTGGAGGTCATATGTTGAAGATTTGACAATGGTTTTGTTCAGAGGGAACTCCAGTTCATGTTTGGGTGTTTCCAGTAATGGCGTAAGACAAAAAGATCACAGTTATATTTCTTCTATCTGTATATATGTATATACCATTGCGCTGAGTACTTTTTAATAAGCTGTGGTCTGTTTCAATAAAATCTACATATTACTTGTTTAACAGGAGTTTAACGTTAATTTCTATTCATGCAGCCTGACACAAGCTTTCTACTACCACAAGCAGACAGTTACTATTGCTATCCCTGTAAACTCCTTTCTCAGTGGTGTTAATGATCCCATTTCCCTAATGTTGATTTTGGCGGCAGTAGAGAAGGAAAGGATACTGTCTGGGGCGTAATCAAGCCCACTAACTGCAAGGGGAGAGAAGGGGCTGTTCGTGCCTACCGGGAAGTCACCAGATAGCTGTCTAAGGTACTGAAATCAAACCCTGCAGAGTCAATAGGGATCCTTCGTCTGCTTCTAGCAACTCTCGGGGAAGAAGAATGAATGTAGAAAACTGGGGACATATTTTAGGATTTAAAAACAGTAACTTAAAAAGAGTAGTAACCTACTGGTAGTGCAATGACTTCACAGTATCTCAGTTGTGATACTGTGATGGGAGCAACACCATTTGTCCTGGGATGAAACACTGATTCTTAATTTGGAGTGTACTGTTTGTTAAGTTGCACTCTGGAGGAGGAGGAAGGTTCTGGAACTACGTGCTAATCCCATATTTCTCCCTGCTGATTTTACCACTATTTAATATGCACTAATTACTTTTTGGTAACAATTGATTGCATTCAAACATAACATCGAGGTGTGAACTAGACACAATCAGTCTGGGCGGCTGTTGATGACAAAGGTGATTTCATTTGTTCTGTATTGAATACTTTGTACTTAAGAATATTAACTATTCTCTTCATTTTAAGTACAGAGAAATTGATGTATGAGGTGCTTATATGAACTGGCCAAAGATGTGGATCCAGTCTTAGATTTTTATTTATTCTGATTTTGTATGACTAGGTTTCTTCTTTTCCATGATTGTTTATTCATAAGGAAATTATAAAATGTAAGGGGAAATCCCCCAATATATTAAAATCATTACTTCTTCAATGCTCTTCCTTCTTGGCTTTTAATAATAAAAATAGCTTGTACATGCTCAGCGCTTGGAATTTACTTTCGCGTGCATTTTCTATGTCTCCTAATTCACAAGATTGTTGTTCTACCACTGGCCCCTGCTGAGGTCGGTCAGTGGTGACTTGGGGCCTTCCCCCTCTTGTTCTTTTGGATTGTATTAAGCACTTCTAGAGACATGATATCATGAAGTTACGTATTAGGAAGATGGCAAGAGCAGTTTGTAGACACTTTATGACAAATTATTATGATGATCATATATATGTGGCCTTTGATCCAAAGGTGAAGACTTTTATTTGGACTTCAATCTAAGGAGGAGTGAGCCCCTAGTCTGGTGTAATTTACCAGCTAATGCTATGTCCTGAAATTCCACTGAGATTAGTGGTCTTAAAGTATCACAGTACATCCCTGACTTTACAGTACATGAAGCTATAATATGGCTTAAGCAATGGTGGGGGTGGGGGTGGCTCCATATTTCTAATTCAAGTGTCTAGATATTTTAGGGAATATTAGAGTGATTTTACCTGTCGCTGAGTTGTCAGAAAGATTATAGTAGGGGATCTGCCATTGGGTCAGTCCTCTAGGAGTGGGCAGATCTTGATCGGTACAGTATTGGAGTGAGGTTACCATAATTAATAGTTCTTACATGTAGCTGATTTTTTTTTTGAGATGGAGTCTTGCTCAGTCACCCAGGCTGGAGTGCAATGGCACGATCTCGGCTCACTGCAACCTCCTTCTCCGGGGTTCAAGTGATTCTCCTGCCACAGCCTCCCAAGTAGCTGGGACTACAGGTGCCCACCACCACACCCAGGTAATTTTTGTATTTTTAGTAGAGATGGGTTTTTGCTATGTTGGCCAGGCTGGTCTTCAACTCCTGACCTCAGGTGATCCTCTCACCTTGCCCAAAGTCCTGGGATTACAGGCATGAGCCACCACACCTGGCTATGTATACCCAGTTCTTGAGCAGATAATTAAATCTCCTCCACCACAAAATGTGAAAATAAGGTACAAGAAGGCATGACATGAGAATCCACCTGCCCCTTTTCCCATCTGACTGTGATGCTGAGGTGTGGTGGAATTAGCCAAAAGATGTAGGAAGAAAACTTGGGTGAGCTACACCCAGAATAATTAATACTTAAGTCATCAAGGGTTGATTGTACTTGTAGGAGAACAGGTAACTTTCCCACATAAAGCTGAAATGCTAGTACAGAGAAATAGCCTTCCATTTGCTATTACAGGATCAATGTGCAGGTTCGATCACTTTTTTTTGGAAGCATAAGTATACTTTTGCCAAGAATAAAAATCACGTATAGCTATTGCACTACCAATAGGTCAATTCATGCTACAAATGTCCATGTGTTTCTAGGATGCCAGTGGCTACCGCTACCAGAAATAACTCCAATCACTCCCTTGACTAGTGTTGCTAGTTTGGTCTTTAGGGTTTAGCTAAGTGAGAGCATCAATGATGGGTTAAAGAAGAATTATTTGCAGACCACAATGAATAAATCACAGTCGATGCGCACTTTTGGCCAGGAAGAATGGCAGTGGAATCTTGCATGTCATTTGGTTGAAATTAAGACTAAATCTCTATATGTGCACACACCCACACTCACACCCCCACACACACATAACATATCACAGGGTTACAGCAGAATGAAAACAGTGAATAGGAATCACTAGTTGAAGGCTGCAGGTTTAAATAATCAGGACTGGCACGCTCAGATCAGCCCACCAGTGGTCTTCACTTTGTGAAATGGAACTAATGCCACAAGGAAACTGCATGGTTATTTCATCTGTTTACACATCTGCTTATATGTTCAGCTGAACTGTCACTGAAAACAAGAGCACCATTCTTGGGACATAAAACGAGGAGGGGAAACGTTCAGATAATCAACAGTTAAAAGAACAAGTAAAAAAATAAGCCAACAGCAGGTGTGGCATCTCTGGTATGCAAAACAACTAATGAAAGTGTTCAAAGGAATTATCAAGGCAAGCCATTAAGACTATAAACCATCAAAGGAGCAGCAGCAATACAGCAAGAGACGGAAGAAGAGGGTGAGCAACAGACTAGATCTTCCTGAAAGAGTGGCCTTGGCTCGACAGTTGTCTACCTTGTGCTGTCCTTAAAAAACAGGCCCAGTGCTACAGAAGAAAAATCTCCATGCCAAACCACTGCATTCAGAATGGTGATGATGTCTTCTTACAAAGGTAAACCCAAGATGACAACCACAAGCAAAAAAAACACTCTTTTGTTTTACCTTCAACAGATGAAATAGTCCATACAGTGCCATTCAATTTCCCATAGGCAGAAACCAAAGACCTCAGAATGAGAAAGTGATGGTTTTCACGTCACAAATGTTACATGTAGTCAGATTATGGAGCATTGAAAACATTTTTCAGTGCCTCTCGCTACACTAAATCTTGATGTTTCTGAAGTCTCTTGGAGTTTGAGATGTATTGGAATAGTTTTTCGCACCAAGATTAACATGGCACAGTCGGAACAGTCTACTGACAAATCCATGTCCTCTTACCTTACCCATAAGGTTCCCTAAGGGTTCCCTTCATTCTCACAATATTTCATTTTGAGATGACTTAAGGTCAGGTAGAAGGGACCACATGGGCCACTCTTCATCACTTCTCCTCCTAGCTCAGAGGCTCACAAGTGAGGCACTTGGCCCTTTGGCACTTCTAACATCTGGGGCTGGAAACCTGTTGCTGGATAAATACAGCTCAGCAAATCCCCAAACCATACTTCTATTCACTAAGGTGTTATGGGGTTTCTCCTGTTTGTGCATGTCTGCACACACACGCACAATTTCTTGTCCTCTCCCTCCATACATACAGACATACACCTAGTCATTGTGGTCCATCAAAACACAGCTTGTTTGGATGGAAGAAGAAAACTCTGCAGATGCTGTTATTTTTGGAAGCTTGCTTATCCCTCCTGAATGCCAACAATTTTGGCTTGGCATCCATTTCAAATCAAGCAAGGTGCATATCCAGGACAAAGCAATGTGCATTATGTCTGAAGGGACCCGCATCTTCAGTGAAACTCAGAATGTGGCCAGAACCAGCTAACTACCCGAACTGAAAGCACCCCATGTTCAGATTCAAACCAACTCAACACACATGTAAGGGGTGCCTATTGTGTGTAGGGTAAGGTGTCAAGTCCTTTTTTATTTGGATTAAGCTCAAATAAGAAAGGACCTGAACCGAATGTGGGATGTGTATGTGTGTACATGTACACATTTGCAAACACACAGGTTTATGTGGGTATTAATATTGAGTGGAAAATCTGGCTTTTTATTTGTGTCTTTTTTTTTTTTTTTTTTTTTCAGTCTGATTTGGGTATATCTGTTTTGGCAAGTTGTGGGCAGCTCTCTTTTACTTTTGTCACCCAGAGGCTTCCGTAGACAAAAGGAAAGGAGAGAGGTGTATTCAAAGACCCCCATGGCGAAGAGCCCATCCCCAAGCCTGACACGACCCCCTCTCCCAGGGGACCCCTCTTCTGGACTGGCTTCACTGTTGGCTACTTCAGTGCATCTGACCCCCACCCCCCGCGTGAAGACCTGAGATTGAGCGTGGATTTCTGTTCTCCACCAACTCTGCAGCAAGGGCCCTGCCAGAGGCGTCGCTTCCTGTCATCTCCTCTTCCCGCTCCCAAGTAGAGGCACCTAAACAGAGATTAGATTTCTGGTTTCAAGGCATGTCGGACCAAGCACGCTGAATGAACATGAGTTAGTTAATTAGCTCGGTCTCTCTTCTTTCCGTTCCCTGGTCTGAATGTTCCTTGATGGCAAAGCGACCAGGATAGAGTTGGTTTGCATCTTAAGACCTATGGGTAATGCTTCTGGAGTGGGGAGATTTATTTAGCAACTGCTTGAACTTGTGTATGGGGTCGGGAAGGAGGTGGAGCTGACCCCAATGGGGCTATCGGAGATTGGGGTGTGGGTGGTGCCCACTGCCACGCTGACACCCCGGGCCTCGATGATGGCAGACAGGAGCTGCTGCTGCTGCTGGCGCAGGGTGTCGGCGATGAGCAGAGGCAGGGAGTTGAAGCTGGCGGTGAGATGCTCCAGCTTCGACTCCAGGCTGCCAATCTGCTTCTCCAGGTCTTCGCTCCGGTCATTGAGTTCCGTGATTAAGTCATACATGACATTCTGCATCTGTGTGGAGAGACAGGCGAGAGACAGGGAGATGACAGGTCATCACAGAGGAATCTGCAGTGGGAGAAATGAAATGCCCTCCACAGTATGACAGGAGCCACTTCCACACCAGTTGATCTGGTCAAGGAAGGATACAGGCTTCTTTCGTGGGGATGGGGAGGCTGAAGTGTGCACATCTGTGTTTTCTTATTACAAAAATAATGAGTATTAATGACAGCATTTTATTAGAAAATATGCACCGAGAGGGAAAAAAGTGGCCCCTTTTTTTCTTAAATAAAGTGAGTCTCTAAATTGTCTCTTATTCTCACAGGGCCACAACCTCTCAGCTCACGTGGCTGCTGGCATCTAATGATTCCAGAGAAGACACTGGTGCGGAATGGACAGTGCAGTGGGTGTATAATTAGTAGGCCAGGGCTCAAGTACACATCTGCAGCTCACTAACAGTGTGCCCTCTGACAGGCGCCTGGCCTCTCTCAATCTCGACTGCCTTATACAATTGGAGTTAATAATAACTATACACAGTTAGGAGTTATTGCACATCTCCCAACCTCTATTTTAACACAGCAGCCAGGAAGTATAGTGAATTAACTCTCAAGCACAGTGCTTAGCCAAAGGGGGCTGCCTTGCTAAGGTGTGGCCCTTCCCCTGTCTGATCCACAATGCCTCAGGGTGGGACATCCCTGAAGGGCCACTCTGAAGGGCTGAGGTCTTTGTTGACTGTATCCCAGTTCAAACTCTCCCTCTGACCGATCCTGCTTCCCTCACTCCTTGGCGGGGGTCCTGAGGGTGCTCCCCGCAGAGCTCCCCAGTACCCCTCCTGCACTCAGCACTGACTCTCCGTGTTCCAGGGGTGCCGACCGATTACCAGTGTTCCTTCCCCAACATCTTATGGCCCCCTTGTTGGTCTGCAGAGTCTCAGTCTATGCAACAGATATTTTTCTCCCCGCAAATCAGCAAATGCCATCTTGGCTGTGTATATCAGACTCGGGAACAAGATTCATGGGCGTCTTCAGCCTCCCACGTGTCAGGGAGTGAGGCTCCTAGGGCGGCAATGCAGAGGGCCAGGCCGGTGGTTGCTTGGTCATCCCTGAAGTACTGTGGCTCTTTGGGTTTCTGGTGATCTGCTGGTGACACCCCAATCCTATTTCACCTGAAATTTCAGGTTACTCTAGGAAGATGTGGAAACGATTTATGCCCCAGGGACCAAAGCAGCAGCAAGTAAGGTGAGAGGAAAAAAGAGGAGTAAAAGAAGATGTGAGAAGCTAGAGAAGAATGAAGGGGAGCAGGGATGCAAAATGCAGTGAGGCCTCCCCAGCAGACTCCAGGCCCCATGGGGAAATTCACTGGGGCAGCATAAGGTCACGAGGTGGCATGGAGATGGCCCTGCCCCCATGAGCTCCGCTGTGGCCAGAGCAGGACACCGTGTTGTGGATGCCCTTGGAGGACAGGGTGACTTTAGAAGTGAAAGCACTCCCTTTATTAATCAACATGACAGAACCTCTTTGAGGCGCACATTCTTCCCGGAATATGCAAAATCACCCCTTTCATTTGACCACAGGGGTACCCTGATGAGCTCTGGACTCAGAGTCCAAGCCTCTGGGTTGTGGCCCCTGCACTGGTGCTCACCAACTGCCTGTCTGTGGGATGGTTACTTTGTTTGTTTGGATCTTGGTTTCCTCATCTATATTGATAATCAGAACTACCATTTGCAAAACCTTTATGGTTTACAAAGCATTTTCACAGATATCATCTTATTCGATCACCTGAGCCTCCGATGGTAGGAATTATTTTTATATTTCAGCTGAAGTAATTGAAGCAATCGGGGAAAGACTCCAAGCCCTCCCAGCTCTGCCAGCCTATAGGACAGCAATTCAATACAGACATAATATGTGGAGGCCACGTGCCATATTCTTAATTTAGAGAGGACCAAAGGGCAGGAGTGGGAAGGCGGTGAGTTGGGAGGCTACAGCACAAAGACAGAAAAGAGAGAGAACACGGCGTTATCGTCTCCCCTGTTCCGTTGCTTGGTGACAGGATGCCGGGGGAATATGGACCAGTGTGAAGTGTGCTAAGCTGCCGCCAGGACCTTGGGTGAGTCTCATGGGAGGAAAAGACAAAGACTGGGCGAATGTCAGAGTTCACCTCCTCCCCAGATCTCCCCATGGGGGTTCTGCAGATTTTTTCCCTTAACCCTTTCCTGCACACTCTTTCTTTCCAGGTAACTTGCTCCTGGGTTATTTACAGCTTAGTTCCCCCACCCAATTCACAGGAGTGTCCTTCCAGTTCACTGAGGGGTTCGCTTCACCCAGTCTGCTCTGTGGGCCCCATCTCTCCGAGAGGCCGTGGGTGGCACTGCAGAAATGCAGGTTTGAAAGTTGGGTTTGCCCGATGTCCCCAGGGAACATCAGTCACAGTGTGTCCTGCAAGGTGAGAGGAGAGACAGGAAGCACTGCTACTCATAGAAGAAACATCCTGGGGCATCTCGTTGGGCTATTCCTGAAGCTCACAGGTGGGTCTCTAGCCCTGTTTGCTCCGTATGACCCTCTTCCTGGTCAATGCTGATTGGTCCCAGGGTGGATACATGGCCCAAACTGGCCAATCATTTCTTCTCTTCTGAGAATTTAGAATTAAGACTAGTAGGGGGCCAATTAGTCTTTACCTGTGGCTAAAACTATCATATGTACTCTCTGAATTGGAGCCTGTTACAGTGTGTTGTGGGGACGGGAGGCATAGAGGGAGAGAAAGAGAGGGAGAGAGAGAGGGAGAGGAAGAGAGAGACAGGGAGAGGGAGAGAGAACTGAAGCAGTCACTTGTACAGAAAGAGACAGAAGCGATGGTGAGAGACCTCCTGGTTGTGGGGGCTTCCCAGGTCTGGTTCAAGTCAGTTCCTTCCTGCAGTCTGGCCACATGTCTCCTTTGAGGTTCTGCCTGGAATGAGACTCCTTATATCCTTAGAATAGATTTCTCCATTTTTAAACCTAGTCCCAGCAGGTTTCTGATATTAAAACCAACACACCCAAAAACCTGAGGGAGTTCTCTCCTGCATGCCCACGTTCCACTCCCACCCCAGGCTCCTAGGAACCACCCTGCACTCCACGTGAACGCCCTCCTCCAAAGGCACGCAGGCCTGGAGGCTTCTCCCCAACTGTGCCAAGCCACTTACTCCCCGACTGAAGTCCTCACAGGTTTAGGAGGCCCTTTCTTTTGTTCAATCCCTTTATTAAACAAGGCGCCTGCACGTGGCCCGAGAACTAGTGATTTCTCTGATTGCACTCTTTTCAAAGGGTGCTTAATGTGCCTGAGGGAGTTTCTCTTGCTTACCCAGGGAATGTGTTCCATTATGATAATTGACATCTGCTGGAATGTTCTGCCAGCCTGGCCCTGGGCTGTATGCTTAATATACAATTCCTATCAAGAGGCAATGAGGAGAGGGGGCTGAGGTGGGGGAAGCCCTTTCTTCAGTGGCACCGACTCTCAGCTCTGCCAGCAGTGTGGCCTTCAGCTCCCTCACCTGGGTGATTTGCAAGAGGACAGAGTTTCTTTACAGTATTTATGGCAGCTCAGGGCCAGAAACAGAGTGGCAGAGTGATGGTGAGCCTCACGCCCTAGGGCTCTCAAAGGAGGGTTCTCTTTTTGGGTATCTTCATGTTCCTTGTAGGCTATCTGCCTCTGGAGAAGTAAAGAAATGCACCCCCACACACACACCACTGCCACCAATTTGAGGCCAGAAAAACTGGTTGTTAAGGATTGGAAGATGCACAAAAATGAAGTTCCAAGTATTACAGCAAACCGGTGTGACCTGGGCAGTCAGCATGGTTATCGCTGCCGTCTGGTCCTTGCTAGCATGCTTCACAGCCGTGCAAACTCAAGCCCAACCTCAGGAGCCCCTCTGTGCAGCTCATAAAATGACACGGGAAAGGTTCGGTCAGCTCATTAATTCCACGCAAAGACACACCTGAGCGATTTCACTTAAGAAACAAATGCCAAGTTTTAAAAGACCACAAGACATACTGGTAGATTGCAAATGGAACAAACTGGAGCATAGGTATTTTTGAACCAGGCAGAAATTTTTCTTTGCTTGCCTGGTCCTGCTCTGTCCAGTGCGAACCCAGCCAGGACTCACAGGTGAGCCTGAGAAGACTCAGTGTCTGCACATTCTAGGGGATGTCTCCAGACACTGCCACTCACCTTGGAAAGGTCCACCAGGGTGTTGGCTTGGTCACTCAGCTTCCTCTGCTCCATCTTGACACTCCTCAACCTGTGGGGAAGAGTGATAACAGGCAAGCCCTTCAAGTTCATGCAAAGGCTTAGCCCCACCAGATCCTCCAGCCCTTCCGCTGCCTCTGATTTTGGAACCCAGCATGGGGACCGTGAACCTGGGGAAGAACTCAGGCTTTTACTTTCCAGGGGCTTGTCACATCCCCCCAGAAAGCAAACTCTTGTCCCAACGCATGCTCACCTTCAGTCACTGGTTTCCTGCTATTCCCAGATCATTTCCCTGCCTCTATGCCTGGGCTGCGCCTTCCATCTTGAGTGCCTTATTCTCAGTTTTTCAGGGGTTCCCCAAACCTCTCCATCAGAATAAATGTTTTCATCCTTTGCTTTTCCACTTTTAAAAACTCCCCCATTGCCGGGCACGGTGGCTCAAGCCTGTAATCCCAGCACTTTGGGAGGCCGAGACGGGCGGATCACGAGGTCAGGAGATCAAGACCATCCTGGCTAACACGGTGAAACCCCGTCTCTACTAAAAAGTACAAAAACTAGCCGGGCAAGGTGGCGGGTGCCTGTAGTCCCAGCTACTCGGGAGGCTGAGGCAGGAGAATGGGGTAAACCCGGGAGGCGGAGCTTACAGTGAGCTGAGATCCAGCCACTGCACTCCAGCCTGGGCGACAGAGTGAGACTCTGTCTCAAAAAAAAATAAAAAATAAAAAAAATTAAAAAAAAAAAAACTCCCCCATCACAGAAAGCATCAGCCACAGTTTGTTTTGATTTGAGTTGCAATGCATGGGGGGTGTGTGTGTGTGTGTGTGCACTGTGTGTGTGGTGTGTGTTCTGTGTGTGTGTGGCATGTGTGTGGATTTTGTGTGTGGTTTGTGTGGTGTGTGTTATGTGTGTTGTGTGTGTGCTGTGTGTGGGTGTGTGTGTGTGCTGTGTGTTTGGGGGCATGTGGTGTGTGTGTGGTTTGTGTGTGTGTGGTGTGTGTGTGGGGGCATGTAGTGTGTGGTTTGTCTGTGTGGTATGGTGTTTGTATGTGTTGTGTGTGGTGTGTGGGGGCGTGTGTGTGATGTGTGTTGTGTGTTGTGTGCATGGGGTGTGTGTGGTGTGTGTGGTGTGTGTATGGGTGTGTTTGTGGTGTGTGTCATATGTGTGGTGTGTGTGTGTGGTGCGTGCGTGTATGTGTGTTGGTGTGTGTGGGGTGTGTGGTGTGTGGTGGTTGTTGTGTGTGGCGTGTTTGGTGTGTGTTTGTGTGTGTGGGTGTGTGGGTGGTTCATGTGGTATGTGGTGGGCATGTGTGTGGTGTGGTGTGTTTGGCTGTGTCTATGGGGTGTGTGTGTGGTGCTGTGTGGTGAGTCTGTGTTGTGTGTGTTGTTTTGTGTTGTGTTGGGGCATGTTGTGGTGGGTGTATGGTGTGTGTCGTGGTCTGTGTTATGTGTGGTTGTGTGTGTGGCATGTGTGTGGTGTGTGTTTTGGGCATGTGGTTGGTGGTGGTTTGTATGTGTGTGGCGGTGGTTGGTGTGTGTGGGTGTGTGTGGTTTGTGTGGTGTTGGGGGCGTGAGTGTGTGGTGTGTGTTTGTGGTGTGTGTGTGTATGGAGGTGTGGTGTGTGTATGCGGCTGTGCTGTGTGTGGCTTGTGGCTTGTGTGGTTTGTGTGTGCATGGTGTGTTTGGCGTGTGTGTGCTGTGTGTGGTGTGTGTGGGGGCATGTGTGTTGTGGGTGTGGTGTGTAGAGGGTGTGTGTGGTGTGTATGGTGTGTAGTACATTTGATGTGTGGTTTGTGTGTAGTTTGTGTATGTGGTTTGTGTGGTTTGTGTGGTTTGTGTGCTGTGTGTGGTGTGTGTGGTGTGGGTGTGTGTGTGTGTAGTGTGTGGTGTGTATGTGTGTGGTGTGTGTGTTGTGTTTGTGTGTGTCATATGTGTGGTGTGTGTGTGGCATGGGGTGGGTGGTGTGTGTGAAGTGTGTGTGGGGTGTGTGTGTGGTGTTTGTGTGTGGTGTATATGGTGTGTGTGATGTGTGGTGTGTGGTGTGTGTGGTGTGTGGTGTATATGGTGTGTGTGAGGTGTGTGTGGGGTGTGTGTGTGGTGTTTGTGTGTGGTGTGTGTGGTGTGTGGTGTATGTGGTGTGTGTGTGGTGTGGTGTTTGTGTGTGATGTATATGGTGTGTGTGATGTGTGGTGTGTGGTGTGTGTGGTGTGTGGTGTGTATGGTGTGTGTGAGGTGTGTGAGGGGTGTGTGTGTGGTGTTTGTGTGTGGTGTGTATGGTGTGTGGTGTGTGTAGTGTGAGGTGTGTGTGGGGTGTGTGTGTGGTGTTTGTGTGTGGTGTGTGTGGTGTGTGGCGTCTGTGGGGTGTGTGTGTGGTGTGGGGTGTGTGTGTGGTGTGTATGGTGTGTGTGAGGTGTGTGGAGGGTGTGTGTGGTGTGTATGGTGTGTGTGATGTGTGTGGGTGTGTGTGTGTAGAATGTAGACGCCCTTAGAGGTTCTTACTCTAGTTTTTACCTTCCATAACAGCCTGCCCAATTTCTGGCATGTGGCTGGTGCAGTCAGTGAGTGATCAGACCCACTTCACCACTCCACTTGTTGAGTGGAACAGAATGGATTTCTTCTGTGCCTCCTAAGTATATGAGAAGCTACTGACAGAGTTGTAGGAGTCCCACCGCTCCCAATCTGGTTATCTGATGGCTGAACCGCTCTGGCATACTCACTGGTGGATAGCTTGGAGGAACTTCCTCTGGTGTTTCCTGACTTTGGCATGGTCAATCTTCTTTAGCAGCTTTGTGTGTTTATAGATTAACCATGTTTCCCGAAGGACATTGGCTGCAGCATTCTTGATCTAAGGAAGAATAAATAAAGCAGGCTGCTATCAGGTTCATTTTCTTAGGTTCACATAATATTTTTTGTGTGTGTGGTTGCTACTGTAGTCTACCTCACGAGGAAACGATTTTGCAATGATCTATTTTCTTAACCAAAATCACGGAACTCCTAGAAAAGATGATTAAGGCCAGGCATGGTGGCTCCTGCCTGTAATCTCAGAACTTTGGCGGCCGAAGCAGGTGGATCACCTGAGGTCAGGAGTTCGAGACCAGCCTGGACAACACGGTCAAAGCTGTCTCTACAAAAAATACAAAATTCGCCAGGTATGGTGGCTCATGCCTATAATACTAGCTACTTGGGAGACTGAGGCAGGAGACTCGCTTGAACCTGGAAGGCGGAGGTTGCAATGAGCTGAGATCGTGCCATACTCCAGCCTGGTCAACAAGACTGAAACTCTGTCTCAAGAAAAAAAAGAAAAGAAAAGAAACGAAAAGAAAGAAAAGGTGATTAAAATTCATCTGCTATTAATCTTGTGTTGGACACTGCAGACTAGAGCTAAATTAAAGGGTTTCTTTCTTTCTTTCTTTCTTTCTTTCTTTCTTTCTTTCTTTCTTTCTTTCTTTCTTTCTCTTTCTTCCTTTCTTCCTTCCTTCCTTTCTTTTTTCTTTTCTTCTTTCTCTTTTCTCTCTCTTTCTTTCTTTCTATCTTTCTTTCTTTCTTCTTTTTTCTTGATTATTTCAGTACTGTCTCTTGAGTGCTGTTGCTGATGCTATATTTAGACAGGTTGCATGAGAAAGACCTTGAGTCCCGGGGTCCCCCTGGAAAATAGCTAGCAATATACCACTGCTGCCCTTACATGCAGACTTCCGAGCTTCACCTGAGATTGCCACTTAGTGTATATGGTACGTTGCTTGGATTCAGAGAGTAAACAGATTTCCTATCAGCTGGAGATTTTAAAAGACTTCTTTGAGAAAATGTCTTTCCCACTAATTGGAACTATAGGTACCAATAAGCCCACTGTCTCCTTTCCCAAATGGCCAAAAACATTTGCACTGCAATTTTACATGTAAATGTAATTGGCACAAAACAGAAATAATTTCAAAGCAATGTCTGAAAATCAGTGAAGATATTTAGGTGTGAAACCAGAGCTTCCTCTTTCCCAAGGCTGGCTTCTTCACTGTGCATTGCAATCACACGTTTCAACATATGACGCTGTCATCTGTTGACATGGAAACCACTGATATCACCAGGCTCACGACTGAGCTGAGACATATCAATGGCATCCAGATGGCAGGGGACAAAGTTTTAATCCAAACACAGACATCCTCAGCAATTAGTAACAAGAGCAAGAGAAAACATTCCTTATTAAGCACACGCTAAACAGATTTTTGATTAACCATCCCCATTTCTGTCAGTCATGCAGATTGGCACAGGTCCACAGGCCTGGGGCCTGGAAATAAGTAGGCCAGCCTAATAGAAATCAAGTTACTAGCCAGAAAGGATTTTAATAAAATTAGAGACTATAGACCTGCTTCTTCAGACTGACATCAACAGATGGGACGTTGTTAAAATACTGAGACGTGTGGGAAGGCTAGGAAACCTTGTTTTGCAGGCTGATAACTTTTGTGTGTGTATGTTTTAAAAATTTATTACTAAGGCTGGATTATATTTTTCATTGGCGCTGAAGTGATGTTTTAAAAGAACAGCTAAGTCTTCTCAGAAATGTCTAAGGGACATAAATATTGCTTTTTAAAAATGCAGTAAAGATCCACCATGAAAATAGTTTTAAATGACTTAATTGCCCGCCTCTAGTACTCTCTTGCTTGAAAGGAAGCAGGTTGTGGTGAGAAGTTGGAAACAGTGGATGTCCAGGAGAGGACACTGTGGTCTCTGGGGTTCTGCTCAGGGAACTAGAGTGAACAGCAGCCTCCTGGCAAAAAAGGCAGCACGCAAGGGAAGCCTCGCTCTCTGCAGAGCACACATTGAATACTATTGCCCTCCTCTTGCAGGGAGAGGGGGCAATTGGAGGTGTCATTTCTTCAGTTTCCCTAGGCACTTAGCCTCTTAGGAAAGCCTCAAGGAAACGGGAAAGTCTGCAGGTGAATCCCTGCTCTGTCAATTATTAAGCAGTTTAGGAGTAAATGCTTCATTATCTGTAAGATGTGAAAAATAAAGAGGGCTGCTATGAGGTAGTGATGATGGTGCTGGGGGCAACAGCTAACATCTACCAGGTGCAGCCGCAGGTCTGAGTACTTCATATGTCTAAGCTCCTTTAATCCTTACCACAACCCCATCGGGGAGGTGCTAACATTATCCACATTTTTCAGATAAAGAAACCAAGACACAGACCAAGACTAGACAATTATAAATGGCAAACTGAGTCAGTGTGGGTTTGAATGCTGCATAAAATGTAAAGTACCATACAGATATTAGTTAATATCATCTAGCTCAAACCCCTCATTGAACATATGAGGAAACCACTTCAGAGATGGGATGTGAGAGCCAGAATCACACAGCTAGCTAATGGCAAAGTCAAAACAAGAGCCAGGTCCAGGAAGAGCAGAAGGTTTTCATGTGGACTGAAGGAAAGACAAACAAAATCATTTCCTGTTTTCTGGGATCAAGGAATTGGAAAGAACATTGGATTTTTTTTTTTTTTAATCATCATGGCCCTCACTTAGCAATGTGACAGAACATGGAGTCCAGGTCCTGCACTTAAAGTCAGCCCAAATGTAAGATACTGAAGTCACAGCACAGCCCGGGTAGCTGACAGAGGCAGTCACATCATCTTTATGAGTTTGGAGGGAGGCCGCTGTGCATTCGGGAAAGTGATGTTAACTGCCAGCCCTTGCACTGACTCTGAAATTAATTACCAGCAAACAGTCTGGCACAAAGCTAAGTAGATCAATATCTGCGAGAGAAAAAGAAATAGGCTTTTAACTGCACTGGGCTTTCCCAGGTGGATGGTAAATGCTATTGTGGCCAGGGTCTCCCTCCAGTTCACCTGGCTGATTGATCTAAGCATTGCTGGGGTCAGGAGCAGATGAGGTCATATGCCCTTCCTCAGATTTGCCGAGCCTCCGAAGGGCTCCATGCACCCTTCCTTGATGGAGGCTTGGGTACCTCCTGACCTCTCCTGGTGGGCAGAGGCACCAGGGCCAAAAGACGCTCTTAGGGTGCAGCAGCGCGAGGGGGCAGGGCTTTAGATGAAAGCAGCAAGCCAGAAAGAGTGGCTCAACATTGGCCACAATCGGGTGGGTTTGGGGATGGTTAGGAGGGAAGTGAATGGAAATCCAGCTGTCCTGCCTCCAAAATGGGCTGATTGTTTTCTGCAAGCCCAGAAACTCTCCACCAAAAAAATTGCTTTCACTCTGATTGGGGCCAGAGAATGGGCTCTATGACCCACTTTAGGAAGGGCTCTAAAATTAATGGGCCTGAACAAGAAAGTGGTCCAATGAAGACCTTGAAAATTATTGTGACAGCTAACATATACTGAGTGCTTACTATGTGCCAGGATCTGTGCTAAGCATGTATGTCTGCACTGTTTCATTAACCCTCAGAAAAACTTGACAAATAGATGTGATCATGAGCTCTATCTTGGACCCACTACTGAACTCTATGAGACTCTCTTTATTCATACATTTGAGGAACAATTAATGAGCACCTATGATTGGCCAGACATTGTACTAGCAAGTAAGGGTACCACAGTGAACAAATCAATAACATTCTTGGCCTTATGGAACTTACAATCTTGTGGAGAAGATGGTATGCAGTTTATATTATACCATCAGGTAACAAGCACTTAAAAAAATACAACAACAAAGCAGGATCCGGGGCTAGAGAGTGATGCAAGTGCTACCGGCATCTGTGAAATGGGATTACTGTGTTGACTAAATGAGAATATACTTAAAACATTAGCACAGACCCTGGCAATATGCCTCAATACATGGTATCTTTGTTAATATTCTCCTCTTCCGATAAACATCAGCTTCCTTCCAATTTCCCCAGCCCGCAAGAAAACATACAACAGAACACACATCGCTTCCTTGAGCGCTTGGCCATAGCATCCCATGTCAATGACTTGCTCTGGCCACCTCTCTGCCCAGGTAATCTGCTACTCGCTATTACAGAGGGGCTGTCGGTTGCGGCAAGAATGCTTGGGGCAGGAGTACAAGGGGGTTGAAAGGAGCACCTTTCTTGGGCACCCTAAGCCTCCAGCAGCCCCAGGAGTCCTGGGAAATTACAGGAGTCCCATTAGCAGAGTCCCCCAGAGAAGAAATTACTGGCATGCCCTTTATGCTGCCAGGAACCCTTGCCAGAGAAGTATTCTACTTGGAGGTTGGAGACGAGGAAAGGGAGGCCCGGCCGGTGGGTGTGATTTAAATACATGCATCTTGGACAATTTCTTCACTATGTTCACACAGTGAACATAGTGTTAAGTACAGTTTAAGACTGTACTTAAACAAACCTAGATGGTACAGCCTACTACACCCCTAGGCTGTATGGTGTAGCCTATCGCTTCTAGGCTACAAGCCTGTATGGCACATTTCTGCACTGTAGGCAACGGTAACACAAATAACTAGGGGAGAGGAATTTTTCAGCTCTGTTAGAGCCTTCTGAGACCACCTTGGTATATGTGCTCCATCACTGACTGAAACGTTGTTATGCAGTGCATGACTGTAACTTGAAGGAGTTACACAGGCTGAAACTAGGCTGAGTGAGGATCAGATCACTATCGGAGAACCTGCAAGCCGGCCCTTGACTGAAGGTGTCCATTACATATAGGACTAGAGAAGGGGGCCGATTCCTCTTTCCCATTTGCCAAGCCCACTCTCCCCTCATCACCACCCCGCACACTTGCTCTGGCTTCCCCAGTTACCCTCTCTTTCATCACCCTGCTTGCACCTCCTCTTTTTCCTCCCCCTGTTCTATTCCACACTCCCTTTGCAGGCTTCTCTGCCTGCCTGACCCGGAGGCCCTCACTGACCACTTAGAACTGGGAGCTCCACCTGTCTGGCTGGCAGGAAATTGGGTGGAGAGAGAGGAGATATATTTCCGTTGTTCAAAGTTGGAGCTTGAGGTTCTCCCTGTAGCAATATGGTAATGGGTGGTGGATAATTCTATAATGCTATTTATGTGATACTCAGTTAGGGTAGAGTTAAATTGGCTTTTCTCTTCAGCAGGCCTGGGACCCTAACCCCACGCTGAGTTCCAAGGAACTGACCACCCTAAAGCTGCCTGCCTGATGGTCTGAGAGCAACTGGATCTTGCATAGGGTGGGGGCCCCCTCACCCCTTTCTGGGCCTTCGTCTTCTCATCTGTGTTGGAGTGGCTCTTCCCTGAGGGTCCTTCTGGCTTAAACACACAATATTTCTGTGACTGTTGCTAAAAAAAAAAAACCTGTACCCACTCTGTTTGGGACAGATTCTTGTGTGTGATGTAATTTATAATCCTCTTCTGGGGAGAATTAGCATTCCTGATAACTGCCCTATTGATTATCCGATCAATTATAAAGAGATAAAGACTTGTTCTGGAAATCCACTCTTGAGCCCAACCAGCTGTCCATTAGCAGTCCTTTAGCTAAACTTTCTATATCTGGCATAACAATGGCTACCATTGTTTTTCCTATGAAATATCACTACTAAGAGTAATCTTTGAATTAGGCTGCTGAAGAAAATTTTCTTCTAGCAAGATTATGATCAAACTTTGGCATATGCTTGTAATTAAAGAAAAGTTGTCTTTAGTGTCATTCAGGAGATTGTAGGTGGGGGAATTACTTTAAGGTTTTTGAGCAGGAAGTAATATGTAGAGGTAAGCCTGAGAGTCTAAGGAGATCCATGGGGAAGCAGAGTGCAGGATGACTGGGGAGAGGGAGGCCCAAGTGAGGAGAACAGGTAGCAGGCTGCTGTGATAGCGCAAGACAGAAGATGGCGGCTTCAAGAGTGACGGGGCAGAGGCCCTGGAGAAGCGCGCATGCGTGAACAGCCACAGCAAGGTCAAATCAGACACAGAAAGTGCTCAGATCCCTGTGGGGTTCAGGGCCCAGAGGAGTCAGAAATGGGGCTAAGTCTTTAGGCCTGGGGTCTGGAAGAACACCATGTCAGGAGCACACCAGGGAAGTTAGGGGAAGGAACTAGTTTAGGGAAGTTGTGGGTTTCGTTTTGGTCTTACTCATAGAATTCATGGGGAAGTGTACTTGGATGAGCTACTTGGGGCAAGAAACCCTTGCAACAAGAAGGAGATATGATCCTCGGTACACTGTGCTGTCTGAAGGTTCTGCTCACTGTGGCTTGATGTGGAGAGGAGGTACCACAAAGAAAATATCTCCGGTCCATGGTACCTCTCAAGCCAAGGGTGTCCATAGCAGCCCACTCTGCTTTTTTTTTTTTTTTTTTGAGATGGAGTCTCGTTCTGTTGCCCAGGCTGGAGTGCAGTGCCGCGATCTCAGCTCGCTATAACCTCTGCCTCGTGGGTTCAAGCAATTCTCCTGCCTCAGCCTCCCGAGAAGCTGGGATTACAGGCACCCACCACACTTGGCTAATTTTTTGTATTTTTAGTAGAGACGGGGTTTCACCATGGTCGCCAGGCTAGTCTTGAACTCCTGACCTCAAGTGATCTGCCCACGTCAGCCTTGCAAAGTGCTGGGATTACAGGCGTGAGCCACCGCACCCAGCCCACTCTACCTCTTATAAGAAGTGCTCTCTGAGGGCAGTCAGCCACCAAAGGCCAAGGATGGNGCCCTGGTTCCCCCCAAACCAAGGGGGTCCATAGCAGCCCCCTCTTCTTTTTTTTTTTTTTTTTTTTTGAGATGGAGTCTCGTTCTGTTGCCCAGGCTGGAGTGCAGTGCCGCGATCTCAGCTCGCTATAACCTCTGCCTCGTGGGTTCAAGCAATTCTCCTGCCTCAGCCTCCCGAGAAGCTGGGATTACAGGCACCCACCACACTTGGCTAATTTTTTGTATTTTAGTAGAGACGGGGTTTCACCATGGTCGCCAGGCTAGTCTTGAACTCCTGACCTCAAGTGATCTGCCCACGTCAGCCTTGCAAAGTGCTGGGATTACAGGCGTGAGCCACCGCACCCAGCCCACTCTACCTCTTATAAGAAGTGCTCTCTGAGGGCAGTCAGCCACCAAAGGCCAAGGATGGAGGTAAGGACCACCTCTTACCCATCTTGGTGCCCCCAGAGTACAGAGTGTGGCACCCAGGGAGTGACCTCTGTGATGGACTTGTTTAGTTACATAAAACAGAATGTTGGGGACATGGAAGCACTGAGTGGCAGAAAAGATGGGGCTCTAGTATCTTTCTTCCAGTCCCTCTGTGAGTCGTGTACTTAAATATATTTATCTAGTAGCCCAGAGGTTAGCAATAAGTTATAATTATAGAATAACAATGGCAGCAACACTGCGAAGTCAGTGTGGGAAGATCTGATTGAATTAAATACAGAAATGACGTTGCTGCCAGAGTTGATACAAGGAAAGAAGATAAGCACGGGATTCAAGAAAACCAGAAACTGAGTTCTTAGCCAGTGCTATCAGACCCTCTTCCCTCCCCACAAATAAATAAATAAATAAATAAAAATAGTGCTGGCCCTCATGGCAAAGGCTAGGCTGCAGCCTTTAGAGCAAGACAGGATGAATAAACACTAGAACAATTTGGGTATTTTTATGATTAATATCTACAATTCCTTTTTCGTTTTGCTTAGGTGTTTGAGGCATCAAGGTTGCGTATACCAGTAAGAGGCTGCTTTTATCTTTCACATCTGCGATTGTCCACTCGGAAGAGGTTGAAATTATGCCACAGTAAACTCCTTCACGTTGGATCTTTCTCTGAGAATTCACTGAGATGTTATGAATAGACTGAGCTTAGCATCTCTTTTGTTTTTTTTTTTTTTTGAGATGGAGTCTTGCTCAGTTGCCCAGGCTGGAGTGCAGTGGCGCGATCTCGGCTCACTGCAACCTCTGCCTCCCAGGTTGAAGCAATTCTCCTGCCTCAGCCTCCCAAGTACCTGGGACTACAGGCACGTGCCACTACGCCTGGCTAATTTTTTTTTTTTTTTTGGGGATGGGGTTTCCCTTGTTTAGCAGGGAAGGGCCCCTCTCCCGACCCCCGGATTTTTCCCCCCCCCCGGGTTAATTTTTTTTTTTTTTTTTTTTTTTGTAGAGATGGGGTTTCACTGTGTTAGCTAGGAAGGTCTCATCTCCTGACCTCGTGATCTATCCACCTCAGCCTCCCAAAGTGCTGGCATTACAGGTGTGAGCCACCGTGCCCGGCCAAGAGTTTCTAAGGATCATATCTGATCTGAGAGTGAGTATTTCTATTTTTTTTGACAGAGTCTTGCTCTGTTGCCCAGTCTGGAGTGCAGTGGCAGGATCTCAGCTCACTATAAATTCCACCTCCCAGATTCAAATGATTCTCCTGTCTCAGCCTCCTGAGTAGCTAGGATTATAGGTGCGCACCACCACGCCCTGCTAATTTTTGTATTTTTCGTAGAGACAGGGCTTCACCATGTTGGTCAGGCTGGTCTCGAACTCCTGACCTTGTGATCCACGTGCCTCGGCCTCCCAAAGTGCTGGAATTACAGGCATAAGCCACCGCACCCAGCAGCTTAGCATCTTCTTGACCAATGAGCCACTCCAGCTGGACACAATGGGCCATTTGGAGAGGACAGAGGGCAGGCCAGGCATCCCCAGGGGAAGAAAGGTGGGGTTCTCTTGTGAGCAGTTCAAAGTCAGCTCAAATCAGAGCAGACCAAGGATGCATACATCCAGTTTCGTTTCAATTAAGGTTATGTAAAAGAACCTTCAGAAGTTCTAGTCCTGCCAGCTTTGAAAATCTTCTCTCTGTAAGAACCATCCCTCCTGTGTTGTTTATTTCCTTGAGAAAAGATATTAGATATTAAAGGGACATTTCAACAGATATAAGTGTTCTCAGAAAATGAGATGTTATTCAATTAAAAGCTACCTTACATTCATGGATGAGCAATAAATATTTGTTGATTTGATTTTCAGTCCTACTTTTCAAGAAGTAAGTGGAATTGAGGAGGATGTTAGGGAATCATTTTTGAAAGATTAAAATTAGCAACCACAGTCTCATCTTCTACAATTATATTGCAGAAAAATTGTTTATTTTCCTGGCATACAAAGGAGCTGGCTTTCCTCAGCTTTATTTTCCTCTAGCGTCTGATTTACTTGGTGAAAAATGGAGAGGACAAAGGAATAACACCAAATACAAAGAATATACTTGGCTTCAAAAAGAAAAGCAGAATAAACAGAGAAACTGCTAATGTCTCTACTCTTGGTAAACAGCTTATGAGAAGGCTTTGGAGGCAAAACATCTCCCTGCCCTCACTCCAGCATGTAGTTTCAATTCAGTGAAACCTCAGAAAATTGCTTCAGGAAAATAGATGCAAGTGGATTTGCATTTAGGTGTTTCAATAACTTGAGTAATTTCCTCAATACTGAGCATGACTTTTGCACCCATTATTAGAGGGGGCTGAAAGAGAGTGGCCAAGTGGCAGGGCTCCCGGCAGGCCTTACTGTGGTAACAGCCTTCAATCACTGCCATCGTGATGTGACAAATCATGGCTTTTTTTGGTGCAGCTGATAGCTCAGGGCCGTGATGTACCAAGTACAAACACTTGAATGTCAACAACATAAGAATATTTGCCTGTACCAGTTCCTTTTAACATCTGTGAAGGCTCTTTACAAAATCCAATAAATGTAATCAAAGACCAAATAATCAAACACCGTAAATAATTCTGCTGAGAAACTGGAGAGGCCTTGGCCACTGCACACTCTCCCACTGCCTTCCCCGAGAGCTCACTCGCAGCTCCCTCTGTCATTCTCTCTCTCTCTCTCTTTTTGTTCTTCCTTCCTGCCTTTGTCTCTATTTCTAACACACTGTTGCTGCGGTGCAACATTAATCACTGAATATTTTCTGTAACTTTCAAAAACCCAAAGCAACATTTGGTTGCTCATGGGTTCCTTAACCTACTTTAGTCCTAAATGAAAAAGACTATGGAGGCCAAGACACGGGCACAGGGTTTTAATTCTGCCTCGTCTCAGAAAGAGGACAGTCTTGCAGGAAATCATCTTACTCACCTTCCTTCAGGCTATAGTTCTAAAGAATTTTCCATAAAAGCTGTCCTTGAATAAACAACTCCTGCCTTGCCCATTTGGCCTGCTGTTATTCTGGAAGGCTTGTATCTGTCTCTTCTAAATGGGCCTTTTCACCTCTGACAATTCAGTGGGGTATCCAACTTTCAACAGCTAAATGGTCTACCCATTCCTGCATATTTTCAGATTTTCATCTTCCATAACCACTTTCATAATGGTTTAAGTGAGAAACGTTACCCGGAAAACCCAAAAGGGAAAAATTGGATGATGACGTTTTGATGAACAATTTTATTTAGGAATGTGAGCTCTACTAGAACCGATTCCTTTTTTTTTTTTTTTTTTTTTTTTTGAATGGAGTCTTGCTCCTGTCGCCCAGTGCCTGGAGTCAGTGCGGTGACTCGACTCAACTGCAACCTCTGCTTCCTGATTCAATGTGATCCCCTGCCTCGATGCCTTCACTGGAGTAGCTGGGACTACAGCGCCCGACCCATGACCAGCTATGTTGTTGTAATTTTAGTAGAGACGCGCATTTCACCATTTGGCCAGGTGGTCTCAATCTCTTGACTCGGCGATCTTACCCTGCCTCAGCCTCCCAAAGTGCTGGGATTACAGGCGTGAGCCGCCGCGCCTGGCCTAGAATGATTCTTTAAATGATTTTTTTAAAGGATTAGACTTAGGTACATTTTCAATATACTTTTATAGTTTTAGGTACATTTTCAATATAGTTTTGCCCTTCCTAATGAGAATCCTGAAAATATTTGAGCATAAACAAAAAACATTGCCTCATACTGGGTGATTTTCATCAGGCAAAGGGGCAGGTTATACCATTGTAGGCTATTAATTAAATTACCAGGAAAATTATTTGGCTGCCTGAACCATGCACAGCGATCGAACAGAAGGCAGGAACCCATCGTGTGAAGATGCTGTTTCCATTTTTTGTCTGGGGCTCCCTCAAACACGCCCTTTAAAAGCCTGGTGCAAACCCATACGACATGACCATTTTCTTTCCCTCTTTCTTTCTCTTCTCTCTTTCTCTCACTTCCTTTCTGTCTTTCTGTCTTTCTTCCTTTCTTTTTGAGATGGAATCTCACTCTGTTATCCAGGCTGGAGTTCAGTGGTGCAATCTTGGCTCACTGCAACCTCCGCCTTCCGGGTTCAAGCAATTCTCTTGCCTCAGCCTCCTGAGTAGCTGGGACTACAGGCACCCGCCACCATGTCCAGCTAATTTTTTGTAGTTTTAGTAGAGATGGGGTTTCAGCGTGTTAGCCAGGATGGTCTTGATCTCCTGACCTTGTGATCGACCCACCTCGGCCTCCTAAAGTGCTGGTATTACAGGCGTGAGCACCTGGCGGACCATTTGCTTTCTCATTGGCTTCCACTGGGGTGTTAAGTCCCCCATAAGACATGGCTGTGTAGCATCTTACCCGCTTGGTGAGCTGAGTGTCCATCATGAAGTTATGAACGTGCTTCTCTGCTTTGGTGAGTTCCAGCTTTCGGGCCACCACGGCCACCACAAGGGCAGTGCAGCCTGCACCCTGTGGGGGGACATCAAGAGGACCAGAGGGGAAAGAACACATCATTAAGAGGCAAGACGAGAGACTCAACACGCCTGGCGCCCACGGGGGTAGTTTCCTGGGACTGGAGTGGGAACTCGAGCTCTCTAGCTGGTCATGACCAAGCCACAAAATCTGTCGAAATCTGTCAGGACTCTGATATCCTGACCCACAGAGGGGTCTGCAGTGCCCCTTGGGTTGTGCTCTGCAGCTGACTTCTGGGAGGCTGAGCTAGCCAGTTTCAATGCACAGGCGCCGAGACTTTGGGGGGTTTAACCAACAGATAAGCACCTGGCCACCTGCCAAGCTGTGTAGCGGAAGACAGAGGGGCCAGCACACACGGGCCCTCTCTCCCTCAGGCAGGTCTCCATCCCACTGCCAGCTCTAGACCAGCGGGCCCGGGAGGAAGGAAGGCAGGCCATCGGCTGGGATGCAGATGGAACACCTGCCAGTGGCTGAGAGTGTTCCTGAAAACAGTCTAATGAAGAGCCAATACATTTCCCCAGGGCTTGCTTCACAGAGGGTACCCAGGTTGGCACGAACACATGCACTCAGTGACTGCGCTTGCTCTGCGATTGGGTTTTTTCACCTGAGGGTTTACGCTATGACTCAGCACAAGGAATCGGTTCCTTCCTGCCTTCACCAGGAGGCTCATGAATTCACCGCCATGCAGAGATTTTAAACACAACACCACTTCTGCTAGATCAAAACCAGGATTTTAAGTGAGCCCGCAGCAGACCCTTAGGATTTTCCGGAACAGCGATCCTAGTCTGCTCGGTAGGTCCATGCCAGGGGAGCCCGGGGAAGAAGGGTGGGCAAGGAAGCAGGCTCTGCTGAGCCCCAAGAATGGTGAGACTCACTTTTTCTGTCCTAATCCTCTGGGTGCATGCTTGACTGTCTGGGAAATAAGCAAGGAATTCCCTGCACTTTCCAACATTCTCCCGACGCATTTTAAAATCATCTTTGCTGGGCTTCTTGGTTGGCTTGTGAGCACAGGGGGACGTCGAAGACTCACTACTCCCCTGGCTCTTTGGCAGGCAGCGGGAGTCAGCTCCATCCTTCTGCAAGCGGACTCTCATCAGAGACCATCGCCCTCTACCTGCACGCTGTGCCCTGCACTGCCCCGACCATCACTCATGGAAAGAGATGATGAACTTACTAAAGCCAACAACTGAATCTTAGATGTCAAACAGTAATTCTAGTTGCCACAGAAATCAGTCTAGCAGATGAGGTCCCAGACTGGAAGGAATCTGTCAGTAACATTTTTGGCTCATCAGGTCTTACAAAATGTGTGAGAAGCAGAAAAGAATGTTTTTCAAAGGTACTATAATCTATAACCGACTTGGAAGGAATGCATATGGGTGGATCCATTCCCTACTCTCTCTTTTAGAATCTCTTTCTCTCTTTATCCCACAGGCTGACAAAGGCTAGCCTGTGTGAAGTTTCGATGTGGCTGAAGTTCACAATGCTTTCTCCTCGTTTCCCACAAGGGTCCCCATTAAAACAATCTAGTGTTTCTCAGTACATTGGTTGGCCTTTTCACAAAGTGAAAAGAACCAAGTCTGTGTGCACTTTCCTTTTCTGACCTCATTTTCCTCTTTTGTTCAAGGACGGCTGTGTTTTTTCAGCTTCTATGACTTACAGGAGACTCTGTGCCCAGTTTTCAAAGGATCTGGGCAGTTGCACAGCCTGGTCTGTAGCTGTAATCAATCTAGCCAGGCCTCCAAAAGCAAAAAATAGCTTAAAAGAAGCCATCCTAGAGGGAAGATGTGTGCTCCCTTCCCCTCGACCGGACAGAGTGTCATCCCTCTCCTTTATATGGAGTTCCAAAAGTACTTTGGGCTGAAAGCCTAAAAAGAGGGCTATATCATAGCGTTAAAAATGGAACATCAGATGGAGAGGGTTCTCCCCAGGCTCCATTCTCCCTCCTCTTGCTGGGCCCAAGCAAAACTCTACTTAAATCATCCCTGAAAGCTGAGATCCAATAGGCCTGAAGAGGGAGCTTCCCCGCACCATGCTACTTTGAGAATGTAATCACAACAATCAATCATCCACCATTCCAAATTTCCAGGGTCTAGATAGGTTGTTTCACAGCTCTTGCCACGGCCCGCACTTTAACTGGCTGAATGCAGGGGGGCTTTTAATTAGAAACTACAGTATTTTATCTAAGGAACCATCTGTCTCACATGAGGAAGATAAATTTCTCTCTGGAGGCAGAACAGTGGACTAGATGGCACTTCCCAGTTTCTTTCAACATGAAGATGTCATGACTCCCTTGTGAGTACCTCTGTAGAGGATGCTGCATTCTTAACCCTTAATTCCAACCTAAATGGATGCTCTCAGCTTCATTTTTCCATTGACTGGATGTAATTAGGGCAGTCACCAGTAATGACACCTAACCTGGATTAAGAGACAACCTCATAAAGATGGGGCCAGACATCAGCAGCCTTCAGAAAGTCGTGGAGGAATGCTGAAGCCTAGACTGCTGAGCCTTTGCAGACTGTGCGGCGTGTGGGGAGAGAAAATGAAGAAGGGAGAGAAGACAATGGGAACATGAAAGAAGAGGAGGGGAGGGGAGAGAAGGAGAGAGGAGAGAGAAGAGAAGAGAAGGGGAGGGGAGGGGAGAAGGGAAGGGAAGGGAAGGGAAGGGAAGGGAAGGGAAGGAGAGGGGAGAAGAGAAGGAAGGTTGCTGCAGGGAAAGGTCAAGCTGGGCAGAGAATGAGATGGGGAACAAGTTGTGTTGCATCCTAAACAGCAAGGATCAAGGGGGTAAAGAGAGAAGGAGGAGGCTGAGGAATAAGAAAAAATGATGGGCTGATGGGATTGAGAGAGGAGGGAAGAACAAGGAGCCTAAGGCTTGAGCCAGAAGTCAATAGTCCATTTTGGCCCTTTAGAGGACATGAAGGAAGTGCCAAGGGATCCCACCCTGCTGTGTCCATCTTCTATTGGTATAAGACTCGCCTGTCCCCTGGGTCCTCTTTGGGATGCTGGGCCTTTTCACTTAGGTGAGTTAATAGTCTGACAGGCCACAGTGGCAGCCTGGCAGTGCTGTGTCACGTGGCAGTGATGCAGGTTAGTTTTAAGAGACAAATCGCCGAGGGCTTGGCTAACCGTGGAATCTTGGAAATGGCTGGTGGGCAGAGGGGGTGTGTGAGGAGGGAGGAAGCAGGACGGGAAAGGGTAAACAGCTGCTGCTATGACTTCCCTGGGGTCAGACTGGGGGGAAGAGCCATGACTCAGCCTTTTGCTTTCAGATATGCCAAGTCCTGAACCACAAGGGACAAAACTAGAGTCCCTGGATCTGCTCTGTCCAACTTCCAGTTCTGTGGGGCGAGGGGAGGAGATGGGGTCTACTTCTGATGAGCTGGAATTTCCCAAGGCACGTGGGCGACCAGGGAGCACCGAGTGCACGGAGGGAGGGTGGCTGGGACGGGGTGAACACGCCTAACTCTAGAGATTCAGACCCAAATCTGGACCGAGACTCCTCCACACCAGTCCTCCCACCTCTTGTTTTCAAGAAACATTTTCCAGCTGGAAAACCTTAGAAGCTGGAAAAACAAGTATCCCAAGGGGAAAAGTATGAGGTGTTCTTAACTAAAGAAGCATAAAATAAAATAAAACACAAATGAAAGTGACAAATGGAGGAGGGAAGCCTGGAGGATTTACAGTTGGATTCTGTTTCTGCAACAGATTCCATGCAACAACTAAAATAACATCAATTGGTTTGAAACCAAGGTGTTTCGGGAGAAGCTCATCTTCTAAAACTGACATTAAGCAGATGTCTTGCTGAGCCCTCTTTTTGCCTCCTCCCAAAATGACTCAATTTGTGCTACCTTTTACTTCATCATCACTCTCCCTTGGCAGTTCAGAGGCATCTCTCATGAGGCCACTGGGGAAAAGCTCAGCGTCCCTGCAGACATCGGAAGTTTTTGCCTGTTTGTCCATAACTCATGAAGGGTCTACAGAGTGAGTCCAGCTTTAGAAAGAGGCTAGATTAAAACAAAGTTATGCCAAGCAGCCTTGAGGGGCTCTGGAGTCTTCCAGATGCCTGCAGAACCAGAAGGTCAGCATTGCACATATTTTAAGTTGCATTGTCATTTCCAATTCTGGATACTAAATATTGACAGCTTTCTCTCTACTGTGTTGTCACTGTGATCATGAAAAATCCTTATGGAAAGATGCTGGACTTTAATGTAGCTGCTTTTGTGGGTGAAATCTCTCAAACACACCAGGTCTGTGCCAGCCACGGCAAGTTGTTCAGACAATTATATACCCTGCTTAATGGCTGATAATTACATCGTTACTGGGATTGCCAAGAGAAAACAATGATTAAGACTATTTACAGGCCACACACACACACACAAATCCTTCCTTTCCCTTCCCAAGCAGGCCTTGCCTTGGCCTTCATGGTGTCCATGGTAACCAAACAGGAAGCCCTACCTTTAGTAAAGGCACTTGCAATAATAATTGGGAGCTATACATAGTGTTGGGAGGTTGGGAGGAGGAGGGGAAAGGATCCTCAGCAAAGTGAAACCCTGGCTAGGAGTGACTCAGCTAGAAAAATCACATTTGCTAGAAAAATGCCACCAGGGTTCCTCACTGTGGCTGACCCCGGAGTGAGGCGACTGACTTTAATTTGGGTGAAAAACACTGACAGCGAATAGAGGAAACCTCCCTGTTCCCGTATATAGAAAGGTACACATTTATGCACAGGGTTTTGTACAAAAAGAGATGAAAGGCCTGGGCTGTATTTTTCATATGGAAGGTGGGGATTGGATTGGCTCCTCCTCATCCATTTGTTCTTTCCACTTTGATCACACCTCAATCCGCAGGGAACAGAACACTCCCTCTGGGGGAGCGCTGCAGAGCCAGACAGCAAAAGGGGGTGCTGAAAGACAAGCAGCCCCCAGACCCCAAGGAGAGGCAGGGGTCGGGCAAGGGTCTCGCCTGTTCCGCTCAGCTGTGCCAGAGTAGAGCCGGAAGATGCGAAGTGCAGGAACCAGGAAGCCGGGTCCTCAGGGTGCTGCTTCCTGGATGGGGCACAGCTATGTGCTGAGAGGGAGAAAGTCTGCTATTTTAAAAGAACAGAGGCTCCCCGCAGGGCCCATCCATCTATTGGCAACCCTGTTCTGTGCCAGCCCTGGCTGACAGCTGGTTCTGAGGCACAAAGCCCACACCCCAGGAGTGGCTCTAAGAAGGAAAGCTTTGGCCTTTGGTGGCATTTCATTCTTTTCTGGTAAGAAGCATCTTTCCCTGGTTTCCTCATGACAGTTGGTGCTATGCCAAGACAGGCTCCTACTAACCGATGGAAGATATTTGTTCTAAAGCCTTGCACTTACCCATGATTTATCACAACCCCAGCGCTAAGCTTTTTGTCATTAGCTGCTGTCGTAGGACCTGCTTGCTAATAGGGACCTGCCCTGGACTGGAGTCAGAAAGGAGGAGAGAGCCTGGCCCCTCTTGCTCAGCAGGCCGACTGCCCCAAGCCTTGGTCTGACTATCTGGTCCACCAATATCAGCCTCAGGAAGCCAACGAGGCAGACTGGGGTGGCGAGTGGGGGCAGCCCCCAGACCTGCGGCCCTCCCTTTCCACTGCAGAAAGCGGTCACTGCCCTTCCAGAAAGAGGGTCTTCATCTCTCTGGGAGCAGTGGGGGTGACGAATGGAATCTGAGGGATCACTGCAAGGAAGGATTTTCACAAAGGTGTGAGGGGGGCTGTGGAGCGGGGGTTGTCCTTGGGAGGGCTGCAGTCTCCAGCCATGGAGACCCAAAGCCACACCACAAATGGCCTGTCCACTTCTCACCCCACCACCTCCCCCAACACTACCCAGGCTTAGATGTGCTTTCCTCTTTCAGCCTCAGTTTCCACCTCTGAAAAAAGTGTCCAACCCTGCTCTGACACTGTTCTAGGATTCCAGGACGAAGGCCAAAGAGCAGCAGCTGCCTGTCCTGGACCCAAAGTGCAACAAGACCAAGGGAACACTTCACTCATTTGCAACGGAAGGACACTGAGGACACCGCCAACACTGACCCGTGTGTGGCCGCTTCTCGTTTTCAAAGCACTTGAACATAAATCATTGCATTTGGTCCTTGCACAAGCCAGTGGGGAGGGCAGGGCAGGCCCTCCATCTCTACTTTCCCCTGGAAGACGCTCAGGCCCAATAGGCAGAGTGCCTGGCCCAGGGTCCACAGTGAGCAGAAACTCAGACCCCACGTCCCTCTCATAAGCCACACTGTGGTGGCCATGTGACAGGCGAGAGCGTGTGCCTCCACGAGAGTGTCAAGTGTGGGTCGTAGGGCACTGGGCAAGAGAGATACACCTTGAAAAGGCACGGCACACCTGCTGGGCACCTGGGGATGGGATCACAGCCTTGCCGAATGCCAGTGCTGCAAAGCACTTGGCACTTAAAGCCCAGCCCCTCCATAGGCAGAGGTGGAAGCAGAAGCCTGGGAAAGGCAAGAGCCAGCCCAGAGCCACATGGCCAGCCCCGTCCAGGACACAGGTCCCAAAAGCCAACTCAGTGCTCTTTCCCCAGTCCCTGCTTCTGTGCGTTCCAGCTAAACATGATCAGAAATGGTGCCAAGGCCGGTGGGACCAAGGGAACAGGAAGGAGGACAATAAACTGCAAGCCCCAATGCTCACTGGAGGTGAGCAAACTGGGGGGCTGCACAGCAGTGCAGTGGGCGTCAGAGCATCGGGCCAGGACCAGCTTCATCCAGCCCATTTTGAGGGAGCTGTGAATAGACCATTAACTGCCAGGAGTCCAGGTCTCATTCTTACCTTAGAAAAGTCAACTGAAAAGTGAGAAACCATTGCAGATTTCCCACCTGCCTTTTTATGTATAGGGGACACACACGCAGGTTGGTTAACTAACAGCCGCCCCCCACGCTGTGGCTAGGAAGGCCCCTATGTGCTTGCAAGAAAGAGTTCTGCTCTTTGCCACATTTTAAGGGTAGGGAATGGGCAGAGGCGGGTACTCACCATGATGCCAGTGAGGAGACAGACACCTTTCCCACAGTATGTGTGGGGCACCATGTCCCCATAACCAATGGAAAGGAATGTGATGGAGATGAGCCACATGGCACCCAGAAAGTTACTAGTTACGTCCTGCTGGTCATGGTACCTGCCAAGGGGAAGACAGGAGTTAGTTGATGAACAGCCATTCCCAGGAGTAAGGGCTGTGGGCAAACCTAGAGGGGGGAAGGAAATGAGATATTTGGCTGAGGAAGAGGCAGCAGTAACAGTGGCTCACACAGATCTCTTTAGGCTACTGAAGGGGCTGCGACTATGCCCACCCAGGTCCCACCTGCAGCCCCCCATCCCGTTGGCCTCCTGCCATGAGCTTGGTCCCAGAGATAAAATGTTTTGTCATGATTTGCACCTCATTGTAGACACCCTTTTAGTGTTGGTAAGATAGCTTTGGATGAAATCATGCAGTAATAAAATTCAAATTTTCCCTTCCAAGCCGACAGTCTAAATGTATGTGGATGTGATTAATCTGAAATCACAAGTTCCTGAACAGGGAAAATGTCAAAAAAAATTATCAAACATACTCAGCGATTTCCTCTAAGAAAGTTGAAACATTTCAAAGACCGGTGTCTCCCGGGGGTCTAGAGGGAAGCTGTGGTGGCTGGGGCTCTCGTGGAGCTATCTCTAGAGGAGGCTCTGGGGTGTCCATAGAGACCTCCCTTTCTGAGTCACACAGGGACTTGTACTTGCCCTGCCCTGAGACGAACCAACTGGAAACATCAGCACCATTTCCTCTGCCCGGACGCCTGTTCCATCCCATCCCCTTCCTCCCTCCCTTCAACCCCAACACCAAGGCCTGCTGCATGCCAGGCTCTGTGCCAAATACTGAAATACAGAAATGAACACCACACAGCCCCTGCCCTCAGAGACTCAGCCCAGGAGAGGGGTTTGTCAAGGAGGCAGGCATCTGCAGAGGGGTGCAATCAGGGGGTGGACAAGGTACCCTGGGGATGGAGGCAGAGGGCAACGACCTTGACCCAAACACATGAGGGTCCACAGAGGTGCCACAGAAGAGCAAGGCTTGCATTTTCCAGGCCGGCCCAGAGGAATGGGTGCTCTGGGCAGAAGACCCTAATGAAAGCCCAGGGCTTATACAAAGTGCAGCAAGGGAGCTGGTTGCAGGCTGGGTGGCAGGGCTGGTGAAGGTGGATCCTCTTCCAAACCGTTCTCTAATGGGATCAGCCTGAACAGCACACAATAGACTCTTCATTTTATAATGTAGGGCTTCACTTCTGGATAAAATCTCCTCTTAGCCACTTGGAGGCCACTGGACAGGGAAGCTAAAAACAAAGGGCCAGGGAGACCAAACCAACTCGGTTGGATAGAGCAGGAAGCCATTTAGGAACCTGAATCTATGGAAGTCAGTTACCATCGGGGCTTCCATGAGTTAATGCACACAATGTGCTGGGACAGGCCTAGCACAAGGAGGCCCCTGGAAGGATTCGCTGCCATCATCAGGGATCTCCACGCCCCCACAGGGTCTGTGCCCAGCGAGTGATAGGCAAACGCTGCTTTTCCTTCCCTTGCCACCTTAAGTGAGGCGTGCAGGGCAGGCTGCATGTATAGGTGCATCGAGAGATGGGCCTGGAAGGAGGCAGGAGTTCAACCAGTCAGAAAGGAGACAGAGCCATCAAGTCAGGGAGCAGCAAGAGCACAGTATGATGGACACTGTGCATGTATTGAGCACCTGCTGTGTGGCTGGCACTTTGTACGCGAACATTCTAATCTCACAACAGCCTTTAAAGTATTTCCCAGGTAAGCAGCAGGTGGCACAGAGACACTGGGTGACTTGCCCAAGGACACACAGGAAGCAAAGCCCATGCTCCTTTCACTGTTTCACTCGACATCAGAGGCAAAAGCGACTGGCATGTGTCTTAGGGATAATGAGGAAGCTTCAGTGAGAGGAGATCGCCTGGGCTCTAGTGGCAGGGGACCAGGGGGCTTCAGAGACCAGGGATCAGATTTAGGAAGGCCTGGAATTCTGGGATAAGAAGCTTGGATTTTGCCTTAGAGGCCTTAGAAGAGATTCTGGGTTCTTGAGCACAGGAATGACAAGATGACACAGTTTGCTGGGAAGAGTGGTCTGCGGGTGGCGAGCAGGGTATTTGAAGAGACAGGACACAGAGGTGGGGTGGCCAGGCAAGAAACAGGTGTGCAAAGCTGGGACAGAGACGCGGGCCACAGCCTTTCTCACCCACCGGAGCCTGGCCCCAGCAGATCCCTGTGAGCACATCAGTGGTGGGCTCTCCAGCCCACTTGAGCCCTTGGCCAGCAACTGGGGACCCGGCGGGTGGCACGGCATTAGCCTTTTTGTGGCTGTCTGCACAAGGACATAGGTGTCTGGTACTTCTGGGGACATCTGAAGAAAAGATACCCCCTCCCCAAAGCTCTGCTGATGAGATGGCCTTGCCTGCCCTCTCCATCTGCTACACTTGCTCCCCAGGGATGCTCTGTTACCACCCTGAGGGCCCCTGGCTGGCTGCATGCGGGGCCTGCCTTTGCTCCGTTGGCTATCTTTGAGTAGCACAGGCTGGTGGCTCCCAACTCAGATTCCCAGGATTGCGTCTACCCCTGACTGTGGCCCAGCGTGGCAGCCCCTCCCAGTTCTGCTGTGGCCTTCGACAGGCAGCTGCCTCCCTGCCTGCTCGCTCTGCCTGCTAGGCCTTCAGGTCAATGCAACCCCTCCCCTCCCAGCGGGCTGCTCTCTGGCTGGCAGGATGGCGGCAGACCCTGACCCTCAGACCCTGTGCTGAGACAGTGGTGAAAAAATCAGACTTTAGCTTTTCTAAAGCAAGACTCAGTGACTGTGGGAGGGGACACAGAAGGGAGAAGACGTAAAGGCAGCTCCATGCCACAAGCCAGCAACACATAAATGTAGTAGAGTCACAGCCAGGGTCCTCAGTTCTTCCAAAAAACATTTTCTGGAAGATAAGTCTTGGGTAAGGTCTGAGAAAACGTGGTTGAGGCAGTTTAGCAGTGAGGAGTTGAGCTGAGCCAGTGATCTTGGGCTGGGCTGGGCTTGCCTGGCTTGGAGCTCCAGCTCCAACGTTTAGTAGCTCCATGGCTGTGGGCAAGTGACGTACCCTCTCTGTCACTCAATTTCCTTATCTGCTGATGGGAGGATTAAGTAAAATAACCCACAAGCAATACCAGCACAGTGGCTGGCCCAAAGTAAGTGCTCACTAAATGTCGGCCATTATTGTTGCTGAGAGGGCGCAGGTGTTATCAGTCTGAGAAACAATAGACAGAAAAATACAGGGGCATGGATTTACATGTGCAGTGGAGTGGTGAGGCATTCATGAAGATGTCTTGAAGTTTAGGCTGGAGAACTATTTGATACAGATACAAAATAAATCAACTGTAAGTTCTTGGACAAAGAAAGGACATGAGACACTTGGTATCTGAAAATTCTTCTACATCCAAGACTGACTACAGAGGTCAGGCCCCAGATAAGGAATGTTGCTAGAAGCTTTGCAGGTGTCCAGGGAGAAGCAATGGAGAGCCTTGAATACCTAACTATGAAGTTAGGGTTTAATCTGTAGCCCATGCTCTGTCACATCATGGGTTTTGTTGTGCACACGGGTCTCCACAGTCCTCCTTTCCCTGCAAACCCTGAGGATTAAACTCGTGCTCCCTGGCTGTTTGACTGCCCTTAGGATCATGGAGCATCCTATTCATATGTAGGAGAATGCCAAGGTAAAGAGATTAGAGATCAAAGTGGAATTACATATAAATTATATTCTTGTGGGTTTCTTTTTTCATTCACCATAATAAATTCCTGTGGGTGCTAACTGTGTGCTGAGCAGAGGAGATGAAGGTCTTGAGAGTGTCCTTCGTTGTTTGTCAGCCTTCAGTGATCGCTTCTCTGGTGGGGGCTACAGAAGATGCTGAGATGAATTGGACATGCACCCTGCTCTCCAGTGGCTTGGAGCATCGTCATGGAGATAAGACATGCATGTAACTCACCAAGCAGGAAGTGATGAGCCAGAAGGCTGGGCTGGTGATTCAGGACTGTGGGAGTAGAGAGGAGGGAGAAAAGGTTTCTAAACCTATTCACAATTTTAGAGCGGTTTACACATGTCACAAATTCACATACTAATCTCGTGCTATTTTTTGCAATCAAAATTGGGGGGGATAGCTCCATGTTTTCTTTAAAGGCTAAGGAGGAAAAGATATAATTTTCTTTGAGCTCAAGGGTAGTTATTACAGTTACTGATTTATCTTTCAGGGTGTGGACTATGGATTTTTTTTTCACTTCTTAACATGAAATAAATGAGAGATACAAATGACTATATGACTTGGCAAAGATGGTAGAGACGTATGTCTACTTTTGCTCCCTGAAATCCCTTACAGCTCAAAGTTGTTAGTCCCCTACTTTTAAAAATAAACAGGCAACCAGGAATCCCCAGACAGCCAGGAGTCTCTAACATTAAAGACACAGATCAAACCAGTCAATTAAACAAACAAAAAGCAGGAACTCTGGATCAAATACAGACCATTCACAGAGAGAACTCTTGAAAGAAAAACCCTGTAATTAACGTAAGAGAGATAAAATAAGATACCAGACCCACGAGACAAGAATGAAATGCTGTATGAAAAAAGTCTTCCTAGAGGGGCTAGAAGATAAATCGAGGAAGTCTCCCAAAAAGCATAAAAAGACAAAGAATGAAAATGAAAGAAAATATGAAGTTGGGCATTGTGGTGCGTGCCTGTATCCCCCAGCTGCTCGGAGGCTGAGGCCAGAGAATTGCTTGTGCCCAGGAGGCTGAGGCTGCAGTGAGCTATGATTGTGCCCCTGCACTCCAGCCTGGGGACAGAGCGAGACCCCCCACCATCTGTTAAAAGGAGAGAGAGGGAAAGAAAATATGAGAAAATCAGTGAATCAGTCTTCCAATTCAAATAGTAGGAGTTACAGAAAGAAACAACTGGGGGGAAAAGAAGGAGAGAAGTAATTATTTTAAAAATCATTCAAAAATAAAAATCCCCAGAGCTTAAGGGCATGAGTTTCTAGAGCAAAGGCTCACCGTCCCCAGCACAGTGGATCAAAATAGATGCACATCAAGGTACATTATTGTGAAATTGCAGAACACCAGGGGAAAGGAGACAATCCCACAGAGCTTCAGGGGTTTTGAGGGAAGGTATAAGAGAGGCCAGATACGAAGAACCAGAAATTACAACAGCTTTGGACTTTTTGACAGCAACACTGGAAGCTAGAAGGCCATGGAATAAAGCCTTCAAAATTCTGGAGGAAAATTATTTGCAAATCAAAATTCCAAACCAGAGACCAGAAATCTGAATCGGCCAAAGTATTAGTTCAGTCTGAGGGCAGAATGAAGACATTTTCAGATATGCAAGGTTGTCATGGGTTTGCCTCCCATGCACCCTCTCTCAGGAAGCCACAGGAGGTATGCTTCACCAAAACAAAGCAGCAAACCAAGGAGGAAGACAAGGGATAAAGGCAATGAGCTCAGGGTGATGGTACAGGGAGGTCCTTGTAGGACAGGTGCACACCAGGCGCGGAGGACAACCCGTCCAGGCGGGAGCAGGACAACAGGCTCTGGGAGATACTTCCAAGGAGATGAAATTGATAGAAAATCTAATGTGCCTGAACATCCTGAAGAGAGATTTAGACAACTGCCAGAGTTTGCACTTGATTTAATGACAAATACATAGAAAACTAAGCAAACGCACAAACATGATACAACTCCAGGAAAAATGAAAATTCCGCAGGAAGGGAAAAGTTATATTTTACTACAAGGCAGCCCAACTATGAATAGAGTCAAATTAGTGTTGACTGACTAATGTAAACACTGATTACTGCCTTAACCAAAATTATGATATAATTATAAAAGGAGGATGAAGGGTGAGGAAGAGTTGGAGAGGAGGAAAGGGAGCTGAATTTTCATCTCTCAGAGTGGGAAGGGAATAGGTAATACCTAAACAAACCAAAGCATCAAAGGATAGCAATACACACATATTACTCACAGACATGGAGGCAGATACTAAAACTAATTAGCAAAAGGAGGTAAAAGTAGGTGCCTCTGGAGAAGGGTAAATGGGAAGAGCTGGTGGAAGACAGCAAATACCACAGAAGGACTGACTCTACAGTGTACACACATGTAACTTTGATCATATCAACAGAAAACCAAACCAAAGAGAAAAAAACAAAACTACACGCAACATTAAATAACATCAAGAAACACAAAAAGAAAATAAGCACCATGAACTCACCATCCAACTCCAATCTGTGGAATCTACTTGTGTGTTCTCTCCATTCTCAGCGCCCCCCACCCCAGGATCATCATTACCCTGAATGTCATGTTTATCATTTCCTCGTTTTTCTTCATAGTGCTTCCACATAGGTAGGATTGCCTAAGCAATATGTAATTTCATTTGTCCTATTTCTGACCTTCATAAAGATGAAATCATACTACAAGAGTATGGTAGGAAGCTTCTAAAATGGCCTCGATATCCCCCCTCCTCTTGAGGTCTTCACACACTTCTGCAATCCTTTCCTTTTGAGTGTGGGCTGGACCCAGTAACTGGTTTCTAATACATAGAGTGTGGCAGAAGTGATAGACTTTCATTTCTGAAGTTAGGTTATGGTAAGATCATGGCTTTTGTCTTGGGTGATCTCTCACTAGTTCTCTTTTGGATTGCTCTCCCTGGGAGAAGCCACTGGCCATATCGGGAGGCAATCCCGTGGAGTGCCACATGGCAAGGGACACAGCCTGCCAACCACCACATGAGTAGCTTAGAAGCAGGTGCTCTTTAAGTCAAGCCTTGAGGTGAGATGATAGCCCTGGCTGACAGCCTGACAATCTCATGAGAGACCTTGAGCCAGAGGTACCCATTTAAGCGGCACCTGAATTCCTGACCCACAGCAACTGTGAGACAGTAAATGTCTGTTGTTTTTAGCTGCTAAATTTTGGAGCAAGTTGCTATGCAGCAACAGATAACTAATACAGTGAACCCGTCTATGAATTGCTTCCTTTCTGTTCAATATATATATTATACTGACATATGTGGCTATAGGGTATTTTTATTCCTGTATTGTATTTCATCATATGAATATGCCATGATTTATTTATTCATTCACCTATTGATGGACATTGGGATAGCTTACAGGTTTTTCCTCTAATCAGAATAACTGCTACAAACATTGTTTTTTATTGACTTATTATTATTATATTTTTAGAGACAGGGTCTTGCTCTGTTGCCCAGGCTGGACTGCAGTGGCACAATCATAGCTCACTGTAGCCTCGAACTCTGGGGCTTAAGAGATTCTCCTGCCTTGACTTCCCAAAATGTTGGGATTACAGCTATGAGCCACCTCACCCAGCCCAAACATTCTTAATCATAGCTCCTGGTACACTGCATAAGAATTTCTCTAGGACACATACCTAAGACTGGGTTTGCTGGTTTGTAGGATATGTACATATTTTACTTCATTAGAAAATGCCAAGTTGTTTTCTAAGATGCCAGTGCCGATTAGGCTTTCACCAGTGGTGGATAAGAATTCCTGTTGCTCCATATCCTCATTAGCACTTGCCATGATCTGACTTTAGTCTTCGCTATTTTCATCTCGTGTGTCTATGGTTAGCCTTGGCATAGCAGAAAGAACACAAGATCTGGAGCCCAGAGACTGCCTTTCATGCCAAATGGCTCTGTGACCTTCAGCAGATCACTCCACGGACTCAGGGCCTCAGGTGAATCGGGATCTTATCGAGACTTGACTTTACATTTCCATGATAAAAGCTTAAGTAGCCTTTCATATATTTCTTTGTCATTCATACTTTCTCTTCTGTGGCATGTCATTCATGACTTTTGTCCACTTTTCTATTGGCTTGTTTGTGTCTTGTTCTCATTCTAAAAGTTATTTATATATTCTAGATAACAAGAATTTCATCAGTTTGTGTGTTGTAAATATCTTCTTCCAGTGTGTGCCTTGCCTTTTTATTTTCTCTACAGTATTTTTGATGAATAGAAGTTTTAAATTTTACCGTAGGTGACTTTATCATCCTTTAATTTATAATTAGCAGTTATTTGGTTTTTGCAATAATGGTTCCCTCCCTGAGATTGTAACATTTTTACATGTTTTAAAATGTTGCCTTTCTAAGTCTTTAATTTCCCTGGAATTGATTTTGCATATGGTGCGAAGCAGGGATACAACTTCATTTTTTTCACATGGGTAAGCAATTTTCTCAGTTTCACTTAATGTGCAGACCATCCTTTCCCCCACTAGCTTTCAATGCTTCCTCTGTCTCATGAATTATATGTGGAAGTGGTACTATTTCTTGGTTCTCTATTCTGTTCCATTGGTCTATTTGTCTAACCCTGAAGTTATATTACAGTATTCTCTGTAGCCTTTCCTTGGTACTTTCTCAGGGTCTAGCACATAATAGGTACTCACTAAAATGCCTGTGGGCTGAATAAGGCCTGCATGCTGCTTTTCCTGTCCCCCTACACAAGTGAGGCTTGCTTCAGTAATTCAGCGAATCATGTTAAAATGACTTCAGCTGTTCTCTTCGGCAGACTAAACCTTTGTCAAAGTGGCTGCCAAATTCCTTGAGCTTGGAGTCAGTTCTCACTATTAATAAGAACTCAGCTTCGTGACACTAGCTGTGATCTGTTACAGCACTAGAGTGACAGAAAAGAAGCCAAAGTGAAATGACTGCCTCTTCTTCCTTCTTCTCCAAAAGAGTTTGAATACTTTTAAAACCAGTTTTGTAAAAAATAAAATAAAATAAAAAGGATTCTTTTCACATGGATCTACACAATATGATGGCTCTAGCCATTTGTCCTGGGTCTGATTTGTTTGTTGGAAATTTGCAGGCATTGAACCAGACCCTCTGCAGAACTCCAAAGCAGCCAAATGACTGCTTTGTCCTTGCCTTCCAGTCAATCTTCAGAGCCACACAGTCAGACCTGCCCACTGAGCTGTGAACCCTGTGCTTGAGAATTTCTCCAATGAAGAAGCCAACAACACATACCTGGCTTGGCCCCCTGGTGGCCTCTGACCCCCCCCACCGGTGCCTCTCTCCTGGGAACACTGCCCTCCTCTGGCGTCTGCAGCGGCTCACTGGCCTGCTTTCCTCCCACTTCGACTATGCCTTCTTGGCTTCCTGCTCTGACTGCTGCTTCAGCGTTGCTGTGCTCCAAGCTTGCCTTGCACACATGGCTCTCTTGCTCCTGTCACCCCTGCCCTGTCCTCCCTGATGTCTTCTAACTGGCCCTTCAGGGCCCACTTCAAATCCTATCCTGACCCACCCAGCCAACCAGAGCTCTTTGCCTGTGTCTCACACACCACGTGGCATCAGCAGTATCTGCCTGCTGCCCGCACACCAGCTTGCGGAGAGGTCGCCCGGTTGGCTGGGGTCATGGCTGAACTCACAGGTTCCAGGGCCAGAACACCTGTTTGACTCCGGGCTTTGCAACTTAATGTCTACATGAACTTATCCTCAGTCTTCCTACCTGTAAAAGAGGATAATACTTGTACCACCTCACAGAGAGTTACTGCGAGGGTTAAAGGAGCTGATATGTCTAAAATGATTAGAGCAGTGCCGGGCACATAGGTGCACTAAAAAAAAAGTGCTATTTTCATCTCGTGTGTCTATGGTTAGCCTTGGCATAGCAGAAAGAACACAAGATCTGGAGCCCAGAGACTGCCTTTCATGCCAAATGGCTCTGTGACCTTCAGCAGATCACTCCACGGACTCAGGGCCTGCTGCTTCTTCGGGGAAGCAGGGTGTAATGATGCCGTCCTGCCTGCCTCACGAGGCTGCGGTGAGGAGTGAATGTGCACGGGCTCCATCAGCCTTCAGCGAGTAATACAGACAGAGGCGTGTCACGGCCTCTGCAGGAGCCTCCCACCTGGGGCTTCGTCCTAGTGACAAGGGCAGCCGCACGGATGTGGAGAAAGAACAGGCAGCAGATGCTGCTGTGTAGGAAAACAGAAACTCCTCCCAGCTTCTCCTTTTAATCGTCGCTGTTCTTCTGGGTGGCTGCAGCCCCTTCTCTTCATACGGTGACTTGCAGCTTAAACCCCTTACCTCCATCAAATTCTGTCACCTCTGCTTTCAAAATATCTCCAGAATCGGAGCGCCTGTCATCACTGGTCTGTGGCCACCCTGGACCAGCCCCACCCTCTCACCTCGTCCAACCCCGCCCTCTCACCTCGTCCAACCCCGCCCTCTCACCTGGACCAACCCCGCCCTCTCATCTGGACCAGCCCCGCCCTCTCACCTGGACCAACCCC